>NC_139778.1:10127666-10562666 GCF_965231275.1 Zosterops lateralis
AAGTGGCCCCTCGTGCTCTCCAGGAAAGGCTGATCCCCAGCAGCCCTGGGAGAAAGAGCAATTTCCTACCTGGCTTTGTCCCACTCGAAGACAGACAAGGACAAGTCTGAGATGATGTTCACTTAATAAAAGTGGAGGCCATAAAACACAGGCCACTTTCCACCAGAGATCTCAGCAGGGAAGTCGAAATATTTCTATTTCCACTCACAAGCCTCCACCAGCTGTTTGACTGCTCATGAAAATCCTCTGAATTTTCCACAACTAAATGAGGACTCTTTCCAGGAGCGGCCTGTGGTGAGATTTCCAGTGCACTCTTGCTCTGGATAAACTCAGAATATTAATCTTTTCACGGTATTTTGTCATCACTACCAGTTATCCCACAAAGAAATGAGGCAGTTGGTGCCTCATGCAAAAAAAACCCCAAAACTCCAACAATTCCTGCAGTTTCTGTTGTTCAGGCCTCGGGAAGGTTTGATTTAGGACTTTTTTTCAGTGGGAATAAGTAATCAGTGCTTTGCTTTATCTCCCGTCTGCTGAAATGGAGTTCAGTGATTGGTGAGGCAGTTTTGGATGGAGGTGCAGTTGCCCTGGCAACAATCGGGAGTGAAATCAGAACCTTTGGAGCAGCCAGTGGAATGCGGTTCCACTCGGGTGACAACGGGTCAGAGCGCCTTAATGGGCAGAGTGCAATCCAGCAAATGGGATTTATTGCCACTGTGACACCAGGCTGACACTGTCCCTGCAAATTTCTCAGTGTGGGACAGACCTCGGCTGAAATCTGCTCAAAAAAAAAACTCGGGGGAAAATGCAGTTCATCATCTGGTTGGATTTTTGTGTGTCCCAGGGAGCTGGGAGGAATATCCTCCAAGAGAGTGGAACCCAATCTCCGCACACAGAGCCCTGATGAGTGGCTGTCCTGGACACCAGGGATGGTCCTGATAAACCAAAGGCTCCTCTCTGCAGGGTTCTGAGTGTGCTGGCCCAAACCTGCTGGAGAACTCCTGCACTTGCCGGGTTTTCACATGGCCACAACAATTCCCAGCGATTTCCAGGATGGTAATTCAGGCTCTTAAACCTTGATTGCGTTTGCTGACAGACAAGACCTTGCTGGAGCAGGTCCTAAAGCAACGCTGGAAGAAAAGGTTCCCTGTTCAGTGTGGAGGGGCAATATTTCATCCCTCCTGCCTGGAGGTTTTTCCAGCTCCTGCCATAAGGATCCTTTTATTCTGGAAGATCCCGGAGTTCTTTATAAATGGATACAATGCCCAGGATCAGAATAAGACAATGTGCTGCTTTAAGGAAATTCAGGTTAGGATGCCAAAATCTGCCCCTACGTGGGCACTATTTCACGACACACAGAGGACAGCAGGGAGCAGGTCAGACATGGAAAAGCTTCTTTATTTTCTGACTCCATCAACTTATATACACTTTGTACAAAAGCCAAATATTGGCTAAAAAAGGTTGCGACCTCATGAACCTCATTGGTCACTATTACCATCAATCATATTCTCCTCCCAGAGGAAAATTATGAAACACATTGATAAATTTTAAAAATACATATTGTTTACATGAAGATGCATGAGAATCATGCTGCAAAGATTCAAAGAGTCGAAAGCAAGAAAATCCAGGGCAACATCCCTACACCCTGAACCAGAAGCACAGAAAAGTTGGCAGCCCTTGGGATGTCCCCACAGGCCTCTGTCACACACAGAAATCCTGTTTTGGTGGCATCACAAATGGCCCTTGGCGCTCATTTTAAGTAGGTGGCCCTTGAAACCTTTCACCAATTTTCCTTTTGAATCAATGGAGGTGGTTCCCATTCATGTTTTGATTTGAAAAGCAGATTTATTGTTTTTCCCTCAGTCACACGGCTGGTACCTGCACATCCTTTCATTGTTGATGGGAGGCTTTTACAACAATCACAGCCCCGAGCTGGTGAGCTGTTCCTCTGCTTGGAATCAATCCTGGGGAACAATTGAGCCAGACAATGACACAACCTGGTTCTTCTCTTCCTCAGCGGGAAATGGGCTCGGAGCTTTGAATCCATAAACAGCCGGGGGTGTGGAGGGCGAGGAGTGACCTCAAAGTCGGGTTTTACATGGCAGAACAAAGAGATCCCCGAGCCTGATTGGAAAAACTCCCTGAGGGCAAATCGATGGAATAAGATCATAGTTATCATTACACGTCACAGCGTGGTTGTGATGTCTTGAGAGGGCTGAGCTGGAACAGAGAGTGGGCAGAGCTGGAGAATAAAGCAGAGATTTATTCCAAGGCCTCCAGGATCCACCTTGGGCAGGACAAGAGCCTGGCCAGGGCTACACCCAAGGGGGACCCAAAATGGTCCCCAAATGGCCAAAGGGTCCCCAGGTGTGACACTTGGATCAGTTTTGGTCCATTTGCAGCTTGGGCTTGAATTGTCCAATTGCAGCTGCAGGTTGTGAGGTCCCATCCTTGTTGTTCCTCCCTCCAGCCCCCCTTGTTTGTGCTCTTGGGCCTGAGAGTTGTCCTTGGTGTCCATTGGGGCAAGGATTTGTTTTGTGTCCCTGCTGTGTGCAGAGCTGAGTGACACTGACTGTGAGCTCAGGGCTGCCCCCCTGGCCACCACAGAACCTGAAACACAGGAAAGAGAAAACTCCAGGCATCAGCTGGAGCCCCTGGAAGCTCCTTCAGACATCAGGAACAGAGCCCTGGGTGCCTTTGGCAGCAGCAGGGACATCACTCCATCCCTGCAGCACTGGGCTGGGCTGGAGGCTCTGATGCCTTCAGGATTTCAGCTTTTGTATTTTCCATCTATTTGTGGTCCTGCAGTTCTTTAGTGCAGAACTCCAAACCCCCCACACACTGTGAGCTGCTCTTCCCCATGTTGGGCAGACACAACAATTCCTCTCCAGGCCTGGGGATCAAGGACCCCTCACTGCCTCAGGCCCAGAGATAGAAACAAAAGTGACTTGGGGGCAGCAAACTTGGGCTCAATGACTTCATTACCTGAAGCTGCAATTGGAGGATTAACCCCAATCTGCAAATGGACCAAAGTTATCAAAGTGTGAAACCCGTGACCTGTTGTCCATTTTGGGTGGGCTTCACCTGCCCTAAATGTACCTGCAGGCCCTTCAATAAATAAAACTGCTTTTTATTCCTTTGATTTTGTCTGGCCTCTGTTTTTAGGTAGCCCCAAAAGGCACCAGCTCATCCTCACAGATGTTTGGGGCCATTATTGCTCTCAGATCATTTTCCCTTTGTTCCAGCACTCCTGGAGCTGTTCCAGCACATCTGAGGTCTCTTTTTTCATTCTCCTCAGTCCTCACTTTCCTCCCCTCCCGTGATCAGCCTTGTGGTTGCTCGCAAATTAAAACACTCAAGTGGGTTTTTTTTGTTTGGTTTTGGTTTTGGTTTTGTTTGTTTGTTTTTGGTTTGCTTGTTTTGTTGTGGGTTTTTTTTTGGTTTTGTTTTCATTTTTTTTTCCTGTGGGAAACACTACTTTGTGTCCTCCAAAGATTTCCCATCCCAAAGATCTGTCTCATCCCGAGGTGATGGAGTTTGGCAGCACAAGGAATATTCCAGAGGAGGAATGTCACCAGCCTGAGCTCGTGATCTGGGGCTGGGCAGGCCTTGGCAGTGATTTGGGGTTTCTTTAATCACTCTGGATTTGTGTGACTCTGGAAGGACTCTGGCTCTGAGCAAGTGATGCTGTAATTCCATTTTATTCCATGAAAACGACCCAGGAAAAATACAGCACCCAAAACAGGATAAATCTCCCACTGAGGCTGAGCACATCACTCCTGAATTTAATTTAATTTGGGTGGCCCATCATTTTTCCACCTCCCAGCTAGTCTGGAGTGAACCAGGGAACAGTGACAGTAAATTTCAAACCAGAGGGTGAAATTCTCTCTTGTCTCTGGTGACAGCAGCCCTGTAAATGTAACTTGGATTAAATGAGAGAGACATTTATTTCACAGGCCCACAGCACCTGTGAGGCCAAACAGAAAAGTTGTCTCTCAAAACAATCTCTGGGAATTGCTTTGGCAATAAAATCAACCCCGCTGCAGTTTAGATATCATTCTTGTGTGTGTGTGGAGTGTTGACATTTGCAATGTAGCAGGTTTTCTATTCGATGTATTTTTGTTAACACGGGGCTCTGATAAGATCTGCTCGCTCCTTCACACTGTTTGCCTGGAGAAGTAAAACAGGAAAAACAGCTGAGCAGCAGCTTGGAATGGGCTGAGTTCCCATCCAGGAGCTCCTGCACTCAGCACTGCTGGGGGAAAAAATCTTCCACGCAAAGGGCAAAACACAGATTTCCAGTCCTGGGCTTGGAGGGGCACAAATCAGCCTCTGTGCAAGTCACAGGGAGCAAAAATCCTGTTTAAAACAATCCCTATATTTAATTTTTTGTTAAAGGCAACTTCTAGATATACGCATTCCTCACATCCACAGACCTGGATAAGGGGCACAGGGATGTTGGAATATCCCTGGCATAAGATTATGGGAATATACCTGGAGAAGGGGCACAGGAATGTTGGAGTGTCCCTGGAAAAGGAGCACAGGAATACTGGAATATTCCTGGAGAAGGGGCACAGGAATACTGGAATATCCTGGAATAAGGGGCACGAGAATATTGGAATATCCCTGGAAAAGAAGCACAGGAATATTGGAATATCCCAAAATCAGGAGCACAGGAATATTGGAATATCCCTGGAAAAGAAGCACAGGAATGTTGGAATATCCTGGAATAAGGGGCACGAGAATATTGGAATATCCCTGGAAAAGAAGCACAGGAATATTGGAAAATCTCTGGAGAAGGGGCACAGGAATATTGGAATATCCCTGAATAATGAGCACAGAAATATTGGAATATCCCTGGAAATGGAGCACAGGAATACTGGAACATCCGTGGACTGGGGGCACAGGAATATTGGAATATCCCTGGAAATGGAGCACAGGAATACTGGAACATCCCTGGACTAGGGGCACAGGAATATTGGAATATCCCTGAATAAGGGGAACAGGAGTGTTGGAATATCCCTGGATAAGTGGCACAGGAATACTGGAATATTCCTGAATAAGGAGCACAGGAATATTGGGATATCCCTGGGCTGGGGCACAAGAACGTTGGGACACCCCTGGAATAAGAATGTTGTAATGTCCCTGGATAAGGGGCACAGGAATGTTGGAATATCCCTGGACTGGGGGCACAGGAATGTTGAGATACCCCTGGCATAAGAGTGTTGGAATATCCTGGAATAACGGGTAAAGGAATACTGGAATTTCCCTGGACAAGGGGAACAGGAATATTGGAATATCTCTGGACAAGGGGCACAGGAATATTGTAATATCCCGGAATAAAGGGCACAGGAATACTGGAATACCCCTGTATAAGGAGCACAGGAATACTGGAATATGCTGGAATAAAGTGTACAGGAATACTGGAATGCCCCTGTATAAGGAGCACAGGAATACTGGAATACCCCTGTATAAGGGGCACAGGAATACTGGAATGCCCCTGTATAAGGAGCTCAGGAATACTGGAATATCCTGGAATAAAGAGCACAGGAATACTGGAATGCCCCTGTATAAGGGGCACAGGAGTGTTGGAAAAGGCTCCCAGCTGGCAGCACGGTGTCTCCAGGCTGTGCTGTCCCGCTGGCCTCTCCTGGAGTGCAGCAAACAGGAAGGAGAGGAGCTGTGCCTGCCTCAGGAAGCTGAGCTGCACAGGGTGACGTTAAGGAAGCTGTCCCCAAGCCTGGAAGAACCCTTTGGAATATCAACTCCTGCCCGCCCCCAGATTCCCAGATTATTAATACCCTGCTGTGTTTTGGGAAGGGGCAGAGCAGCCAATAACGGAGCTGAGGGTGTTGGCTCCCTGAAATGAGCACTCAGCACTCTCTGATCTCATTCTGTCATTGTTCCTGCCCCGCCACTCACCTACTGCTGATTGCATTAATTCATTAATTACATCATGGCTATTCAGAGCTGCGACAAACTGTTCTCCTGCTCCAGGCCAACCAGGGCCAGGGGACGTAAAGTTCCTCCAGGAATTCTGCTGGGGTTGTGAAGGCTGAGGGAAATCCATGGGGTGCAGAATGGGGTGGAATCTGCAGAAAGGTGGGAATGAAACTTCCCTGGGCATCAGTGATGCCTTGGAAAGGCTGAGCTGGAGCAGAGAGTGGGCAGAGCTGGAGAATAAAGCAGAGATTTATTCCAAGGCCTCCAGGATCCACCTTGGGCAGGACAAGAGCCTGGCCAGGGCTACACCCAAGGGGGACCCAAAATGGTCCCCAAATGGCCAAAGGGTCCCCAGGTGTGACACTTGGATCAGTTTTGGTCCATTTGCAGCTTGGGGTTGAATTGTCCAATTGCAGCTGCAGGTTGTGAGGTCCCATCCTTGTTGTTCCTCCCTCCAGCCCCCCTTGTTTGTGCTCTTGGGCCTGAGAGTTGTCCTTGGTGTCCATTTGGGCAAGGATTTGTTTTGTGTCCCTGCTGTGTGCAGAGCTGAGTGACACTGACTGTGAGCTCAGGGCTGCACCCCTGGCCACCACAGAACCTGAAACACAGGAAAGAGAAAACTCCAGGCACCATCAGGACAGACACCCTGAGTCAGGGGAGGAGGAAATGCTAATTAGCACTGATATCTGATTGCCTGACAGATAATTTGCATTAAAGCCCAGGGGCCTGCTGAACTAAGGAGTAGGTTGGTTACTGGTTTACAAAGGGAAAAGCCAGAAAATACATTTTTTTCAGCTGTTCCATCTCTGTGTGACTGCCCCTGGATCTCTGGATCTCTGGAAGTGTCCAAGGCCAGGTTGGATGGGGCTGGAGCACCCTGGTGCAGTGGGAGCTGTCCCTGCCCATGGCAGGGGGTTGGATGAAGATGATCTCTCAGGTCCTTTCCGACCCAAACCATTCCATGATTTTCAGCTCTGGGATGTGTCCCAGCTGTTGCACTTTAAAGAATTGAAACTGCAGGAGCTTGAGCAGAAATGGAGGCTCTTCGGTCCTGTCAGCTGGAAATGAAAATGCAAATGGCTCTCAGATGATGATGATGATGGGAAGAGAACCAGGAATTTCCAGGCAGGAGGAGGGATGACAGTGGCCCTGTGGGGATCCAGCTGCCCCATCCCAGTGTGGGACACAGGCTGAGCCTTGACTCACATTCCTGCTCACTTTATTTCCTTACTGGGCCATCCCAGTTCAGTCCCAGTTCAGCCCCAGTTCAGGCTCAGCTGTGCTGAGGGTCTGCTGAGTGTCCATGGGGTACACTTTGACAGCAAGAATGTGGATAATTGTTAAATATATAAAATGAATCTCCTCCACTTGTCGCACATCCTATGCAGCAGATGACTTTTTTTCGGAAAGACTGAGTATTATCTCAGAGAAAATAAAACTGGTCACCTGCAGCTTTATTCCTAAACTTTGCAAAATATTTTTCTGCCTAAACACAAGCAGAAAAATAAAATACCTTTTTTTTAACTTTATCTTATTAGTGGAAAGTCTTGAATTGCTATTTGAGAGAGACAACAAACATCAAGGATCTTTGAGCCAAACAAATTAACTGCCATATCAGAGAACTGCAGGAGTTAATCCCATAATGAAATAGTGTATGTAAAAAAAGATTGCACCAAATTATTTGACTGCCCTGCTGGGTCCAGTCCCCTCCCTGCAGGAGCTGCTGGAGCTGAGGGTTGGGCAGAGGAAGAGACTCCCCAGAGGGAGCAGTTTTAGGTTTCCCCCCTGCCAAAGTGTCTGGGACAAGGAATGGCAGCGAGGCCCCAAATCAAGAGTGTGGAGTTGCCAGCACTTTCCATCTCTCCCGGTATTTCAGTGTTTCCACTGCTGGCTCCTGCCTGAAGCCCTGCAGTGCCTACAGTGCAAATAAATCCAAATAGACACTCACAGCTTTCTATGGATTTTGGGAATTGCTCTGAGCTCTTTGAACCTGTCCTGTGGCTTCGAAATGGGCAACCAGCCTTCAGCAAGGAGCAGCCTCCAGTCTGTCCTCTCTGACTTTAAAGGGCCAAACATCTTAATTTTTATTTATTATTTATAATTGGTTTTTGTTGTAAGGAGATCTGGTTTCACTCAGATGAATTAAATGTCAATATCTCTGGTGCTGTGAGTTGTTCCAGTGGGGATCACGGCACCACTGAGTGACTCAAAAAACTCTGCAAAGCTCTGCTGCTCTTTGGTGTCCCCGTCTGGTCCCTAAAACGCTCAATAAACACTTTGATATTTTGATATTGGTGATTTAGGTCTCTGTCTGTATGGAGGCATTGAATGAGGAGTCTAAGAAACAAGTCATATTTTGCTCTGGGTTTGGGTGTGTTAGGATCAGAATGGTTTTGGGTTGGAAAGGGACCTGTGTGTTATTTCTTTTATTAATAAATAATATATTAATATATTATTATCATGATACTACATAATATATAAATATATTATTGTTTCATATAATTTATATTAATATAATAAATATAAATATAAATAAATAATTATGTATAATAATATAGAAATATTAATATACACTTTATTTATTTATTTTTACTGGCAATATTTTCTTCTGCTGCTGAAAGGGTTTTGTACAAAAAAAAAGGGTCCAGGTGTTAGCTGCAAGGTGGTGATGTCTGCAGAGCTGAGTGCTCCAGGCTGCTGCAGCCTTTAGTGACCTGCAGCGCTCACTTGGCTCAGCTGGAGGGATGGGGAGAACCAACATTTTTGCTTTTCAAGGGAAATTTGAGCCTTTTAAAAGCTTCACTCCGGTGGCATCCAGGATGTCCCTGTGGGTGTGGGGTTGGAGCTTCCATTGGGATGGGCTCCAGCTGTGAAGGCAGCACAGCTGCTGGTCCTGCTCTGTTGTGGGAACCCCCCTCCTACATCCCCCAGATCTGGCTCTGGGGTCACCTTAGGGGATTTTCTGTTCCCTTTCCCCTCGCAGAGCTGCCCTGCAGTCACCTGTGGGGATCTGAGCTAAAAAACATTAACTATGTTGGTTTAAGCTGGCAGAGGGCAGGGCTAGATGGGATTTTGGGATGGAATTCCTGGCTGTGAGGGTGGGCAGGCCCTGGCACAGGGTGTCCCTGGATCCCTGGGAATATCCAAGGCCATGGATATTGGAGCGCCCTGGGACAGTGGAAGGGCACATCAGAAGCAGAAGGATTGGCTGTGAGTACCAGAAGAAACCCTTTTGCAACAAAAAGAGTGAGAGGAAGGAAGGAAAGAAAGAAGGAAGAGCTTTAATGCTGTCCTACAATAGATTTATTTAGGTTTTTGTGGGTGGTGGATTTATTTTTTTTTTTTTTAAGGAACAAGCTTTGGAGCCAATCCCAAAGCAGCTCCCAAGGTTCTGACTTGTCACATTTCTGGTCTCTGGGCTGAAACCCTTCCAGGGTTACACAACAATGACTAAAACTGGAAACCTTTCAGATCATTTCCAAAATGCAGCAGGAAACTGAGGTGATTGCTGAAGCAACACTGGAAAGAGAAAGAGACAGAGACACTTCTGTGTGTGGGGGTGAGACCGAGCACCCAAATTAATTTGGAGGTTTGGGCTTGTTTTCTTTTTGATTTGATCTCAGAATTATCCTGGAGCCCAGATCTTCACATTGTTTTGCTTAATGTTTTACAAACAGGCTGTTGAGTGAAGTTTGTCACCGAACAAAAATTCACCCCTATTGTTTACACAATGGGAAAAGGGAGTCATAAAAGGGGTGTAGCAGCAATTTGTTAGGTATTAGGTTACGGTGCAAGAGGGATTATCCTCACAAAACACTGAGCCCTGAACTCCAAATATCGGGATTAAATTGACAATTACATCCAGTCAAAAGGCTCAGCTTGATGCTGGAGGCTTTGAAGTGACTGAGCTGACAATCAGGAGTTGTTCTGGCACAGCTCGAGAGGAACTACATGAAAATATAAATGTGATAAGAAAATCTGCTCCTGTTGGTGTTTGCTTTGTGGCAGCTCTTCAGTGGGTAAAAGCAGGGGCTTGGGCTGGTCCCTGGTTGTGCCACTGCACTCCCTTCATGACCTTTGAAATACAGGGATTTCCTCCTGTGTCTGATTGGGGGGAAAAGTTTAAAAAATACCAGTTTGGGGGTTCGGTGTGGAGATCTCTGGAGAGCTTCTTTATCTCCCTGAGCATTTCAGGATCCAACACAGAAAATCCTGGCCTGGGCTTGGGTAATTAAGAATTATTATCAGAGTTTCTGAACTCTGATACATTTATGCTTTAGAATAACTCTCTGCTATTTAATCTAAAGGAATCTTTGGAGATTTCTCTGTTTCTGCCTTCCTACCACCCTGCCTGGCTTTGCTGCTTTATTTTTATCTCTGACAAGCTTCCACTTCAAGGGGGGAAATATATTTATAAGGACTGAGAGCAAAATATCCTGTGAACTTCAGCCGTGCTGCAATGCAAGGGGAGGCTCACGATGTGCACAAACATGCCCAGAAATCCAGGAAAAAACCCAGAGAAAGCAAAAGCAAGACAGAAAACGGGGAGGGTTTCTGTGTCAGTGTTAGAGGAAGGTGAAAACGCTTCCTGGCAACATCTGAGAGTCATTTGCAATGACAGATCCCTGAGCTTTAGTGAGTGGAGAATGTTTTTAAATCCTCCCCCAGCCCCTTTGGTTAATCTTTACCAGGTAACAGGAGCTCTCGTGGAATCGTGGGGCTTTCTTAGGGATGTGTCAAATATTTCCAGTTTGGAGAAAATCAGGCTTTTGGAACGACTGGGAGTGAGGTTGGAGGTTCATCAGTCTGGTGGGGGCTCTGGGATAAATTTGGTGATGATCAGATTCTCCTGAGGGTTCTGGAGGGAGGGAGAAACCCCTGGGCTCCCGAACTCCCCGTGCTCATCTGGAACAGGGAAATCTGTTCCATATTGTTCCATTTGTGTCCCCAGGAATGAGGGACAGATCCTAACCCTGATTTACAGGATCCAGGAACACGGCAGGGCGGGTCTTCGGGCCTGAATGTTCTGAGCAACATCGATGTCACGGAGTTATTAATTGTGATTGTTAATTGTTATGGTTGTTATTGCACTCCGGAGACTTGAAGGGGTGGCCTTGAAAAGCGCAGGTTTGGATTGTGTTTGAGCACACCCAAAAATACTGGGCAACTTTTTTTGATGCTTTGGAGTGGCTGAGGAGATTCTTTCCAGAGATTTTGGGTCACCTGGGGCAGTCTGCATTGTGAAATTTGGGATTTTGGGTCACCTGGTGCAGTCTGCACTGTGCAGTTTGGGATTTTAGCTCACCTGGGACAGTCTGCACTGTGAAATTTGGGATTTTGGGTCACCTGGGGCAGTCTGCATGGTGAAATTTGGGGGTTTTAGCTCACCTGGGGCAGTCTGCCCTGTGCAGTTTGGGGTTTTATCTCACCTGGGGCAGTCTGCCCTGTGCAGTTTGGGGTTTTATCTCACCTGGGGCAGTCTGCCCTGTGCAGTTTGGGGTTTTATCTCACCTGGGGCAGTCTGCCCTGTGCAGTTTGAGGTTTTATCTCACCTGGGGCAGTCTGCACTGTGCAGTTTGGGGTTTTAGCTCACCTGGGACAGTCCCCACTGTGCAATGCCAAATGCCTCTGAGAAATCCAAGTTGTAACAAAGCCAAGAAAGCTTCACTCAGGTCCTGGAGCAATCCTTGTCTGGCAGCCCTGCTCTGCACTGGTTCTTTTTGCTCCATCCACCTCCAGGGCTGGATGTTTGATTTTGTTTAGGGAGCTTTTCATCCCCTTCCCTTTCTTATTGCAGACATACTTTGGATTGTTTTGGGAAATCCCAACCTGTTCCATGGCTTCCTACACCAGCCCAAAACTCATCTCAGACATCCACGGGAGCATTTCTATAATGACAAGTTTTACTTAGAAGAAACCCTGTGTAGAGTCAGAGTTCCCCAAACCAGTCACCTCCACGCCAAAGTTGTCTCCTGGTTGTGGCAGATGAGCAGAAAATCAGAGTGGCCTTTACTCTTTACTTGGTGTCACCATCCAAGGTTCTTTCCATCAAAATCTGAAGGTGATGCCAGTGAAACACAGTTTTGGAGATGTGAAGATTTTCTGGTGGTGACAGCAGAGAGTGGAATCCACTCAGGAGCCTTTGATCCATGAAGTTGAGTCCCCTTTAGAGTCCTGGGATGTTTGGGAGTGTTTTCAAGGCTCTCAGGATTGAAGCAGTCAGTAAGAAAAGTGGTGGAATCATGGAATATTGAATTGGGAGGGATGAAGGATGGTCCAGTCCAGCTCCTGGCCCCGACACCCCAACAATCCCACCCTGGGAGCGTTGTCCAAACTCTCCTGGAGCTCTGGCAGCCTCAAGGCCATGCCCATTCCTCTAGGGGAAGAACTTTTCCCAAAATCCAACCTAAACCTCCCCTGGAACAGCTCCAGCCATTCCCTGGTTCCTGCCCTTGTCAGGGAGCAGAGACTGGAGCTGCCCCTCAACACAAAACCCTACAAATGTTTTTATTTAAGATCACAGTGGCTCCTTTTATTTAACATCATATTGGCTCCTGATTACAGTTCACTTCTTTTTCACACCTCACATTATGAGGCCCTTAAAAAAAAAACCACTAAAAAAAAAAAACCCCAGCCCTCAACAGTTTCCAGTTTTTTGTTTGTTGTTAAACACGACTTTGAAAATGTTGGGTCAAGCGTCTTCAATAGACCCGGCTGCCGTGTTTGTTTAAAACTCTGAGTAAAGCAAGTCATATGAATGTTTCCAAAGACCCCATTCCAAGAAGTATTTTTGGAAACATTAATGTTGTGTTTTTTAATGAAGGCCACATTCTGAGGCTACGACACCATATGTCACATTCATTTCTGGACTGGAAAAAAAAAAAAAAAGGGAAAAAAAAAAGAGAGAGAGAGAGAAAAAAAAGAAATGGAAACTATGTTTGGCTTTTAAGTGTTTTTGGATGAATGTCTCTGCATGCTTGTCATTGTTCCTTGGATGAGGGGAGAGTTCTTGGGCTGTTAATCCAGCCCATCCTATATATTTTACACTCCTTGGGCCTGACTCTGCTCTGCCTGGAAGTGTGTGCAGTCATTTCTGCTCAGGCAAAGGGAGTGAAGACCTGAGGAAAAGAATTCCCCCAGGAAAGTTGGTTTTTCTGAAAATCGCTTTTCTTAAATTCATTTTCCATGGATTTCTTGGCGCCGTCAAAAACCTACATCCGAACTCTGAAACCAGCTTGAAAATGGGAAAAGGGCTTGTCATTTTTCCATCAAAAACTTGCAGTTTCTGGAAGAATAATGACAGGTTTCCCACAAAAATTTTAGGGTGGTTTTTGTTTGTTTGTTTGTTTTCTTTAGGAATGTCAGTTAGAAGCATGAAATTAGCAAAAAATTGGAATTTTTCTGCTGTGTCCTCACCACTTCTGATTGGTTTGTGTGTTAATGGTTGGGATGTCATGGAATGAGCTGGGGACCTGCAGGAAAAGGATTTGCCTTTTTAAATGATGCATTTTTTTATTGGATTCCAGGTGATGAGGTCTCAATTTCTAACATAATTCTTGCTCTTAGTCACTAAATATGGCCCAGGACTGGCGCTGCTCAGTTCTTCTCTGCTCTGACAGAAGAATCTCCTAATCCACATCACTTCCTAAATTTGTGTCACCCACAACTTCCATTAACACCCTCCATGTTTGTTTCAGACTCATTAATCAAGATTTAAATATTTTTGGCAGCCGGATATTTTTTTCGTTTGCCTTAAGGAAGGATTTCAGAAGCTTTCCAGGACCTCGGAGGGGTTTCTTTTTTCATTTGAAATGTAAATTATTTTCTTCAAATGGAACAAACATGTCTCTGTAGCACCAGCTCAGTCAAGAGCAGGTTTTTCTGGGCAATGCTGGAACATAAATAATGATGGATGATCGTGTGATTGATAAATTTTTTGGTTAAAACACACCAGCACTGGATTTCCCTGCCTGTGTGACTGAAGTTTTACCTCTAAATAGGGGGGGTTATCCCTTTTCTGTTTTCCTAATGAAGGAAAATGAGGAAAATTGCAAAAAGTAATTAATTACCTCCAATATTTGGCCAAATTTAAGTGGTTTGTGCCATTTCTGACTGCTCAAGGGAGCTCATCCTGCTTGTAGTGTTGCTTCATGGGATCATTAAAGGAATTACTCACAACAGAATCACCACAAATGTTTTGATTTCTCTTTTCATCCACAGACCAAATGTTGGGGTTGATAAGGACATTTCTAACTGGTTGAATTTGTAGCTGTCTCATATTTCCAGGCCTGCTTTTGAGCAAAGTTGTGTAATGGATGTCACAGCCTGTGCCCTTCCAAAAATTACCCGTGATGGCCACGGAGTAAACGGGATCAGATTTGGAAATTCAAATAAAAACAGACTTTCTCCTTTATTTCACAGATTTCCAATGAGCAAAGAAAACAACCCCTGGGGCCTTGTGTAAGCTGAGGCAGAGATGAGGAAGATGAATGACCAAAGTGGCTGCTACAGGCCCGTGAACATCCAGGGAAACAAGGTCAGTTACCGCGGCACCTGCCGGGACAGCCCGGAGAAGGAGGTGAAGAAGCTGCAGAGGAGATTTCTCCACAAGGACGGCAGCTGCAATGTCTACTTCAAGCACATCTTCGGGGAGTGGGAGAGCTACGTGGTGGACATTTTCACCACGCTGGTGGACATCAAGTGGCGCCACATGTTTGTGATCTTCTCCCTGTCCTATGTGCTGTCGTGGCTGTTCTTCGGCCTGGCCTTCTGGCTGATCGCCGTCCAGCACGGGGACGTGTTTGGTGATGAGGAGCTCACCCCGTGCGTGGCCAACGTGCACAGCTTCACGGGAGCCTTCCTGTTCTCCCTGGAGACCCAGACCACCATCGGGTACGGGTACCGCTGCGTGACCGAGGAGTGCTCGCTGGCCATCCTCATGGTCATCCTGCAGTCGGTGCTGAGCTGCATCATCGACACCTTCATCATCGGGGCCGCCCTGGCCAAGATGGCCACGGCCCGCAAGAGGGCCCAGACCATCCGTTTCAGCTACTACGCCGTGGTGGGGCTGAGGGACGACAAGTTCTGCCTGATGTGGCGCATCGGGGACTTCCGGCCCAACCACATGGTGGAGGGCTCGGTGCGGGCCCAGCTGCTGCGCTACAAGGAGGACAAGGAGGGCAGGATGACCATGGAGTACCGGGACCTGAAGCTGCTCAACGACCAGATCATCCTGGTCACACCCGTCACCGTGGTCCACGAGATCGACAGCGACAGCCCCTTGTACGGCCTGGACCGCAAAGCTCTGGCCAAGGACAACTTTGAGATCTTGGTGACATTCGTCTACACGGGCGACTCCACGGGGACCTCCCACCAGTCGCGGAGCTCCTACGTGCCCAGGGAGATCCTGTGGGGACACAGGTTCAACGACGTCCTGCACGTCAAGAAGAAGTACTACAAGGTGGACTGCCTGCAGTTCGAGGAGACCACGGAGGTGTACGCCCCTCACTGCAGCGCCATGCAGCTGGACAGGAAGGAGCAGGAGTGGAGCCGCGCCGAGAAGAAGACGGGGGAGAAACCGGAGGAGAAGTCAGCCCTGGAAATGAAGCCCAGCCAAAAGTCCTTCAGCGCCGTCGCCCTCGTCACCAGTTGTGAGGATCCTGAGGAGCCTGTGACAGCTGCCAGCCAGCCTCCTGGAGAGGATTCCTACAGGAAAGCAGCCGTGACCTTGAGCAGGCTCTCCATAGAGTCCCAGATCTGACTTTTCCTGCCCTTCAAAGCCCTCCCAACAAATTGTCCCCTCGTAGCTCCTCGAATACAAACTACAGACAATGTGCAGCAGTATTTGTATCCCAGACCTCGTGCCCACACTCTCACACACTGTCACACACTGTCACACACTGTCACTCTGTGGGCTGCCAGGGGCAGCTCTGCACTGGTTGCTGTGGGCACAAGGGAGCAGCTTCCACTTGGGATGTCCTGAGAGCCCCTGCCCTTGAACAAACCCTGTGAGAACTTCCTTCCCCTGCAGGGACCAGGGCTGGCCATGCCCAGAGACACAGGATGACCTCAGCAGGGCACACAAACTGTGCCCTGTGCCCTCTGGGTTGAAAAGCTGCCTCATTGGTTTGGAAAGCCCATTCCCAGTCCCTCCAGGAGGCTCAGAAGCTCCGTTATCCCAACAGATGATTCCTCATCCCAGAGCTCCTTTGGAAAATCTGTGGGGCTGTTCTTTGTACAACAAAGGAATAACTGATCCCAGTGTTCCTGGGTGGCTTTGGACACCTGTTCACACCCTGCTCAGTCCTATGGGATCCACAGTGGGGTCCTGGAGAGCTTTCACTCCCTAATCATGAACCATTCCCTGAGGTGCTGCTGCCTCAGCAGCTGGAGAAATACAGGAGATAAAAAAAAAAAAAAATCAAAACAAGGCCTCCAGTTTTAAATCAGCAAAATCAGGTTGAGCCTTGAGGAGATGATCATGTCTGGAGTGAGCCGTGCAATATTTTATATCAAATCCTCTTTTCATTTCACTTCGCTTTTCTTTTTAGCGTGTTGCACTTCCTTGCAAAGACAAAGATCAATCTGGAGAACAAACAGGGTGATTTTGTCAAAATGAAAAACGCTTGTCTGAGACGGCTGTGCAAAAACGATCCTTCACGGAGAAATCCAACAACTCCTCTGTCGGCTCCAACCGGGGGAAAAAAAAGGAAAACTCTGATGCTCTAAAGGTGTCTGTGACGTGCAAGTTGCACATCCCTGTAATTACGATGAGCAATGCCTCATCATGCTTTTGCCCCTGATGATTGCAGCTCGTTTGTGTTGTGTTTAATTACCCTGCAAATGTAAAATAATCACATCGGAGTTCGCGGGGCTGAGCTCACCCGGCCTTAGCAGCAAAGAAATCCAGTGTTTGCCTGCTCTCTGTGCTCACTGGAACCCTCCTGTCTCCACAGGGGAGTTTGTCCCACCTTGCTCAGGTTTTTAGGGAGCTGAGGGATGAGTTTATCCTGGAAATGTTCATCCCTCTACATTTATTGTGGAAGGAGATGAAACGACTGCCGTGGAAATGCTGGCTGACTTTAGGCTGCTAAAATTAGGTCTGACGAGTCATTCACATCACTCTGACTAATTAATTGGGTTTTTATGAGCTCATCACGTTTAATGAAGAAAAAAATAGCCTGCTAAGTGCTCTTTTTTTTTTTTTTTTTTTTTTTTTTTTTCCTGCTATTTACTCCATGCAGTAGTAGGATCGCTGGATTATTTTAATATATTTCTCTTTTGCTAGCACTTGTCTCTGGATAAACATGACTCCTTTAGGTAAAACTGAAGCCTGAGGGGTGTTAGTTATTTCAAAACTCATTAATTATCCTATTTTATGTGCTGATTCATCAGCAGCAACCACTTATAAGTGCAGTGAAAGCCATCTCCTTGTATCCTGGATTTAAACACTGGCAGACATGGGGGAAATAGTCTAGGAAAAAAAATGGCAAGGAATGTAGGAAAAAGTAGGAAAATGTGGAAGGGTCTCAGTACTTCTGTGGTGTTGGAAAAAAACACCATTGGGATTGAATAAAATAGAATATCACCTTCCAGACATGGGAATTAACCCTTCCACTCCCCTCAGATCCTGGCTGGGACGCTTTTATTTAATGCTGGGCACCTCTTTTTTGGGAAAGACGTGGAGGAATTGGAAGGGAATTGGGGGATGTGGAAAAGCTGTCAGTGAGGAAGGAGGGAAATGGCTCATGGTGGTTCAGCCCTAAGAAGGGGTGGGAGGCACAGAGCTCTCAAACACAGAAATTGTATTTGGGAAGGGGGAAAATCTGGGGCTGGGAGAGCATGGCACAGGAAGAGATGGGATTAAACTGGGGGGAAAGGGAGGGGAAATAATTAGGAAACACTTAAAGAGGGTGAGGGTGACAGAGATAAGGGTTTGTAACCTTTGTGGCGGGTTTGGGAAACCTGATGAAGAAAGAAGCAGAATCAGCCATGGCAGAAAGTCCCCCCTGTAACTTCCCAAGCCTTCTGCTGTGGTGGCTGGTGTGCCAATAATGTAAATGCTCTTCCTTGGAGAAACAACAACCTTCAGGTTTCATGTATGTGGTGATTCCCCTGAGGGAGAAACCCCAGGAGACTGCTCTGCCCTCAGGGCGAGCAAATGTGCTCCTTCCATGAGGCTTTGGGGTTGATATGCAAATCGCTTATACCTCATTGGTCCTTTCCCTACTTCCGCCTTTTTGCCCTGTCTGATTGGTGCATTTCCAATCCTTCCTCTGATTGGTTAATTTTTCCTTTCTACCTTACCTGATTGGTCTGTTTCCAATCCTTCCTCTGATTGGTTCATTTCTTAATCCTCCACCTGATTGGCCAAATTGTGTAGCCCCACCCCCTGGCTTCCCTGTAAAAGTCCCTGGTCTGTCTGGTTCTTCTCCCCTGGATCCATTTGAGGTCGCAGCGGAATAAAGGCTCTGAGGAACTTCCAGACAAAGACCCCGTCTCTCCTTTCACATCACCCTGAAGGCTCAGCTCACGGCTGAGCTGGAATCACTGGGCTGAGCTGGAATCACTCACTGGGCTGAGCTGATATCACTCACTAGGCTGAGCTGGAATCACTGGGCTGAGCTGGAATCACTGGGCTGAGCTGGAATCACTCACTGGGCTGAGCTGATATCACTCACTAGGCTGAGCTGGAATCACTGGGCTGAGCTGGAATCACTGGGCTGAGCTGGAATCACTCACTGGGCTGAGCTGATATCACTCACTAGGCTGAGCTGGAATCACTGGGCTGAGCTGGAATCACTGGGCTGAGCTGGAATCACTCACTGGGCTGAGCTGGAATCACTGGGCTGAGCTGGAATCACTCACTGGGCTGAGCTGGAATCACTGGGCTGAGCTGGAATCACTGGGCTGAGCTGGAATCACTGTGGCAGTTGCAGACATACCTGTGTGACCAGGTGTGTCACCCTGATTTTTCAGCCTTCTGATGTTTTCATTCTTGGACTGGAGCTTTCTCATTAATTGTAAGAAAAACCCAGAGTGATGTTTAGTAAATAACGTGTTCCTTTCCATGGGGAAAGACAAATTGATGGAGTTCTAAGTTGACCACTGGGGTCAGAGAGGTGCTACTCTCCTCCTCCAATCTCTGATCAAATTCCAAACCCTATTTAAACCCCAAACCAAAATAAACTTTCTTTCTCATCTCATAACCTGAGTGTGGTTCTTTCGTGTCCTCTGGCGACACAGGTGTGTCCTTTCCAGGACACTTTTCTGGGGACATTGTGGCACTGACCCCTGACCACTGACCGCCACTGACCACAATATTCTGCTCTGTGACCCTGTGATTCCCACCCACAGGGCATGTCCCACATGGGCACTGCTGGCTTTTCAAGGGCTCACCCACAGTGTTTGATTCATCTCAGAGTAAAGGGGTGAGACATTGCTGGAATAAGTGACAAAAATCCCCACGTTCCTCCCCAAGGTGCCAATTCCAGGTGCTGGGTGCCAAAGCAGCTCCCCCTGTGAAATTGGGGCAGCTCAGCTTCTTTTCCCTCCCCAAGTTCTCTTCCTGTGAAGAAAAAAAAATCTGGAAAAAATTCCCTCTGGAAAAAATTCTTCCTTTGGAATGGCTTTGCTGGAAGTGGAAGGAGTTTGGTTTAGGGGTTTGTCCTGTCCTGAGAGATACAAATAATAAATCCAAATACACAAGTGTGGCTGGTAAGGTGTGCCTGGCTCAGCTGGTGAGGGTCAGGAAGAAACTTCTCTCCTGGGTATATTAATTCAAAAAAAGCTGCTTTATATTTTCTTCTACTTTTATCTCCAGCCTCTGATCCCAGCCCATGCTGGAGAAGCACTGCCCTCAACCAGCCTGGCTTGTTTTCTCCTTTAATTTCATTTGTCCCAGTACAAACACTGTCTATAATAACGATGAATAACAAATCATGAAGGTGTTTTTTTTTTTTTTTTTTTTTTTTTTTTTTTTTTTTTTTTAAATGAATAAAGACATCAAAATAAAGAACATTCCTCTGCCACACACCTTGTGAGAGCACATTGGGTTTTTCATCTCTTCAGCCACGAGTTTTAAGCTTCCATATCCAGTTTCTCTGTGCCAGGACCTCACCACCTTCACAGGGAATAATTTCTTCCTGATTTTTCATCTCTCTCTGCCCTCTGGCAGTTTGAAGCCATTCCCTGTGTCCTGTCCCTCCATCCCTTGTCCCCAGTCCCTTTCCAGCTCTCCTGGAGCCCCTTTAGGCCCTGGAAGGGGTTCTGAGCTCTCCCTGGAGCTTCTCCTCTCCAGCTTTATATTTAGGGGAGGGATAAAATAAATTTATATTTATTTTATTAATATAATAACACAAACCACAATATAATAATATAAAATAAATTTATATTTATTTCATAAATATAATAACATAAAATACAATATAAATTTATATTTATTTTATTAATATAATGACATAAAATATAATAATAGTATAAAATAAATTTATATTTATTTTATACCTTGACTGTGTTCTGGGTAGAGCCAGTTCTTAATCCTTCCTCCCTAGGAGAGGACCTGGGAAAGGTTCCTGCAGGACACTGGACAATGGAAAAACAGGATAAATAGGATAAGTAGGATAAATGAGAGGGAGACTCTTCCTCCCCATCTGCTCCTTCTCAGTGAGGATTTCCCAGGGATTTTTTTTTTCCATTCCCATTGCAGAGCTGAGCAATAAAAAAAGCAAACAAGGCTCCCAGAAACCCAACCAAAGTGACAACACGTGCAGGAACACAGACCTGAGCCTTTGGTCATTCCCAATCAATTGGAGCAAAATTCCCTCTAGCCCAAAGGGAAGAACCTGGATATATTTTCTGGTGGAACAACAGGACCTTCCTGCTCTTCTCGAGCCTTGCCCATCTCCTTGGGGCTTCCAAAATCCAATTCCTGGAGCTGAGGTTCAGCAGCTCCTTCCCAGGCAGGAATTGGAATTTCTCTGTGAAAGTCGCTCACCCCGTCCCCGACTTTTCCACAAAATTTACCAGCCGAAGCCAAACTCTTAAACAACAAAGAGCAAACACAAACCACCCTGCCCTGGCCTCCTGACTCGTGATTAAATCTTCACCCTGGTTATTTTCCCTTGGAAAGCAGCGCCGTTTGTTCCGGGGCAGGATTAATTTATGTCAAAGGGGGGATGTAATAAGAGATTATCGTATCATTTATTTTTCCAGCCTCGCTCACCACCATTCATTAGGGGCTGCTGGCATCTCCTGCCCCGTTATCAAGTGTCATTTAGTGCATAGTTCTCGTGAAGTTGGGTTCAGATGTGGGATGGGACGTTATCCCCCTGTTTATCCCTTGTTTCTCGCACGCCGTGCAGGAGGTCTGAGCTCCCTTCAGGAAAGAACAGGTACCTTCCAGGCCATCAGAAAAGTTGTGTAAGAGGGGGAAAAAAAAAGGCTTGTAAGCTTTTTTTTATCTCTTCAATCTTTGCTGGTTGGAGGTGGGAATCTGCAAACAGGAGGAGATGGTGCCTGTGGTGGGCAGGAGGGGCCCAGGGCAGGGAAAAGGAAGAAGCCTCTGACAGCAGAGTCACTTCCAGGCAGGCAAGGGGAAGTGTGACATTATCAGGGTGAAAGAAGAAGTTCAAAGTTTTCATCTGGGCTGAAAATTGTGGTGTTTTCATGAGTTTTAAAAATCCCAGTGCAGGAGCTGCTTCCAGGATTTGTGGGTTTCTGTGGGGTCAGTCCTGGTGGCTGAGGAGTGGCTGGGGATGAGCAGTGGGCAGTGTGAGGCTGGGCAGGTCTGTTCCCTGGGGAGCCAGCAGGGTTTGGAGCCCTGACATCGACACCTCTCAATGGTTTTTTCAGGCCAAGCAACAAAAAGTTACCTTGGACTGCCAAAAATGCACAAGAGTTTCCCATCCAGGTGTGTGATGGAATCATGGAATGGTTTGGGATGGTTTGGGATGGAAGGGAGCTCAGAGCTCACCCAGTGCCACCCCTGCCATGGGCAGGGACACCTCCCACTGTCCCGGGCTGCTCCAGGCTGGCCTTGGACACTTCATGGGGGAGTTTCTTCCAAATATCTCGTCTGAATCTCCCCTCTTTCAGTTTAAAACCAGTTTAAAACCCCTTTTCCTATCACTATCTTCCCATGTAACAGGCCACTCTCCCTATTTTTGCCATCCCCCTTTAGAGTCTGGACCAAACCCAGTCCCGATCCCAGTCCTGATCCTGATCCCAATTCCTGTCCCAATCCTGATCCCAATCCTGATCACTATCCCCATCCTGATCCTGATCAATCCTATCTCTATCCCTATCCCCATCAATCCAATCCTGATCCCGATCCCAATCCTGGTCCCCATCCTGATCAATACAATCCTGATCCTGATCCTGATCCTGATCCTGATCCTGATCCTGATCAATCCTACCCTGATCCCCATCCCTGTTTCAATCCCCATCCTCATCCTTATCGTAATGACTGTCCTGATCTCCATCCCTGTCCTGATCCCAGTCCCAATCCTGATCCCCATCCTGATCAATCCATTTCCGATCAATACAATCCCCATCCTGATCCCATCCTTATCCTGATCCTGATCAATCCGATCCTGATCCCTATCCCTCTTCCAATCCCCATCCTCATCAATCAGATCCCGATCCAAATCAATCCAATCCCTATCCCGATCCCTGTCCCGATCCCTATCCCTATCCCTATCCCTATCCCTATCCCTATCCCTATCCCTATCCCTATCCCTATCCCTATCCCTATCCCTATCCCTATCCCTATCCCTATCCCGATCCCTATCCCTATCCCTATCCCTATCCCTATCCCTATCCCGATCCCTGTCCCGATCCCAGTCCCAATCCCGTTCCCGATCCTGGTCCCTCTATCGCCACCTGGCGGCAGCTCCCGGAACTGCAGCGGGCTGCGGGCGGTCACCGGAGCATCAGCGGCGACAGCGGCACCGAGGACACGCCACGCTCATCCCCCACCGCCTCCCCCCGGCTCCAGCAGCCCCTCGGGGGCCGCTCTGCACCCCCCGTCCCCAAATGTCACCCCATAAAGCGGGGTTATAACCACACAACCTGTTGCCAGTGAATTCCCAGTATTTCCTGCCCACCCCCAGAAAATCTGGGCACAGCTCTCACATGCGGCATTATGGAACTGGTGCGGTGTTTGCCGGTTTATTTTGTACCGTTCCCCTTTATATAAAGCAGCAGAGCCGGTCCGATTTGCCAGCTTAGGTAAATATAGCCGGGCAAACCTGGCTGCCCTCCACCGGGAACCTTTCAAATAGGGCAATGAGCTATTTGTGGCCAAAGGGACACGCTGGGGACTATCAGTGACCCAGGGCCGCCTGTTTGTTTGGGCCAGGGAACGTGTGTGCGTGTAGAGAGGCAACCCTAAACATTTATTATTGTGTAAAAATAATAATAATAAAAAAACTTCCACTCAGAAAAAGCTCCAGAATAGAAAATGCCTTAATAATTATCTCATCCCCCAGTGCCATGTCCACTTCTGGATGCACATTTTCCGTGGAGCGGCGCCGTGCGTTCTCTCACGCGCGGGAGCAGCTCCAATGGAACATCTGCTGAGCCCTCCATGTCCTCCTCCTCCTCCTCCTCCTCCTCCACATCCTCTCCCCGGGCTCTAGGAAGCTCCACAAGTGTCGGGCAGCTGCTGGGCTGTGACTACTGGGCAGTGAGTTCTCTGCTCATCTTGTCTCTCCCAGCCCTGCCTGACAGGGGAGGGGATTATTTTTGGGCTGTCACCATCCCAGGTGCCAAAAGGAGCTGGTGGCCTCGGGGTGACCGCGGTGCAGCAGCAGGGAAGGGGCTGCCCCAGTCCTTACTCTGCTCTGGGGCTCGGGGGAGCTGCTCTGTTGGGTGTTTCCAGCAGGAATTTTTAGCCACGCTCCGAGCGGGGCAGAGAAAATTGGAGTTGTGCATCAAAGGTTTCAGATCTCTGAGTGGAGGTTCACAAAGAGACCAGGACTCCTCATGGGGAGTAAATGTGACCCCACCATTACCATGGGAGGCTTCCCCAGAGTAGAGCTGTGGTGGGATGTGAAGTGGGAAATGAAATTTGGGAAGTGTTTTATGGCAATTAGTCACTGCACTGATCAAACTTCTCTCCAGCGGTGCCTTTTTTCCACAGGCAACTACTCTGTTAGAAGGTGGATTTTTTGTCTTTTATCCTTGTTTTTGGAGAAGCCCCAGGTGAAGCAGTCAGATGTGGTTCTGTACAATCCCACACAGCACAAAAGTCCTAAACCCACAGAATTCCTTTGCTGGGGACCAAAAAATGTGGGAGAACAGTTTGGAAAAGCTCTGGTGACAACAATCCCCAGGATTTGGGGAGAGCAGCTCCAGCAGGGAAATGTCACATAGGAATAGATCTGCACATATGGGACTGACACAGCTCCCATCCCTTTCCTCCCATCGATAAAAGGGGATGGTCCCTGCCAATTCCAGCTCCAGTTTCACCCCTCTGGAATAGCTGCACTTTCCCCAGCTGTGTGTTTGGCCCAGGGTAATAAGTGCTGTGCTAATTTTACCTGCTGAAAGCCCTGGAACAGCCTCCCCACACCGAGGGAGGGTCCAGGCCCTGCCCCGGCCCCCTGGGCCTTATTTGAGCAAAGGAAATCACGGCTTTGACTGGAGGATTTGCTCCTGGGGGAGATTTCTCCTCCCCTGAGTTGTCTGAAGCACAGCTGAGGGCAGAGGAGAGCCAGGTCAGGGATGTTTTGTGCTGGGAACAAAATCATCCCGGGCTGAGGTGTCGCCTCACCGTGAATTACCTGATGCAGATTTAAATTACTCACCCAGATCTGCTTCTTCTCTTTGCTCCCCCGTGAGAGGAGCCACTTCCAGGCACCACAACAGCACAGAGATGCTTGGAACCCTTTCACTCCTCTCTGGGCCTTCCAAAAAAGATTCAAAATCAATTTGCCATTTCAGATGAAGATTCAGACCAGACAATTCTTCAGCTTGAAGGAATTACCCTGGAGAACGGTCAGAGGCGAAGGGATTTGCCAGGGCTGGAGGAGTGTGGAAAATGCAAAGAGCTCTGTGCAGCCTGCAGTGTGAAATCCTGCCCTGTGCAGCCTGCACTGTGAAATCCTGCCCTGTGCACCCACCCTGCCTTCCCTGGAGCCCTGAGAACACCAGCACAGGTGGGGGTGAAGGAAAGCTGAGCTGCTGGCGGAACTGGGACTTCTGGAAAGCTGGAGGATGGATTTGTGGGGTTTTTGTGATTTTTTGTAACAAAAAGAGCCAGAATTGATCGGCATTGCTGGCACTTGATCCTGAGCTCTGGAGTCACCCCACAGGGCCAGGGGAACAAAGGCAGCCCGTTGTCCCCTGCTCCAGGCTGTTCTGCACAGGGTTTATTATGTCACCTTTGGTGGCAGAGAGCACAAGCACCTTCCAGTACTGTCACAGTGACCAGCCCCTGCTCATTCTCTTTGTCTCCCCCTGTGCCTCTGATTGTCCCCACATGTGATCCCTGCCCTTTGTCACATCAAGACAGCCCCAGCCTGGCTGCTGGGTGTCCCCTCTGCCTGCCACAGGTGACCTCAGGAGGCTTTTAATTAAAGTGAAATATCTCCCAAAGCACAGCTCTGGATGGAGATTTGTGCTCTGGGAACTCCTTGGATCATCAGCCTTGGATTCTTTGGAGCCACAGAGCCACGGTGGGATTCTGGACACTTGCCCAAAATATTGTGTGCCAGCCCAGAGGGCAGGCAGGGAGGGATCCAGGGGAGAGATCCAGGGAAAGGATCAGGGAAAGGATCAGGGAAGGGATTCAAGGAAAGGATTCAGGGAATGGCCTCAGGGAAGGGATTCAGGGAAAGGATTAAGGGAAAGGATTAAAGGAAAGGATTAAGGGAAAGGGTCCAGGGAAAGGATTCAGGGAAAAAATTCAGGGAAAAAAATTCAGGGAAAGGATTCAGAGAAGGGATTCAGGGAAAGGATTCAGAGAAGGGATTCAGAGAAGGGATTCAGGGAAAGGATTCAGAGAAGGGATTCAGAGAAGAATTCAGGGAAAGGACCCAGGGAGGGGATCCAGGAGAGGGATCTGGAGAATGGAATCAGGGAAGGGATCCAGGGAAGGACCCAGGGAAGGGACTCAGGATGCTCCTGCAGCTCCCACCCCACCCACGAGGAGCATTCCCAGCCCTGTGGAACCACAGGAATCCTGGGACCTGTGATGCCACCACAGCACCAGGATGCCACCAGCCCTCACTGCCACCAGCTCTGACATTCATCAGCTCTCCAGGCTGATTGCTCAACATCTGATGGGAAAAAGCACAACCTTTCCCCCCTCCAGTCCCTGTCACAAGGTTCTTTAATAGGGTTTGGGCATCGGCTCAAATAACACCAGGGGATCAAAGCCAACTCCTGAAGAATTAGGGAGATTACAAAGAAACTCATGGCTCATCAGGCACAGCCTTTCCCAGTGCAAACCAGGGGAGAGGCTCCTCCTGCCACCACCATCCTCCCCCTCCTGGCACCTGCACCAGAGCACAGGACATTCTCTTTGGCCCAAATTCCAGCACAGGATGCCCTGGGTTGGGTGGGGAATCCTTCCCCTTGGGGCTGGAGGCACAAAATGGCACCAGAAAAGCAAAATAAGCAGCCCGAGGTGGTGAGAGCAGGGGAAAGGAAGCCGTGGCGTTCACTTGCTGAGGAGAATTTCCCCTCTGATGACGGATTTCTTCAAGTGGCAGAGGTGTTTTAACGGGTGGGCCTCGGAGGGCTGCTCCAAGTAATCAGCCCAAAACAATCTCAGGAAGTTTCAGCAACACTTCTGAGCTGGGTTTGGTCGTACTCATCTGTTCAGTTTTAGTTTTGGAGGGATGTTCTGGGAGGTGCCAGCTGATTTGATCCGTGATCCCCTTTTCCCGGCCCTGCAGGAGTTCTGGGAAGGGCTGAGCTCCACCTGTGCCAGGGAGCAGCTCTGGGTGTCCTGGCCAGGATCTCCTCAGCTTCCTGAGCAGGGAAGGGCAGGAAAAAAGTGGCAAAAGATGCTCTGAAACCTCTGTAAGGCCTTGAGGCTCCCCAAAAATAAGCTGAGACTGCTCCCCACAATCTCCAGCACCTCCAGGACCATCCCTGGTGCAGTTGGTGGAGAAATCCAGTCATTATTGATGGGCAGAATGCAGCACAATCACCCCCAAACCTGCCCAGTCCTCCCTCGGGGAGGGTCTCCTGCACTGCCAGGGGAGTGGGAGTTCCTACAAAACCCCAGTTCTGCCTCCTCAGGAAACTCCAGCTTGTTTTCTGCCGTGGTTTTCCTTCCACAATGGCCACAGTGATCTAACCCTCTGTTTTTAGCACGGTTTATTTGCCTTCCAGGAGAGAAAATAAACTCTGATATTGTCAGTTAATGTTGTGGCCACAGACTCCGGGCGGATTCTGGTACAAAGTGATAGAAAACACTGAGGGCATTTGATCTCAGCTAATCTGCTGGAATAAAGAGTGTGAGAAAGAGAAGGGAACAGTCATTTAGGTGGCGTTAGCAGAAATCAGATGTTTTCAGGTTTATAAACGCCGTTTTCACTGGAGTGGATCCCCTGATAGGTGATAAATTAAATGGTAACAAATGCTCAGAAATGCAGCAGTGCAGGGGAACCATGCAGGGTTTGCCTGGAGCAGTTTCCCCCTGTGCCCACACACCCCACACCATCTCCCCCTCAGGCACCACCAAACCTCCCCCGGGGAGGTGAAGCTGCCCCAGGTGTGAACACAAACAGGTCAGCAGGAGAGATGCAGGAAAGAAAAATGATCTGGAATGATTTTGCTGAGAAAAGACAGAAACTTTCCAGCTCTTTCTGTTGCAAACGAGCTCTTGTTCCTTCTCGCCACTCCCTTTTCCCATTGGAAGCTTTCCCGTGGTGGCACTCGCAGGTCTCTGTTTTATCCCTGCCTGGTGGAATTAGGAAAACACAGCCCAGCCCTTCTCTCCGAGGGGGATTTTGAAAGTTGTCTGAGCACCACGAGGGCTTTGGAGGGAGCAGGTGGCTTGACTTGGCTGAACAACCCTGATTCTCTTTGGCTTTTCCCCTGAAAGAGGAGAATTGGGGCTGGAAAAGATGGGAGAGTTGGGATTGTCCAGCCTGGGGAGGTGAAGCTTCGTGGTGACCCCGGGGTGGCCTTGCAGGGCCTGAAGGAGCTACAGAAAGATGGAGAGAGACTTTGGGCAAGGGATGGAGGGACAGGACAAGGACAATGGTGTAAAACTGAGAGAGGGCAGGGCTGGATGGGACATTGGGATAAAATCCTTCCCTGGGAGGGTGGGGAGGGACTGGGGTGGAATTCCCAGAGAATCCCAGAGAAACTGTGGCTGCCCCTGGATCCCTGGAATGACCAAGGCCAGGCTGGACATACCCTGGGATAATGGAAGACGTCCCTGCCCATGGCAGGGGCTGGGGTGGGATGAGTTTAAGTTCCCTTCCAACCCAAATTCTGGGATTTTATCACTCTGGTCCTGTGCCTGCCCACTAAAAACCCCACAGATGTCATTGAGAACTCCCTGCTCACGGGCAACATCCACAACCAGAGGTTTTCAAACCAAGCTCTGCTCACCCTGCCGTGCCCAGCTGAGCAGGAGCCCATCCCAATTTTGGAAAAGCCCATCCCAATTTTGGAAAAGCCCATCCCAATTTTGGAAAAGCCCATCCCAATTTTGGAAAAGCCCATCGAATTTTGGAAAAGCCCATCTCAATTTTGGAAAAGCCCGTCCCAATTTTGGAAAAGCCCGTCCCAGTTCTGGAAAAGCCCATCCCAATTTTGGAAAAGCCCATCCCAATTCTGGAAAAGCCCATCCCAATTCTGGAAAAGCCCATCCCAATTTTGGAAAAGCCCATCCCAATTTTGGAAAAGCTGGCAGTGAGCAATGGAGCTGTAAGGGAGGGGATGAAGTGCAGCCCCACACTTGTGTGTGTGTGAGCTGCTGGCTCTTAACCCTTTTCCTTCCAGGAATTGTCACCATCCCCATGGCAGCTCCATGAGCGTGTTCTCACCACTCTGGTGAGTTTTATTAACAATTAACTGCCTTTCCCTGGAGATACCCAGAGAATGGCGGCTGTGGGACATCAGCAGATATCTGGGGGATTAATAGGAAAAATGTTAGCTTTAGGAATATGTCATTGTATGGTCACTTTGGTCACTCTCACTAATTCCTCCTCTGAAAATTAATCTGAAAATTCCTTCCCATTAATCTGAAAATTCCTCCCCATTAATTTGAAAATTCCTCCTCATTATCTGAAAATTCATTCCCATTAATCTGAGAACTCCTTCTCATTAATCTGAAAATTCCTTCTCAATAATCTGAGAACTCCTTCTCATTAATCTGAAAATTTCTTCCCAATATGAAAATTCATTCCCATTAATCTGAGAACTCCTCTTCATTAATTTGAAAATTCCTCTTCGTTAATTTGAAAACTCCTCCCCATTAATCTAAAAATTCCTTCCCATTAATCTGAGAACTCCTCCCCACTGCTGTCTTTGAGCACAAAGCTGACTGAAGGCTTGAGAAGGAGGAATATGGACAATTGCTGTGTCACAAACAATGCCAGATGTCCCTTTCCATTTCCTGCCCTTCTGGGCGACCATCCCCAACCCTGGTCCCTGAATGGTGCTGGACCTTGGAGAAAACATGGGATGTGCCAGGTGTGGGTTCAATATCAGAGGAACATTTATTTCCTGATCATTTGAAGGCCTTTGACCCTGCATGGAGAGCTCAGAGCTCCCTCTTTCCCCAACACCACATTTTATTGGGTCTGAGAGTTCAGTGGGAGCTAAAGATGCTTTAAATTAGCACCTTAATTCGGTGAGAACCACACGGAGTAGAGAATCAGGAAGGAGTTTTCCTTGGCAGAATTTGTGGGTTGCTGTTGGATTGGGAGGTCGATACAGCTCCTGCTGGAAAGTGGATTTCTGTTTGGAATTCTGTATTTCAAGATTTCTTCACCTTTCTTCACCCCACATCCCCCTCCTGCACCAGCAAGGCCTGAATATATATATATATATATTTTTTTTTTTTTTTTTCTTTTTTTTTTTTTTTTTTCCAGAATACAGCGACTGGCTGGTGATTTGCCTTTAGGATAGGCCTGACTAAGCCAGCCTGAAATCTTAAATGAAGATTTTGGATGCAAAATATACAGTTAAGAAAACAAATGTGGTTGGGGGTGTTGAGTTCTACTCTTTACAGACACATAAAACCCAAATTCAATTTCCTCTGTCTGATTTCATCCCACCCATTGGGACAAACCCATTTTTATCGAGCAGGGCTGCACATCTGTAGCTGCCATTTGCTCACAAATCTATTTATTTTCTCTCTCCAGTCTTATCAAACTTGTGAGCTTCCCTCTGTGGATTTTCACTGGATTTTCCCCATTCCCTCTGTCACCAACGTGGGTTCATTTTTCCCTTGGAGATCCCAGCACCAGACCTGCTAAAGATCCAGTTAATGCCTAAAACCCCAGGGGGTTACTGGGAATGGGGGAAACCACCTTTTCCTGAGGAATTTTCTCCAGTTGACTTCATGGCCGGGGAAGAAAGGCAAACTCATGCCAGTTTACATGCGTGGAAATGGCGAGACCCAAAAAAATAATAATAAAAAACCACCCAGCGTGTTATTTATGGCATTTCTTCTCCTCTTGTGGAAAGCTTTGATTCCCCCAGCCCGTGTTTTCTTTGCAAGTACAATACAATTAAGCCATTTTCAGCTGGCAATAAAATCCTTGAGAACCAAAGCAGATTTGGCCACTTGAAGAGATGAGGACTAATGCAATCTGATAATTGGGTCCTTTCAGCGCCAAGACAGAAAAGGCAATTTAATAACGTCTCCCGTGGAGTGAGACAGGGGCTGAAGCCTCTGCTCCAAGGTCTGGGCCTGCAACACGACTCCCAAATTTCCTTCCAGGGGGAATCTGCAAGCTGAGGGACAGGCTGGCTGTGGTGACAACTGGGACAGAAAAAGAGGAGAGAAATTCTCGAATGTTCTTCCTCCCCACAGCCCTTCCTCTGCCTTGGCACCATTTTTTTCCTGCAGATAAAGGCTCTTGCCTTGAAAACCTCTCAGCCCATGACCATTTCACGTCTCTTTTCTAATATTACAGTGAGAGATTTCCAAGGCAAGGCCACGTCAGGTTGAAAAACCATTCAGGGAGAGAAGGAAAACGAGCCCCTCGCTCAGCGCCGAGGGTTAAGTTTTCAGCTGTCTCACCCTCTTTGTCCTGGCTTGTTGCAACAGGAAAGGGTTTTTTAGAAACTTTTTCCTTGTAACTTCAGCTTCCCCATTTGGAAGTTTGGAAGGGCTCCTCTCTCTGGAGCAGGCGGCTCCGTTATGGTTTTCATTATCTGGGTTCAGAATGGATATTTCATCCCAAGGAGGATTTTCTGGGCACGGCTGGCCCGACTTTGAGAGAGCTGCGAAAGAAACTCCGGTGATGTATCTGCTCTCCCCTGCCTCGTGTGAAGCGCTGAATGGCTGAGTAAGCCTTACTCATCGGAGCAGATAAATCTGTAGTAGGGCTGCGTTTTTTATCAGCCGCCTCGCATGAGTAAAGGCTGAGTAAGAGGCTCCACAGCCTGGAAATAAGTCTGGAATATCTTGGAGTTTTTTTTGCTGCACCCACCCCTCAGCAGAGCATCTCTTTGCAGGAGTGGTCACAGCTCTTTATTTCACTGAGATGTAGAAGGGCAAACGCTCAAAGGTGCCTCAAGTTGTTGCTATTTTAGCAGCTCATGGGAGGTACATGAAGAGAAACATGAGGGACGTTTTTTCTCTGATACAGGTACATGAACTGTGCTTTTCAAATCCTGCAGATTTAATTATCTTCCTCTCCCTAAACGGACAAACTAATCACAGCCATCCCCCGTTACAGATTTTGCTTCCCACATCCACAAGTTTGGGGACTTCTCTTCCCCTTTGCAAACCAAGAGAACCACCCAAGGACAACTCACCGACAGCGCGATTGCCCAACTCGCCCAGATTGCCCAACCAACAGAGGCCCTTCTCTGTGCTTCCCCCTCCCCACCACGTAAATTCTGCGCCTCCTGAGCTCGTGAACCAGCTGCCCTCGGCCGTTGTGTTTATTGCTGCAACAATAAACTCAACTTCCTCAACTGGGGATCCGGGGAACTGGGCAAACAGCGCGCGGTGCCAGGCACGGCAGTTGGTGGGATGGAGCAGCAGCAGCACAGGGAGGCTGTTCCTGGAGCCTCCGCGCCAGGAGGGAGCGTTTGGGCAAAGCTCTTCCCAACACAGCTCATGGCAGACTTGGAAACCTGAGCAAAGAAATGAGGAGGAGGAGAGTTGAAGCAACGAGGAGCGACTGCAGGCACTGGCGTTGCTGTGGGAAGTAAGGAATCATATTTACTGCCTGCTCTGGACATTGTGAGAAGCTCTCTGGAGGCCGAGCTGCTTGGAGGAGTCTGACCCTCAGCAGCTCCAGGCTGCTGATTCCCGCTGCCTTTCCCAGGAGCTCATTTTTGGGTGTTTCAGGGGCCGCCTGGGTGCCATTCAAGGCGTTTATGGCAATTCCTGAAGCCTGAGGTGCTCTGCTCCCCTCAGTGACATTATTTTTGCAGCACAGCCCGGGCTCCCCATGGATGTTGTCAGCTGCTGTCCCTTGCCGAGGGCACGGACAGTGAGTGTCCTGCTGTGGCCACCTGCCCTGGAACCCAACACCCTGCACTGCCCAGCAGGGCTGGACCCTGGCAAACTTCACCCTGTGCTTACGAGGCTGTTTTTGCTCCTGGCAAAGGCATTTCATCCTCATTCTCTTTGTCTTAGGCCACGTCCAGCATAGGGAGGACAAGGTATTAAAAACCCATGTGGATTTCTGCCTATTTCAAGCCTGGCCGAGCTGCCCCAGGTGACTCAGGAGTGTGGATCCCACACACCAGGCTGGTCCTTTCCTCACTTCCAGCCTTGCTCTGAAAGATTTTAGATCAGGGATCAAAGCTCTTGCTTTGGAAAGGGATGTTTCACTTAGTTAAAGAGAAGGATTTTTTTGTTTTAGGAGCGTTGTGCTGTGTCTGGGAGTTTGGGATGGGTGCACATTGGCATCTCCCTGCACTGAAATAAAGAAAAGGACAAAAGGAACGAAACTTTTCTGTCTCCGGTGGTTTTTTCTCAGTGCCCGGGGCCTCGGACATCAGCCCAAAGCTTGGGGGCGAGCGGGCTCCCCCCGGGACCATCCCCAGCTCCCGGGGAAGTCCCGCCAAAGCCTTTATCGCTGCCGGGGGGGTGAGGGGAGGCGGCGGCAGGTGCCGGGTCCCCGCGGGCTCAGCCGGAGCGTCCCGGGGCCGGGAACGGAACCGCAGAGCCCGGAGAGCCCAGAGAGCCCAGAGAGCCCCGCCGGGCCCGCTCCGCACCGGGGCTTCTCCGGGAGCCTCCGCACCGGGACCCGCGGGGCTGGAGCCTTCTCCCGGCCCCTCCGCACCGGGACCCGCGGGGCTGGAGCCTTCTCCCGGCCCCTCTGCACCGGGGAATGGGCCGCCTTTTCCTGGCACCCTGTGCTCCGGGCACAGGGATCCCCTGCACCGCGGACCCGGCACCCGGCGCCTTCTCCCGGGACCCTCCGCAGGGGAGACCCGGAGACCCGGTGCCGTCTCCTGGCACCTTTCGCACCGGGGATGCAGGGACTCTGCAGCGGGGACCCTTTGCACGGGGCATCCCGGGATCCCGGGACCCGGCGCCTTCTGCCGGGCCCCTCCCCGGCAGCGGGAACCCCGGCTCCGTGCGCCGCTCCGGAGCATCCCCGCTCTGTTCCCGGAGCGTTCTCGGAGTGTTCCCGGAGCATCCCCACTCCATCCCCGCTCCATTCCCGCTCCATTCCCGGAGCATCCCCGCTCCATCCCTCCTCCGTTCTCGCTTCATCCCCCCTCTATCCCCGGCTCTATCCCCGGCTCCATCCCAGCTCCATCTCTGCTCCATCCCGGCTCCATTCCTGCTCTATCCCGATTCCATCCCAGCCCCATCCCAGCTCCATCTCCGCTCCATCCCCGGTTCCATCCCTGCTCTATCCCGATTCCATCCCAGCCCCATCCCAGCTCCATCTCTGCTCCATCCCGGCTCCATTCCTGCCCCATCCCGGTTCCATCCTCGCTCCATCCCCCGTTCCATCCCGGCTCCATCTCAGCTCCATCCCAGCTCCATCGCAGCTCCATGCTCCATCCCCGCTCTATCCCCGCTCTATCCCGGCTCCATCTCTGCTCCGTCTCCTTCTCCATCCCCTTCTCCATCCCGGCTCCATCCCTGGTTCCATCCCGGTTCCATCCTGGCTCTATCCTCGCTCTATTCCCGGCTCCATCCCTGATTCCGTCCCAGTTCTATTCCCGGCTCTATCCCTTCTCCATCCCTTCTCCATCCCCGCTCCGCTCCGTCCCCGCCGCTCCCGCTGCTCGGTCCCTGCTCGGCCCCGCCCCCAGGGCCCCGCCCCGCGCTGTGATTGGCCGATCGCGCTGCGGGGGCGTGTCCTTTGGGGCCGTATTAAAGGTGCCATGGCCGCCCGCAAAAAGGGGCCGCGGGCGGGCGGGAGCGCAGTGCGAGCGGAGCGGGCACCGGGCACCGGGCACGGATCTTACCCCTTTCCCCGCACCGGCACCTCCCTGCCGGCCGCCGCAGGTAAGGATCGCCTCCTCCCCGCCGTGTCGTGTCCCCTGTCGCGATACCCCCGCCCGGCTTGGAGAAAAGAGAGAGGGAAAAAAAAAAAAAAAAAAAAAACAAACCCTCCTGCGGTTTCTCACGGAGCTATTCTGAGCGCCTAAAATAACTCGATAGGTATGGCTGGAGCGCCCGAGCATCTGCTTGCAGCATCTGTTTGTGCTCATAACTTTCCATGCACCAGCTGCTTCCCCCCCTCCTCCCTTCTTTATTTATTATTTATTTATTTTTTTATTCCTCCCCCTCTCGGGATATTTTATCCTGGGGAAGAGGCTGCAAGTTGGCAGGACAACTCTGTGTGTGCGCTCCATCCCTTCTCCTCCTCCTTCTGGCCTGTTGTTTCCTGCACGGAGAAAAGGCAGGAGAGGCGAGTCTGACACTCCGGCGTTGCTTTGGAGGGCTGGGAAATGAACCTGTAGCTTCATTCATCGGCACCGTGCAAACGGGAGGGATTCTGCATAGACCGAGAAAAAAATCCTGCCAAAAAAAAAAAAAAAAAAAAATGGGAAGCAGGGAAAAAAAAAAAAAAAAAAAAAAAAAAAGGTCTGTGAAGCTGTATTGTTTCAGCTTAGCTCATGACAGTGAAAGGAAAAAATACTGATAAGCGAAGGCAGATGGATTTGGGGGCCGGGGGGACCCGCCGCTGTGTCCCCGCGGCTCTGTCCCCACCCCGCACTTGTCTCCGTGTCTCGGCTTTACCTTTACACTTGTTTGCTTTTCCATCCCCGCGGCCGGGGCACCCCCTGCTGATGCCATGGCAGTTATTCTGTCCCCGGCTGCGAACGCCCCCAGCCCTTCTCCCCGGCGGGGCAGCAGATGCCAGCGCCACTTGTCCTTCCCTTTCTCCTGTTTCTTCGCACCCATTTCCCCGCATCATGTGCTCTTTTTAAATTTATTTTTTTCCTCCCACCCTCCCCTCCCCGCTGCCCGTCCCTGAAGGTCAGATCCTTCTCCCGTGTAACTTGAGTCGTGGCCGGAGCGGCGGAGGAGCCCTGGAGGAATAGACTTTTAAGGAGAAAAGGTTACCGGGATGGCAGCGAGGGAGCAGGAATGCGGGAGCAGCCTTGGCTGGGGCAGGAGCTGCTTTGTTCTCGCTCTCCAGGGCAGCGGGGAGGGCGCTTGGCTGAGCCGCCGGTGCCGCTCTCTTGGCAACGTGTGCCCGCCCGGCTCCGCCAGGGCTCGGTGGCGTCAGCCGGGGAATAACCGCTCCGAGCGTTCCCTGTCCTCTCCAGAGCTCCCTGCTCCTCTCCAGAGCTCCCTGCTCCTCTCCAGAGCTCCCTGCTCCTCTCCAGAGCTGCCTGCTCCTCTCCAGCGCTCCCTGCTCCTCTCCAGAGCTCCCTGCTCCTCTCCAGCGCTCCCTGCTCCTCTCCAGAGCTCCCTGCTCCTCTCCAGAGCTCCCTGCTCCTCTCCAGCGCTCCCTGTCCTCTCCAGCTCTGCCCTGCTCCTCTCCAGCGCTGCCCTGCTCCTCTCCAGCGCTCCCTGCTCCTCTCCAGCGCTCCCTGCTCCTCTCCAGAGCTCCCTGCTCCTCTCCAGAGCTCCCTGCTCCTCTCCAGAGCTCCCTGCTCCTCTCCAGCGCTCCCTGCTCCTCTCCAGAGCTCCCTGCTCCTCTCCAGCGCTCCCTGCTCCTCTCCAGCGCTGCCCTGCTCCTCTCCAGAGCTCCCTGCTCCTCTCCAGCGCTCCCTGCTCCTCTCCAGCTCTGCCCTGCTCCTCTCCAGCGCTGCCCTGCTCCTCTCCAGAGCTCCCTGCTCCTCTCCAGCGCTCCCTGCTCCTCTCCAGAGCTCCCTGCTCCTCTCCAGCGCTGCCCTGCTCCTCTCCAGCGCTCCCTGCTCCTCTCCAGCTCTGCCCTGCTCCTCTCCAGCGCTCCCTGCTCCTCTCCAGAGCTCCCTGCTCCTCTCCAGCTCTGCCCTGCTCCTCTCCAGAGCTCCCTGCTCCTCTCCAGCTCTGCCCTGCTCCTCTCCAGAGCTCCCTGCTCCTCTCCAGCGCTCCCTGCTCCTCTCCAGAGCTCCCTGCTCCTCTCCAGAGCTCCCTGCTCCTCTCCAGCTCTGCCCTGCTCCTCTCCAGAGCTCCCTGCTCCTCTCCAGAGCTCTGCCCTGCTCCTCTCCAGCTCTGCCCTGCTCCTCTCCAGCGCTCCCTGCTCCTCTCCAGCTCTGCCCTGCTCCTCTCCAGAGCTCCCTGCTCCTCTCCAGAGCTCTGCCCTGCTCCTCTCCAGCTCTGCCCTGCTCCTCTCCAGAGCTCCCTGCTCCTCTCCAGCGCTCCCTGCTCCTCTCCAGCGCTGCCCTGCTCCTCTCCAGCTCTGCCCTGCTCCTCTCCAGAGCTCCCTGCTCCTCTCCAGCTCTGCCCTGCTCCTCTCCAGCGCTGCCCTGCTCCTCTCCAGAGCTCCCTGCTCCTCTCCAGCTCTGCCCTGCTCCTCTCCAGCGCTCCCTGCTCCTCTCCAGCGCTCCCTGTCCTCTCCAGCGCTGCCTGCTCCTCTCCAGCGCTGCCCTGCTCCTCTCCAGAGCTCCCTGCTCCTCTCCAGCGCTCCCTGCTCCTCTCCAGCGCTCCCTGCTCCTCTCCAGCGCTGCCCTGCTCCTCTCCAGCTCTGCCCTGCTCCTCTCCAGCGCTCCCTGCTCCTCTCCAGCGCTCCCTGTCCTCTCCAGCGCTGCCCTGCTCCTCCGCACTCCGGAGTTATCCCTCAGCCTTTAGCCTTTGTATAAATTCCCCTCCTGCCGCGCATGGGGATGTGAGCGGGGTCTGGAGGTGAGGTGAAGGTTTGGGCTCCTCATCGTGGCGTTTCCCCAAATGTTGGCTCAGGAATGCTGCAGATGCAGCACAGCCCCGTTTTCCTCTCTCCTCCAAGGATCCCCCTGCAGCACAGCCAGCCAGGCTTTCCCATCCCATCCCATCCCATCCCATCCCATCCCATCCCATCCCATCCCATCCCATCCCATCCCATCCCATCCCATCCCATCCCATCCCATCCCATCCCATCCCATCCCATCCCATCCCATCCCAGTAATCCCGGGTCCCCGCCACTTCTGGTAATTCCAAACTGCCTCGCTTGTATTCCCCTCCAGGAGGAAAAGCCACCTGGATTAATGATAATAATGATGATAATGATCATCACACAGCTGGCGGTGACTGAATGTGCAGCTCTGTGTGTGTCTGGCTGCCCTGGGCCCAGTGAGGCAGATCCTGGGCTGGGTGGGCGGTGCTGGGCTGGCTCCCTTTGCCCCCTGAGCATTGCAGGGCTGCTCCCACACCAGCCTGGGACTTCTGGTGCCACCAGCAGCTGCTGCTGGGCTGGAGGGAGAGGCAGCAGCCTTGTCCAGCCTTTGAGCAGCAGGTGGATTGGCACAACAAGGAGCAGCTTTACTTCGCTTTGTTCCTGGGGATTTTTTGGGGAACTTTTGGTGGAAGTGGTTGTGAGGATCCGGTTCAGGTGCTGGAGCAGCCAGTGGATGCACAGGGCATTCCACAGGACCTGTATTTCCAGCAGCAGGAGTGAGATCAGCCCCTCTGGCTGATCCCTGTGCTGCTCCTGCTCCTGCTCTCATCCCACCCCGCTCCCAGCACTCGCAGGAAGGGAGACACTTTGTGCTGGAAAAGCAGGCAGAGAGCTCTGCTGCCCTGCAGAGTGCCAGAGCTTTGTGCTGGGAACTTCCAGCAGGCTGCAAAAGCTGCCCCCAGGCTCACCCCAAAGTTTTTTGGGGTCTTTGGAAGCAAAGGGGTGCAGCTCCACTCCCAGAGCAGAGCCAGTGAGGAGGGATCGGGGCAAGGGACAGGAGGGAAGAGGTGCTCAGTCCTCCAGGGGAGGAATAGGACAAATTCGGGTTCCCCAGGAGAGGAATATGACAAATTTACGTCTCAAAGTTCTAAATGCAGCCACAGGACGCTGGCATTAGGATTTCAGGGATTTGTGGAATTCAAACAAGTGTCCTCAGGTCAAGACTGTGGTGGGAGAAGCTGCACATTCAGACACTTCAAATACTACAGCTTGTCCTTCCCTCCACCAAAACTTTTCCTCTAAAATCCAGGAAAGAAAAGGGGAAAAAACCCAAACTCCAGAATAAACTGTTTCCTGGGCTGTGTGTTTCCATCAGCTTGGAACAAAACAGGCTTTGACCGTGGAAGCTGAACATGACTGTGATTATAGGATGTGGTTTGTGAAAGTGATCGATTTGCAGAGCAGCGCAATGGCTTTTCAAGAAGTTGTTTTTTCTTAATGTGGGATGTATTAACAGTAATTTCACTTCCCCGCTGTGTTCAGGTTTCTAATAAAAGCGGGGTTTTGGCCAAAATAAATCATTTAAGTGAGCGTTAAAAGAGTTCTTTTGTATTTTTGAGCACGGTATCCTGGCGGGAATGAGAAACCCTGTGAAGAAAAAGGTGTAAGAGGAGGGGAAGAGTGGATCCTTACACAGTGGAGGCAAGACAAGTTGTAAAAGTAAGAAAAAGTGCCCAGAAAATAAGTAGGAGGGCAGATCCACCAGAAGCGTTCAGTGCTGAGAGCTGCACTCAGAGGGGCATTTCAGAGCCCGCCAGGAGCTGCCAAAATGTCTTGTCTGAGCTGAAGTCACAGATGACTAATCTTGGCAAGGAGACATCGGGACACATTCTTGCACAACAAACAGGAGCGAGGGGAAGAGAGGAGGTGAAAGTAAACCCGAGGAGATCCTGGAGGGAAAAGCAGCCTGCCCTGGAGCTGATGATGTTGCTGTTTGTCACCTGCTCTTTTCCTAACAACTGTTTGCTGAGCTCAAGGCTCTGTAACGTGGCCTGAAGGATGTGGGAGGGCTTTTGAGGAGTTGTTTGAAACAGCTCAAGTTTTTGGAGCACCTCAAGCAGGGCTTTGGGGGCTGCTGCTGCTGTTGGGAAAGGAGATAACATCTTATCTCCAGCTGTTGTCAGACTCCAGTCAGAGGAAGAGCAGAGGTCCTGCCGGGCAGGGGTTTTACAGTTTTGTTGGCTTTTGGACAGACTCAGATGAGTTTTGATAACATTAATTTGTGAAGAGCCCTGTGATTTAATCCCCTGCTACTGTAAATGGTTCTGGAGCTTCCTGTGCCGTGCCAAAGGGGCAGCAGACATTCCTCCCCACCCGGGCTGAGCTTTATTCCCTCCTTGGGCTGTGTGTAGCTGGAGCAGTTGCTTTAATGCATCCCTTCTCCTCTGCAGTATTTCAATTCCATTTCCTGATATGCAGTACATGACTTAATGGGTGACGCACTTGTTAAAAGCTAGACCTGGGTCTAAGCCAGACCTCCCTGAAACAAGTTTTTGGTGGCTTCTCCCCTCAGGAAAAGGGGTTTGTAGCTTTTCTGCTGAGTCTTGATTGGTGACATTTCAGACCCACGGGACCCTGGGGACCGTCACCTGCTGGGGATGGAAGGGGGTCCTGAGGGGAAGGTGCTGGGACTCACTCCTGAAGGTGTTAGGAAGGCACTCAGCTGATTCTGTTACGTTTTACTGGTGCCTTTAGCAGGAGCGAAAAGGTTTAAAGGGTTTAATTTTTGAGAGGTTTAAAAGGTGTTTTTTTGTACAACTTAAGTCAAACTTGAGCGTAAAAACTACAGGGATCCCGATGAGTTTATCAAGTTAGAGAGAAGCTACTGCAGCCCTTATTCTTGAAATTCCCTGAGTATGCACAACTCCTTCTTTTAGCCTAATTAAAACAATTGTATGTGCTTTAATTTCATGGAATGACCGCTGTCTGCGCTTCCCAAGTTTATTCCCTGTCTCCACCTTCCCCTTTGCTCACCCCCTGCTTTGTCATGGGTCAGGCAGTCCACAAGACACATCATAAGTCGCTGCAAGCCACTTCAGTATTTGTGTTTGAACAGAAGGATGTTGACGGGAATTGTTTGTTTCAAAATAAGCAGAAATCTCAGTTATAAATAGCAGAGAGATCCTTTGCGTGCCCAGCTTTAAAGTGAATATTGCTCAGGCTGGTGTGACACGATCCCCTTCAGTGCTTTCCTTTGGGAAGGGCAATTCCTTCCTCGCAGTAACAACCATGTGTGACCCCTGTCCACCACAGCTGTGAATGCTGAGCGTTGCTGAAAATGTCGTTTAAGAAAGAGGGAACTTCCCGCAGGTCCACAGGTGTCGTTTTCCTTGATCCCTCCTGCTTTTCCCCCAGGATCTAAAGTGCCCTTTCTGTTTCTCTTGCAGACCATGCCCTCTCTATGACGGCGGCTTGCTGAGCTCACCCTGCATGCCAGCAGACTGTCCTTGGTCGATCCGAGGGCTCCTGGGGACTCCGGCCTCCGCCCGCCTTTTCCGCCCGTGTGTGTTCCTGTAGAACGTTCAAAACTGTTTCTCCAAAGGGTTTTGCAGAAACTCAGACTGTTTTCTAAAGCAGAAGCACCTCAGTCCCCGGCAGTAGTGATGGGCAGCGTGCGGACCAACCGCTACAGCATCGTGTCCTCGGAGGAGGACGGCATGAAGCTGTCCACCATGGCCGTGGCCAACGGCTTCGGCAACGGCAAGGGCAAGGTTCACACCCGGCAGCAGTGCCGGAGCCGCTTCGTCAAGAAGGACGGACACTGCAACGTCCAGTTCATCAACGTGGGCGAGAAGGGGCAGCGCTACCTGGCCGACATCTTCACCACGTGCGTGGACATCCGCTGGAGGTGGATGCTGGTGATCTTCTGCCTGACTTTCATCCTCTCCTGGCTTTTTTTTGGCTGTGTGTTTTGGTTGATCGCGCTGTTGCACGGGGATCTGGAGAACCAGGAGAACAGCAAGCCTTGCGTGTCTCAGGTGAGCAGCTTCACCGCAGCCTTCCTGTTCTCCATCGAGACCCAGACCACGATCGGCTACGGCTTCAGGTGTGTCACCGACGAGTGTCCCATCGCCGTGTTCATGGTGGTTTTCCAGTCCATCGTGGGCTGCATCATCGATGCCTTCATCATTGGCGCCGTCATGGCAAAGATGGCTAAGCCAAAAAAGAGGAACGAAACCCTGGTCTTCAGCCACAATGCCGTGGTGGCCATGAGGGACGGGAAGCTGTGCCTGATGTGGCGCGTGGGGAACCTGAGGAAAAGCCACTTGGTGGAGGCGCACGTGCGGGCGCAGCTCCTGAAATCCAGGATCACGTCGGAAGGGGAGTACATCCCCCTGGATCAGATCGACATCAACGTGGGCTTCGACAGCGGCATCGACCGCATCTTCCTGGTGTCCCCCATCACCATCGTGCACGAGATTGACGAGGACAGCCCTTTGTACGACCTGAGCAAGCAGGACATGGACAATGCCGACTTCGAGATCGTGGTCATCTTGGAGGGCATGGTGGAGGCCACCGCCATGACCACCCAGTGCCGCAGCTCGTACCTGGCCAACGAGATCCTCTGGGGCCACCGCTACGAGCCCGTGCTCTTCGAGGAGAAGAACTACTACAAGGTGGACTACTCGAGGTTCCACAAAACCTACGAAGTGCCCAACACACCCATCTGCAGTGCCAGGGACTTAGCGGAGAAGAAGTACATCCTCTCCAACGCCAACTCCTTCTGCTACGAGAACGAGGTGGCCCTCAGCAGCAAGGAGGAGGACGAGATCGACACGGGGGTGCCCGAGAGCATGAGCACGGACACCCACCCGGACATGGAGCACCACAACCAGGCTGGGGTGCCCCTGGAGCCGCGGCCGCTGCGGCGGGAGTCGGAGATATGACTGGCGGGCTCCGCCTCTCCCGCGGGGCTGGAAGGCAAAATCCCCACCGTGTCCGTCGGGCAAGGGCTCGTTGACCTGAGAAGTTGGCCCAGAAGAGTTTGCAGACTACGGTACTGTGGAAGAGTGGTGTGAAGGCAGCAGACCCGAGGAACCCGGGCTGGTTTTAGGGCTGTCCTCAGAGGAGGGACGACAGGAAGTGAACTCTAAACACAAAGCACTAAACACGTCTAAGTATGAACAGAAGGCACATATGTTGTAGAATAAATTATGTATATATTTTTTTACAAAACTTGAACTTGCAGGCAAGCTTTGGTTGGGTTATTAATATTTTTTTTTTCAACTTTTTTCCAGAATGCTTCTCTCTAGGGAACAAGAATGTTTTTAATGGCATAACAAAGGCAAGAATCTGCCTTATTATTATTATTATAATTATTTTTTAAAAAGCTGCTGCTAACTACATGAACACAAATGGTTATTTTTGTTGCAGTGTAGTTTTTATTTTCTCTTGTGTAATTTAAAAAGAAAAAGAAAAAAAAAAAAGTCAGTGTTGAACTTTTTGGGTTGAAAAGCTCATGATCAGTTCAGAGAGGCCAATGTTGCCAGAAAGTTTAAACTCCTTTTGAGGCCAGTAGTTGATAGCTAGAATCAATTTCTCTCTTTCCAATTACATAAGGGGCATTATGTAATATCAGGCCAATCAGTAGCCTCCAGCAAAATTATGATTTTTTTGGGGGGAGAATTTAATTCTCTGTCTAAAGGAAAAACGAGACAAAAGATATGTACACGTAGGAAAAAAAGTACTAAGTTCAAACTACCTAAGTGGATACCAAAGAAAATGCACAGTTTTGCACAGTGGAGTTTATTTAAAAAAAAAAAAAAAAAAAAAAAAAAAAGAAAAAAAAAAGGAACAGGCTGCTTTAAACAAAAAAACAACAAAAAAAATCAAACCTCAGACACTTTTTTGGTTTTGACTTTTTTCTTTTTTTTTTTTTTTTTTTCTTTTTCCTTTTCTTTTAAGACTTTTATTTTGCACCTTATTCTAAAGGCTTGAGGCTCGGATCTAAAGCGAGCTGGACCTCCTCCTCTTTCCCCCTGTTCTTCCGTGGGGGTGAAATAAAATCCCTCTTTTCTTGGAGGGGAAAAAAAAAGCTCTAAAAGTTGGGGGAAGCAAACCAGCATCACCTGTGTGTCCTCCCTGGCCTGGCCCAGCTCCTGAGCAGAGGAGCTTTCCCTGAAACTGTGCCATGGACACGCCGTGGAGCTGCTGGCTGGAGTTTGGCTGCAGAGAAGTCCCCAGGAGGAGTTTTTTGAGGAGGAAGGAAGAGGAGGAAAAGGGCCTGGGCAGCACAGCACTTGGGAGTGGCAGAGGGATGTGCAAAGTGCTTCTCTTCAGCAGGGCTGCGAGGGAGGTGGATTATTCCCACCTCGTGGAGAGAGGGATTCTTTGGGGAGGATGAGGCTGCCAAGGGAGGTTCATCTCCTGCCTCCCTCCCTGGCAAACCCCAGCCAGGGGTGACACTCATCAGGCAGGTTTTGTCACCTTCAGACTCATCACCAGGCAGGTTTTGTCACCTTCAGCAGAGCTCTGGTGGCGTTTTGGCTCCTTCACCCAGAAGGCTTTAAATTCTCTGTGCCTCTAAAGCTCGAGGAGACAGCAAAGCTGTGCTTGGCCCCTGGGGGCCCCGGGGATGGCAATCCCAGACGACTCTTGCAGTATTGGATCACTGTATGCCATTAAAAAACAGCTTGTTCTAGGTCTGGTGTCTTCTGCGCTCTGCCAGCCCTGCCTGGGAGAAATGCCTGCAAACAAACTGGTTTCTGATAAGATGTTATCCACAGAGGGGGAATTCCGTGTTGGAAACACAGATTTGGCTCCTGGAGAGGGCAGAGGATGAAATGAAAGTCCTGAAAGCTGTTACTGGGCTGGGAGGATGGGGAAGGAAGGGAAGGGTGGGCATTTAAAGGAGGTCTGGTGGCAGTTTCTGGGTCAACAGTGGTGGAGACAACGGGGTGCTGCTGGTGCTGCCAAGGGTGATGCTCTTGCAAAAGGAGAGAAACGAAACCAAAGAGTGTTCAGTGACACAGAGGGGGCACGGAAACACAGCGGGGAAAGGGAGGCTGAGCAGGAGAAAAGGGGAGCTGGTCTCACATCAGCATCCCCCAGGTGCACAGTGCTCCCACTAAATGATACTTGAGATATTTTGAGGGAGAGATGAGAGATGGGGGGGGATGGAAAAAAAATGCAGGATTCGTCTCATTTCTTTGACACACAAGAAATCCAGAGAGTTTTAAAAGAAAAAAAAAAAAAAAAATCCCCTTCCCCTTTTAACATTTCTGGTGCAGAGGTTTTGGGTTTGTTGTTTTTTTTTTTTTTTTTCTTCTTCTTCTTCTTCTTGTTTGTTTGTTTTGTTTTGTTTTTCAAGTCGGTTTTTCAGAAATATTTTTAAAAAAAATTGTACATTTTATAAAGTTTATCAAGTATTTTCATATTTAAAGCCAAATGTAAATAGAAGTCTGTAAAGGAGGACAAGGAGAAGACAACGAAAAGGCCACAAAAAAAAAAAAAAAAAAAAAAAAAAGAAAAAAATATCAATTCAGCTCAGCAGTCTCGGCTCGCTAGGACTAGATGCTACAGGTTAGCACGATTTTTAGCAAATTACTTGCAAGCCTTATAGGATTCCTAATGCTCTGAACTTCTCTTTATTTATTTTTGAAGCATGGACTTTTCATTCTGAGAACATGTTCTAGTTACTGGCGGTTTTTTGTCGAGGGGGGTGTGTTGAGGTGTAAATCCATCGCCGATCTCTGCCTGTTCTTTCTTCTCACAACCCTTTGTCTTTGCCCAGGGAATCCCACATTTCAGCCCTGGCTCTGGGAAGAGCCCTGAAAGTTGTCCCCTTCTCCTTTTTGCTGTCGATTTTGGCTTTCTGGACAGCAAATTGGAGGAATCATTAAAAAATACAAATATATATTTTTAAGGACTAGAAAGCAACTGACAGCTTTCCTTCAATTCCCATTGATCCATTGGGATCCATCCCATTGGGCCAGGTTTATGCTGACTTTAAAACTTTAAAACTCTAAACTTTAAAACTTTAAAACTTTTTAAACTGATGGAGCTCTACCCAGAGCCTCCCCCAGGCCTCGGTTCAGCCTCTTTATCCAGGATTAATTGCCTGGCACGGAAGCTTTTTTTATCCTGTCTTTTGCTTAGGGGCTGGGGGGGAAATATGTTATTTCTGCCCTTCCCCGAAAATACTTGAATGAAGACACATTGTCTGACCCATAATTCTGTGTACAGTGACAGGAGCAGAGGCAGGTGGGGATTGTTTCCCTCCCTCCAATCTCTTCCGTGCCAGTTGTCCTGGGTTAAGTGGCCTGGACAGGAATCCTCCCTCATTAAATGGCTTTAATTACCCTCTCCCAGCCATGAAACACTTCTGTGCTAGTGGAAACCCTTGGAAAACAAAAAAAAAGACAAAGGGTTGGGATATTTAATTATTTTTTCTTTTTTCGCGATGGATTAAAAGGCAAAACCCAGAAGTACTGTAATGTCTTTAATTCTGGCTGCTCACCACATTGTCAAGTAGAAGGTGCTGCCACCCCACAGCCCATCAGAAGCTGATTTTGTAAAGGACTTTATTTTTTTTTTTTTTTTTTTTTTTTTTTGGCCTGCAGCTCCTGTAAAGACGAACAATCTCGGCATCCGACAAAGTTGTCCATGACTATTTTTTTTCCTGTTTGCAGCCTTTTTGTATCGAGGTCTTCCTAAATGTACTGCACAAATTGTGGATTGTACAGATTTTTATATATTATGTCTTATTTTATTATTTCTAAATAAATAATTAAAAAAAAAAAGAAAAAAGAATTTAATTTGAGGATGAGCTCGGTGTGTAAAGGAGGGAGGGAGATGGGTCTGGAGGGGGATATTGAGATGTGTTTGTTTGGGGCACTTGAGGAACAGACAACTCCACAAAAGGCAGGAGGAAAAGTGATCCCATCCTTATTTCCCAGGGGAGAACACAAACCAGGAGGAAAATCTGCCCCAGGAGAATTCAGGACTTTTCCTGAGGTCACACCTGGGACTGCAGAGCCCCAGCTCCTCCCTTACCTCTGAATGGAAATGCAAGAAAATCTCCAAAGCAGGGAAAGGGAGGGATGAAAACACCCAGAGCATCAGCAAGAACACTGGAAGATTTGGGAAGGGAAAATTCTCCAAAGCAGGGAAAGGGAGGGATGAAAATACCCAGAGCATCACCGAGAACAGTGGAATATTTGGGAAGGGAAAAAACTCCAGAGCAGGGAAAGGGAATAATGAAAACACCCAGAGCATCACTGAGAACACTGGAAGATTTGGGAAGGGAAAATTCTCCAAAGCAGGGAAAGGGAGGGATGAAAACACCCAGAGCATCACTGAGAACACTGGAAGATTTGAGAAGGGAAAATTCTCCAAAGCAGGGAAAGGGAGGGATGAAAATACCCAGAGCATCACCGAGAACAGTGGAATATTTGGGAAGGGAAAAAGCTCCAAAGCAGGGAAAGGGAGGGATGAAAACACCCAGAGCATCAGCGACCACGCTGGAAGATTTGGGAAGGGATTAAAAAATTAAGCAGGAAAGTCATTCTCGCAATCCCCGCGTTCCGTGTCTGCCTGGAACATCTCCTTACTGATTTTGACCAGGCTGGGTGTAATCTCCATCCCTCATTTCCCCGAGCCCGGTGTCACCAGCACAGGGACAGGACAGGGACAGGGCAGCTCCAGGAGCCACAAAGAGCCATAAAATCCTGATTTTTTGTGGCCTCGCAGGGCAGACACTGAGCCTGCACAATGACTCAGCTGGTCCAGCCGGGATCAAACTGAGAGAGATGTTTCAGTGCAGGTTTGACCCCTCTGCTGATTTCCCAACCTTTTTTATTTTTTTTTTCTGTCTCAGCCTGTAATGCCATTTAACCCTGCCCGGGCTGCAGCCCTGACCCCGCCGAGCGGGGCACTCGGCTCATCCATTCAAATTTACTTTCCAAAGCGGATGGTCTCTTGCAAAGCTCATCATCATAATTACAGGGCTGGGATTTCCAGGCACAGATTAGCTGCCGCAGCCTGCATCTGCTTCTTCTCCTCCTTCTCCCTGCTGCTGCTGAAAATCATCCTCGGGCACAGCTGCTCAGTGCCCTGCCCTGGATCCCTGCAGGGACAGGGACAGGGACAGGGACAGGGACAGGGACAGGGACATGGACAGGGAAAGGGACAGGGACCATCCCTGCTGCTCTGTCCCTTCCCTAAATCATCAGCACCCAGTGCAGTCAGCACCAATTCAACAGCTGATCTTGGGGTGGCCAGCAGGGCAATAATTGAATTTTTCCTTCTTCTCTGCACCCAGAAAGATGTTCCAGTTGTCCTGCCATGAGCCAGGCAGAGGGAAAAAATCCAACAGAGAATGTGGGGAGGTTGTATTTGGGTTCCCTGCAGGGACAGGGACATGGACAGGAACCATCCCTGCTGCTCTGTCCCTTCCCTAAATCATCAGCACCCTCTCCAGTCAGTACCTCTGCCCCAGTGTATTCAGCACCAATCCAACAGCTGATTTTGAGTGGTGAGAAGGGCAATAATTGAATTTTTCCTTCTTCTCTGCACCCAGAAAGATGTTCCAGATGTGCTGCCCTGAGCCAGGCAGAGGGAAAAAAATGCAACAGAAAACTTGGGGAAGTTGCAGGACAGGGGCAGTGATGCTGCTGCGTGCTCCTGCACTGCAAAACGTCTGCCTGAATTAACTGGTGCCTCTTTTGCCAGTTTTCTCAAACAGGAGAGAAAAAAGGGAAAGCAGTGAAAATTATGGAAAAGCCAAGAATAAAATAATAGAAAAACCAAGAATAAAATTATAGAAAAGCCAAGAATAAAATCATAGAAAAGGTAAGAATAAAGTTACAGAAAAGTCAAGAATATAAAAATTAAATATGAGTCCTGAAAAGATATATATTTTTTTTCTCCCAAATTTTTCACTATGATACAGATTATAATCCAACACTGATGTTTGCAGATTGTTTGAATAGGCAAATCCAGGGTGTCACACACACACAAAAAAATGCAGCTAGGAGTTTTGGGTGGGCAGGACAAACACACCTGTTCCAGCAATTTATGCATTTTATATTATCCTTTAAAAATAATAAAAAAAGCACTTTCCTTTCCTTTCCTTTCCTTTCCTTTCCTTTCCTTTCCTTTCCTTTCCTTTCCTTTCCTTTCCTTTCCTTTCCTTTCCTTTCCTTTCCTTTCCTTTCCTTTCCTTTCCTTTCCTTTCCTTTCCTTTCCTTTCCTTTCCTTTCCTTTCCTTTCCTTTCCTTTCCTTTCCTTTCCTTTCCTTTCCTTTCCTTTCCTTTCCTTTCCTTTCCTTTCCTTTCCTTTCCTTTCCTTTCCTTTCCTTTCCTTTCCTTTCCTTTCCTTTCCTTTCCTTTCCTTTCCTTTCCTTTCCTTTCCTTCCCTTCCCTTCCCTTCCCTTCCCTTCCCTTCCCTTCCCTTCCCTTCCCTTCCCTTCCCTTCCCTTCCCTTCCCTTCCCTTCCCTTCCCTTCCCTTCCCTTCCCTTCCCTTCCCTTCCCTTCCCTTCCCTTCCCTTCCCTTCCCTTCCCTTCCCTTCCCTTCCCTTCCCTTCCCTTCCCTTCCCTTCCCTTCCCTTCCCTTCCCTTCCCTTCCCTTCCCTTCCCTTCCCTTCCCTTCCCTTCCCTTCCCTTCCCTTCCCTTCCCTTCCCTTCCCTGGATCCTCTCCTCCTTCCCCCAGGCATTTCCACTCTGGAAATCCACCTGAAAATGCAGATTTCAGGATAACTCAGGAACCAAGCTCTAAACTAAGCTTTAGGTCTCATACGACCAAACCTGGCCTAATTCTGGTTATTCCTTGCATCCAGCAGCAGGAGGGAGGTAAATCAGGGAAATCCTGCTCCCTCCTGCTGCTGGGGATGTGTTGGTTTCTTGGGAAGCAGAGGGAGAAGTTTGCAGGCTTTTGCTTCCCAGGATTTTTTCATTTTTCTCATTTTTCATCAAGTTATCCTGTAAAAAAATTGTACAAATATCCTGCTGTGCATGAAGTTTATTTGATATGCAAATAAGCTCATTAATTATGCATGCAGGGGGTGCCTGGGGCTCACTGGGATCTCCACTGGAAGCTCTAAATAAAGAACACACCAAAGCAGAGCACTTTGAGGTCACCACCTCAGAAATCTCCTGATTATTGAGCTGGGAGAAGGACCTGGCTGCTGGTGCTGCCCTGGACTCTCAGCTCCAGGATCCTGCTCCCAGTGAACTCGTTAGTGCAGGAGTTTAATTAGTGTGGAATAGGAAAGGAGGGATTTCTGCAGCTGAGCAGCTCGGGCTGCACCTCACCCTGGGGCACAGAGATTACCCAGAGAAATAATTCTGCTTTAGCTCCAGACTAGACTTCTTTTTAGCTCTTCTAGACTTTTTTTTTTAATTCTTCTAGACTTCTTTTTAGCTCTTCTAGACTTTTTTTAAAGTCTTTTAATGTTCTGAAGCAGGTCAGTGGGTGTTCCATCCTGGAGGGGTGGATGTCACCTCTGAGAGAAGCAGTTCCCTGGATTTCTTGTGGGATCCTTCCTGTGCACTCACAGAATTCAAGACAGCCCAAAAAACCCTTTAACAGATCATTAAATGCTGTGATGAAATCCTGCTGCAGCCCCTGCCCTGGGGGTTTAACAGATTGCAGGGCCTGTGATGCCTTTAGGATTTCAGCTTTTATATTTTTCATCTATTTGTGATCCTGCAGTTCTTTAGTGCAGAACTCCAAACCCCACACACACTGTGAGCTGCTCTTCCCCATGTTGGGCAGACACAACAATTCCTCTCCAGGCCTGGGGATCAAGGACCCCTCACTGCCTCAGGCCCCAGAGATGGAAACAAAAGTGACTTGGGGGCAGCAAACTTGGGCTCAATGACTTCATTACCTGAAGCTGCAATTGGAGGATTAACCCCAATCTGCAAATGGACCAAAGTTATCAAAGTGTGAAACCCGTGACCTGTTGTCCATTTTGGGTGGGCTCCACCTGCCCTAAATGTACCTGCAGGCCCTTCAATAAACGGAACTGCTTTTTACTCCCCTAATTTTGTCTGGCCTCTGTTTTTGGGTAGCCCCAAAAGGCCTCAGAGTGATCAAACGAGGATGGATGTGTTATTTATTCTGCTTTAAACTGCATTTCCCCAGGGTTAATATTGGTTGATAGTGGTTAATATTGGTTAATATGGGTAATATTGGTTAATATGGGTAATACTGGTTAATATTGTTAATATTGGTTAATATTGGTTGATATTGCTAATATTGGGATAGATATCATGTTCCTGGCACTTCCCAGGCTCCCAGGAACAGCCCTTTGCTTTTCCCTCTGTCCACCCACCCACCCAATCCTATCAAAGTGTCAAAACTCATGACCATTGTCCATTTTGGGTGGGCTTCATCTGCCCTAAATGTATTTGAAGACCCTTCAATAAACAGAACTGCTTTTTATTCCCTTAATTTTGTCTGGCCTCTGTTTTTGGGCAGCCCCAAAAGGCATCACCTGTCCCTTGGCATCGTATCTGACAGATTTTCTGTGGAATTCACTGCAGGAATGTGCTGACTAAGCATCTTGAGCACCTCTGGACACACAGACCAGAATCCACGTGGATCAGGATGGGATCTGCCAGCCCAGCTCCCCCAGGAGCCCCTGGAGCTCAGCATGTTGTGACAGCTCTGGCAGAGCTGGAGCTTTCTGTGTGGATAATGAGAGCTCTGTCCTCCCCAGTGGCTTTACCAGGGAGCAATCCTCCTGCTCAGGGCTGGGCTCTCATCACCAGGTGTGGGAAATGGATTTGTAAAAAAATTTCCGAAGCAAAAGCATGTGGTTAAAAAGAATGAGATGTCCAGATTTGATAAGGTAGATAGGATATCCAAATTTGTAAAGTTGAATGTAAAAAGGGACAGGTTAGTGCCTTATAGTTACCCTGAACAAATTCGGGGAAATGAAAAGGCAAGAAGTGCTACAGGATTTGCTTGAAAATTGAAATTCATGGGAAAACTTTTTGCCAAAAAAGCACCTGAACAAGCACGTGGAGTTTGATCAAAGGTTGGTTTGGATGGTGCTGGGTGGGTGGTCAAGAGGAGCCTTCCCAGCATTTTTACAGTGATTTTATCTGCTCTAAAGGCTCGTGGAGTTTTGCTGACCCCCAGGTCATCACCCAAGGAGCTCCAAGCCCTGGGAATGTCCGTGACCAGAGAATTTGGGATCTGCCTCCTGCTGCTCATCGCCCTCCTGCTCTGCCCCAGCACAGGGAGGGCATGGACAGAGCCCAGAGCAGGCACAGAGATGATCAGGGGGATGGAGAACCTCTACTGTGGGGAAAGCCTGGAGAGGGCTCCTGGGTGATTTTATTGCAGCATTCCAGGGCCTAAAGGGGCTCCAGGAGAGCTGGAGAGGGGCTGGGGACAAGGGATGGAGGGACAGGACACAGGGAATGGATCCCACTGACAGAGGGATGGGAGATTGGGAAGGAATTGTTCCCTGGGAGGGTGGGCAGTGCCCAGAGCAGCTGTGGCTGCCCCTGGATCCCTGGAATGTCCAAGGCCAGGCTGGACAGGGCTTGGAGCAGCCTGGGGCAGTGGAAGGAGGTGAAACAAGATCATCTTTAAGCTCCCTTCCAACCCAAACCATCCCGTGCCTATTTCCAGCCGCGCTGTGAGAGTCCAGGAGTTACCCAGCCAGGAGCCCTGTGCACTGTGTGATTTGTGCCAAAAAATCCCACACCACTGAGCGACTTGTGCCAAAAACCAGCCAAATTCCACCCCAACCCCAACCAGACACGCTCAGCCCCTTCCAGCAGGGCAGATTTTGTCTCTGATAAGGAGATGACCACATTCCTTCCTTGAAGCTCTGTCTCCTGCACCTATATAAAAAAAAACCTCAGCAGAGAGGCAGAATCTGTGCCCTGGGGAGCAGAACGAGCTGCTTTTCTTTTTCTTGGCTGGCTCAGCCCCGTGCTGGAGCCGTGGGACTTTTTTCATCTCCGCACTTGGAGGAGCGGAGTAAAAAAAAAGTTGGATGATAAATGATGGGAAAAAAAATAATAATAAAAAAAATAACTGGCTGCCTTTCCTCAGAACCTCTCTCTCCCCTGCAGCTCCTCCTCTGGCTGCACTCCCTTCCAGCACCCCACAATTCCCTGCCTCGGTGCATGTTATGGCACCTTTGGGATGTGTTAGTCACAGGGATGAAGCTACTGGTGCTGTGCAGGAATATTTTGGCTCTGGCTCTGGCAGGAGAGCTCTGACACAGCCTCCCGAGATTGCTCCAAAAAAAAGGGAGAAATGGCCAGTTTTTATTGCCTCAGGTATGCTGGAGGTCCTGCTGGTGATTTTTGGGGGAGGTGAGGGTTTTGAGGTGTGGGGTGGAGGTGGGATGGAGAGAGGAGTGGTGGTGGCTCAGGCAGGAGCTTTGTGCTCTAGTTCTGTCCTTTCTCCTCTCATCTGAGCCTGGGGGGACTTTGTTTCTTTCTCTGGAGCCCCTGAGGGTTCTTTCCTGCCCTGGGGAGATCCACATTCATCCTTTCAGCCTGGGGATCTCCTTGGCCCCATGGGATCCCCTGTCCCTGGACCCTGACCCTGCAGGGGCTGAGCAAAGGCAGCTCCAGGAGTTTGGGGCAGCATCAGGAGGCACCAAACCACCTCTGACAGTGCCCCGTGTGCCCAGACCCGACCCGGCCTCGGGCTGAGCCTCAATTTGCTTTCTTTGAGTTCATTTGGATGTCAGGACTCATCTGTAATGTGGGTAATTAACTCCTCCTGGCAGGGCAGTGATGAGTGGGAGCTTCCCTGACTTTATGGACATTTGCTCCTGTCAGGCTCTTTTCATCTCAGTCTGGAGCCATTTCAGCAAATATTCCCAAAAGTGAGGTCAAACCCAACTCTCTGACTGTCTGCTGTTGCATATAAATGTAGAATTCCTGGTTTATCCCAGTGGGTTTAGTGCCAGCCCTGGCTTGGAAAACATTTCCTGGGAATTTTAGGCCAATGACTGGTCAACAATGATCTGATGTTGTTATCAATTATTTCCCACCTGGCTTTTTATCAAGGCAGTGCATTGGCCATCGGCAGAAGGTCAGGAAGACTTGAAATCCCAGAGGATTTAAATGAAAATATTCAGGTATTGCAGGTGTATTCAGACCTTTCATGTTCAGAGGGAATTCCTCATGTTTTCCACGTGCATATCATGGATATGATGGGAAAAAAGGGGACAAAAATGGTGTGCAGGAAAACTTCTCCAGCCTGTCCACATTAAATATTCTCACACTGAAGAGCCTGTGTGACACAGAGAACAAGCTTTTAACAATTTCTCTCCTTCAGACAGAGATCCGGGGGACAAAAAGCACATTAAAACCAGCAAAGTGCACTGGTTACAAAAGGTTTCGTTGAATGAAATGGTTTTTTTTTTTGTTCCTCCCCTTAGGGAACAATAAGAAAATTTCTCTCTCTGGGCCTATCTCCTCCTGAAACGAGCTCCAGGAGTGGTCACAACCTGCCATAAAAACGCCATGTGCAGGAGAATATATTTAATATCGGGCAGGCAGAGTGGAACGATACGATCTGTTTGGGGTTCGAAGGTAAATGTTTAGACTTTTTTTCCCTTTGAAATCATCTGGGAGAGATGCTGGTTGGCTCAGTGGGAAATGAAATCACGGAGGATTTATGCCATTAATGACAGGCTATGATGTCAAAGACTTTTGGCCCGTGGCCATAACCTTTTGTGTGGCTCTGGTCGACTCTTATAAATAAACAGCCCCGCTCAGCTGCTGCCTGCAGAGGAGTCCCCAGCACTTTAAAAAAAAATAAAATATTGAGGTTAAAAAAAATGGAGGGGAAAGAGATTTCCCCCCTCAGCATCTCTGGGTTCTGCAGCAGGGCTCGGTTAATGTTTAAAGTGACAACACCGAAACTGATGTGACTTTCTGAAACTCCGCTGGCTCCTGTTGGTTTGCGATTAATCAAAAAACCTCTGGCATGTGGTTAATAGTGTCCATCACCACGGGTTTCTGCTCCTTCTGGCCTGTTTGTGGTGGAAAAAAATCAGATTTGGTTGGGTTTTAGGGTCATTGCAGTGGCACAGCACAGGGGTGCCAGGGCAGGGACAGGGGATCCCACTGCAAATCCCACCGCAGAGGAACAGGGAATTGCTGACACCTCTGCTCCAAACCTTAGTCTGTTCAGGGCACTCCCAGCCACAATCCCAACCAGATCCAGGCAGACAATGCCCAGGACTCCCTGCTGTTGGATCCAGGGACATCCCCAGGATGAGCTGGGACCCGAGGAAGGGAGTTTGAGCCCTGGGCAGGGGGTGTGGAGCTGGTCCAGGGGGTTGGAGACCTTGGCACAGCCCAGGAAGACACTGGGTTTGATTTTAGTCCATGGGAGAGGCTTCCAACACTGAGAGAGGAATTACAAACCACAAAGGGGTGAAAACAGTAGTTTAGCACAGCACAGGGTGGAAAATTTTGTCGTTTTGGGGTTCATAGAATAGAGGTAAAAAATGGGGGACAAGACAGAGGAATCTGAGGGGTACCTCGTGTCCTTCTCTTTCTTCCTTGTCTTCCATCTTTTGTGGTGGTGATGGCACAAGGTAGTTTGAGGGGGTTGGGTCAGAGTAGAGATGACCCTTTTAGTGTGAGCACTGGGTATTGGTACAAAATAGTAAATAACCTACACGTAGTTATCTGTATAAATGTGAGGTGTTTCCTTTTCTTTCTCTCCTGGTCCCTCTTTTCCACCCCTTTCTTGTCCCTGACCACAGACAGTTGGATTTGGAGTCTTTAATGCCACAGAGTGTCTTTGGCACAACTCCCAGGGGCTCAGAGGGCTCCAAACCCAGAGCCTGGACCAGGAATGGGTGAAGTCCCTTTGTCCTGGCCAGGAGAACACTGCCCTGCCAGGTATCCAATTAACATACTGCTCTTAATTACCTCACACCACTGATTAGCACCAATGTGCAAAATGTAGCAGAATTTTTGAGCAGAAAACACCACGATTTGGGCAGATTTATACATTGTGAATATAATTTCTCTTTAATTTCAAGTCCCTTCAGCAGAGACATCTTCTCCCCCAAGGAGTGGAGTCTCCTGGAATAATATTCCACTGCAGGGTGGAATAAGAAAAGAACTTTAACCCATGCTGAAAACCATTTATTAATATTGAATAAGCCCCTGCCTTCTTTCAACACAAATAAAAATATGACTGCTCTCCAAGCTGAAATATGCTGAAATGGAGCAAAGATTTCTATTTTTCCAAAACAAACAGCCTTCAAGTGAGGTCCTTCTGCAATTATTTCAGAGATCTTTTTGTGGATTGGACGGGGGCCTAAAAATAATGTTGTAGATTTTAAGCTCTGACAGCAGCAATAATTACAGGGCTGTAACTCAGCTCAAGCACCCCACTTTCCTCTGGGTATCAGGGCTCCCTTTTTCTCCTTGATGTTTAGAGCATTTTAATGTATTCTGGTTGAACATTTAAACCTCAATCACCAGCTCCTCTGGAAAACACACTCTTGTATTTTTAGGGCTGGAAAAGGACAGAGGGAACTTGTTTCTCCCTCTTAAAGCTGCAATAAGTGTCTCTGCTAATCAAGGGGGGAGGGAGGGGAAGAAAGGGAATAATGTGGCAGTTTTAGTGATCCAATTCTGTCACAAAACGAAAATGTGGAGGGTGAAACACAATCGCCAGTGATGCCTTGGGAACAGAGCCTGGGCAGAGCTGGAGAATAAAGCAGAGATTTATTCCAAGGCCTCCAGGATCCACCTTGGGCAGGACAAGAGCCTGGCCAGGGCTACACCCAAGGGGGACCCAAAATGGTCCCCAAATGGCCAAAGGGTCCCCAGGTGTGACACTTGGATCAGTTTTGGTCCATTTGCAGCTTGGGGTTGAATTGTCCAATTGCAGCTGCAGGTTGTGAGGTCCCATCCTTGTTGTTCCTCCCTCCAGCCCCCCTTGTTTGTGCTCTTGGGCCTGAGAGTTGTCCTTGGTGTCCATTTGGGCAAGGATTTGTTTTGTGTCCCTGCTGTGTGCAGAGCTGAGTGACACTGACTGTGAGCTCAGGGCTGCCCCCCTGGCCACCACAGAGCCTGGAAATGTGAAAACTAAAACTTACGACATCTCCAAACTGTGGAGCTGCTCTGACATCTGACAGCACTGGAGGCACCAGAGCTGCTCTGTCCTGGGCCAGGTGGGTCCAAGGTCTCAACTCAACCCACCCTCAACCTCCAGCCTGGGAGAACCAGCCCTGGTCCCTTTTTTGACCTCAGCAGGATCCATGACCAGCACTGGTGTTTTCTGCAGCAAAACTTCCATAGAAGTGGCTGCCCCTGGATCCCTGGAATGTCCAAGGCCAGGTTTGGACCATCCTGAGAGAGTGGAAGTTGTCCCTGCCCATGGCAGGGGTGGGGCTGGATGGGCTTTCAAGTCCTTTCCAACACAAACTGCACCACAATTCTGTGATTTCAAACCACAATTTTATCTCCCATCCCTCCCTGCCATGGTGTCCCATGGAAGGAAATGAGGATGGAATGAAGGATGGAAGGAATGAGGGATGGAATCCCATGGAAGCAAAAGAGGATGGAATGAAGGATGAAGGGATGGAATCCCATGGAGGAAGCAGCAGAGAGGAGCCAGAGCCTCTTCCTGCACATTTGGTTGCAGTTCAGTACTGCTCTAGACAAAATTAAGATATAATCTGGGTCATTTGATCAATTTTGGATTAATTTTTGAGGATGTCTTGAGGCTCATGTAACAAAAGGCTCATTCTGAGACAGGAGGGACGAGGTGATGGTGAGTTCAAGGGAATATTTTATTATTGCCACTGCCCTGTGCCACAGATTGGAAGGGGAAAATAAATACCCTGGCAGCTGATTTAACCCTGGTGGAACAATCCTGTAATATCTGCTGAAAGCTGTGCGCACCACTGGATTGGGAACTTCCAAATGGGAACATTTCCAGTGTGTGCAGTGGATTTAAATTCCCTTAATTCTACCCTTGAAGTTTCAAGTCCTTTACACTTATAAAAGCAGAAGGGCTTATTATTTGTGCTTGGGAAAGGAGATGAGACCTTTGAGCCTCAAAATGTGCTCTTTTTTTTCCCTTTTCCTTTCCTTTCCTTCAGAAAAATGTAATTGCACACAAACCCCTTTAAACAATTCTCCTCGGCTGCCTGAAAAGTCCCTTGGCTGAATTGTAAATCACTACAAAGTGCACCAAAAAAAAAAAAAAAAAAAAAAAAGCGAGATCAGGGCACAAATGAGGTTTGGAGCTGTCTGATCTGGGGTTCTGTGAGGTAATTAAATCAAGGAGACTTTCTGATCTATAGAAGGGTCAGTGCAGCAGGGCAGTGCTTTGAACCACGGGCTCATTAAGGCACAATTTGCCTCCTTTGCTGCCCGGGTTGTTTATAACAGAGGCTTATTTGGGAGCAGTCAATAGCTGGAGAGCATAAATCACAGGGCAGAAAGAGTTCTTCCCACTTTATGGGCCAGATCCTCAGCTGGTGTCAATCCCTTCTGCCCCAGTGATGTCACCCCAGTGCTTTGTTTACACAGCCCCAAGTTCTGGCTCATGCTGTTCCCGTTGGATTGGCTTTTATTGCCTCGTTCTGTGGGCACAGATTTTTCATGGGTGCAATGAATTCATGGATCATCGGGGTAGGTGAAAAGTTGTTTTGTCAAGTCTGAATAGTTCTCTTCCTTCCCCCTTCATTTTATTAAAAAAAAGGAGTTACCACATGAATTCTTGGTGACCGTTTTCCTGAATCCCACCATGGTCACTTGGAACATTCCCTTTTCCTTATATTTCTGTTGGGCTTTGGGTGATTTAATGGTGGTGGGTCTAGATTTTTATTCCATTCACACAGGACATCCACGGGCTCAGCACTGGCAGGGCAGTGGTGGTAACACATCTCATCATTCTCCAGAGGGAGGTGCCCAGCAATTTTGGGAATGTCTAAGTCTGGATTTCCATGGGATTGCAGCACCAGGTTCTGACTCTGCTCCTTGGGAACCTTCCCCTGTGTAGGGTTGGGTTTGGGCAGATCACAGATGGATTTCCAAAATCTCCTTCCAAGCTGAAGATAAATCTCTGTCAAAGTCCTCTAAAACTGAAAAAGGATCTCCAAAAACTTCCCCAAAAGCTGAAGATCAGCTCCAGAGATGAAGATTTTGGTTCATCACCTGAGTGATGGGCTGGTGTTGGATGTGCCCAGCAATTTTGGGAATGTCTAAATCTGGTTTTCCATGTGATTGCAGCACCAGGGTTCCAACTCTGCTCCTTGGGGACCTTCCTATTGCCCTGTGCAGGGTTGGGTTCATCCAGGTCACAGACAGACAGATTTCTAAAGATCTCCCTCAAAGCTGAAGATGAATCTCCAAAATCCTCCAAAGCTGAAGAGCAGCTCCAGCTCCAACCAGCTGGGTGATGGGCTGGTGTTGGATGTGCTTGGAAAACTCCGTCCCACAGCCAAGGTGGGCCCAAGATCTGCTTTAAACTGCTCTGCTTTAAACCCCTGTTTTAAACTTCTGATTTAAACCCCTGTTTTAAACACATATTTTAAACTCCTCTGCTTTAAACCCCCCTGTTTTAAACCCCTGTTTTAAACCCTTCTGCTTTAAACCTCACTGTTTTAAACTCCTGTTTTAAACTTCTGCTTTAAACCCTCCTTTTAACTCCCTGTTTTAAACTTCTGCTTTAACCCCCCTACTTTAAACCCCTGTTTTTAACCCCTGTTTTAAACTTCTACTTTAAACCCCTGTTTTTAAACCCCGTTTTAAACTCCTGTTTTTAACCCCTGCTTTAAACGCCCCTGATTTAAACCTCTGTTTTAAACCCCTCTGCTTTAACCCCCTGCTTTAAACCCCCTGTTTTAAACCTCTCCGCTTTAAACCCCTGCCCCACCAATGTCAAACAACCCAAGCCCTGAGCCAGCCCAGCTTTGCTCCCCCCGACCCCACCTCATCCTCACACCAAACCTCATTAGCAGTAACTAATTAACCAAAAGGCCTTTTGCAGTGCTGTCCTGGTGCTGGCTGGGAGCAGGGCTGGCAGTGTGAAGTCATGTTTGTGCCCTGTGCCATCACGCTGATGTCAGGGCTGCTGTCAGCACTGCCAGGGTGGTGTTTATGAAGCTGGAGATCGATGGTAAATACTGGATTTAAGGATCCATTGGCAGAGCTGCAGCTCGGACTGTGCCTGACCTTCTTTGGCTGACAGGGAGCCAGAGGGGTTTTTCCATGGCATTAAGTTAAAGGAGTTTCCACTGACCAGCTTTTCTCCTCTCCCTCCACCATGTTCAGCAGTCCCGGCTCTTATTGGGAATCATAAAAAGGAGATTTCTCAGAGGAAATAATAAAAATTTATGGAAGGAACCTCCAGAGAGCAGAACATCAAACCAGCAAAGAGACAGAACACGAGGAAACAGCCGAGGAATAATGTGAAAAATTGATGAGCAGAGCTGCAGATACTGGAAAACAATAAACAAGCAGAGTCTGGTTAAACCAGGGATGATTCTAATGTTATTTCCCTGGGTTGAAAACACGGAGTTTTCAATCCATCCGGGATTTTGGCACTCACACAATGGTGTATCCAGGCATTTCAGCTCTCTGCCGTTCTCTTTCAGACACACACACACACACACACAAAAAAAATTATGTCCACTGGTTTCTCCGTGAAAAATGACCGGCGTTTTATTCCAAGCTGTTTCACAAATCAAAGCTGTCACTGCAGCCAGGGTGAAACATTCGCCGGCTCTCATCGCTGTCCTCCTCCCCCTGCTCCCAGGGGAGGGGAGAACATATGTGTTTGAGAACAAATAATCATCACTGCTTGTGTTTAAACACCGTTCTCTGGCAGAATAAACCTGTACCTGTGAGGAAAAGCAGAGGAGAGAGGATCTGCAGGAGGAGGGAACTGCACATCAGGACAAATATTTGCATCCCAACCCTGGGAGCTTCTCTTCCTTTCCCTTTGTCCATCTCCCAAACTCAGCTCTTGGGCCGGGCAAGACAGATTTTATTGTCGACACCCAAACTTCATCTCCAGTGATGCTCCTGGTGGCTGCCACACCATAAAAACCTCCAGAAATGCTGATTTGGTTCTCAGAGCAGATTGAAGCCTGGAAATTTCCCTGCTGGTGATTTATAAACACACACCCCCCACCTCACCCACATAAATTTGGCATCTTCACCCCTCTGTGAATCCACCACCTTTTTCTTTTTCCCACTCACTTCCTCCAACTCTCCCAAGTGTTCTGGAAGCCTCAGACCCTCAGCATTTCCTCCTGAGCCCACAATGGCACTTTCTCTTAGCCTGGAGATCTTTTTTGCGCTCCTAATCTTCCCCAAACCATCATTTCTTATCCAAAGCTGCTTAAAGCACTTTGGGGAGGGACGTTCATTTCCAGGCAACATGTGCCCAACCTTGGCTGCTCTGCCCATAATCCGGAATGAAATTAAACCTTAATCACCACCGTGTTCTGAGGGGAAGATTTGTCACTGCCCAGCGAACGGGGATCTTAATGAAGATGTTGGTTGGGTCCTTGCAGGGCACAAATCCATCCCTGTCTGCTGGCTTCAAGGGATGTGCAGCTGTTTGCAGGAATGGGGTTTTTTTCCCTCCCTCTGAAGCAGCAGGGTGCTGTTAGGAGAGGTCTATATACTTACATTTATATTATATAGATTTGTATTTATATTTTTATATATTTTATATATTTTTATTTTTATATTTTTATATTTATTTATTTTTATTTTTATTTTTATTTTTATATTTTATATTTTTATATTTTTATATTTTGTATTATATAAATTTATATATCTGTATTTTGTATTTTCTATATTTATATAGTTATATAATTTATATAGTTATATTCTGCATTTTATATATTTATAATTTGTATTTTATATATTTATATACTTTATATATTTATATATTTATATATTTATACATTTATATATTTATATATTTATATATTTATACATTTATATATTTTATATATTTATATATTTATATATTTATATATTTATACATTTATACATTTATACATTTATACATTTATATATTTATATATTTATACATTTATACATTTATACATTTATATATTTATATATTTAATATATTTATATATTATAAATTTATATAAGCACCGGAGACCCTTAAAAACGGCTGTATAATTCCATATATCTGTCTGAATTCCATTAAACCAGCAGGACACAGGGTTCACCTCAGCGCCAGGAGCTGCTCAGACAGGGCAGCCTCATCCCAGTTTGTACCAACTGACCTGCAGACAAATGAAATCTCTTTTTCCTGCAGTGACAGAGGTTAGAAACCAACCCAGGTCTCCCAAGCCGCCGCCCCTGAGCACGAACCACGAGGATTCCTTCGCCCTTCTCCATTTCTCAACTGCTGGTAATTACCCTTAGAGAAGCTCCGGGAGCCAAAACAAACAAGGGAGACATTTCCAGTGAGCTCTCGGTTTGTTTAGAGTCCTTCCAAGAGGGTTTTTTGTGCACGAGGCAGAGCAGAAAGTTCTCATGTTCCGAGCCCTCTCGGCGTGCCCGGTGCGTTTGCGTCCGCGCTGACATCGCCCTCCTTGGACGGGACCTTTTCTGCCTCTCACATGATGGGAAAAACAAATTCCACCCCCTGTCAGGGCCCAGCCAGCGTGATCTGGGTTGGTGTCAAAGGACAGGGGATTTGGTCACTCAGGACCTCCCTCAGAACCGGCTGGAAGCAATTTTATGCTTTTTTTTTTTAATTTCCCGTCACACTACAAAGTGTGACCTCACGGGCAGAGCTCTCTTGGGTAATGTACAGTAAACATCCACAGATTTCCCATTAGTTGTATTTAATTTTAAATACAATCAGTGGACAAAAAAAAAAAAAAAAAAAAAAAAAAAAAAAAAAAAAAAAAAGGAAAAAAGATAGGCATTATTGGATTTTTCTTTGCTGCATGATTTTTTTTTCACGGAAGTGAAAAATCCAGCACCTCCTCGCTCTGCACTGAGTCACTGGAATGTGCTTATCACAGTGAATCTGTTGGAGAAAATCATCTCTATTGCCTTTTTCTTTTTTTCCCTTGGAGCCCGTTCATCCATGACCTCATGGAGCTTCCCAAGAGCTGGCTGAAGTCTGGGCACCTCCAATTAGTGATAAAATCTCATCTGGCAGAGATTATATTAGTGATTTTTTATTATTAGTGATAAAATCTTGCATTTCACCGTCGGCACGAGTTATCCCGGAGATCTCATTTGGGAGAAACCTGTGGGAATGTTTCAATCCTGTTATTGAAGAGAAACCTGTGGGAATGCTTCAATCCCATTATTGACTTTTCTTCCCAAGCTTTGTAATTAATTCCCTCTGCCCCGGGGCGGGCTGGATTAGCGGGGACAGCTGAGCTGGCCTTTGGAACAAACCCTGTGTCCATCTGGGTGTCCCTGTGCCACCACTGGTGACTCTCCCTTGCCTTCCAAAGTCTGATAAAGCCATGGAGATGTCAGAGTGACACATGGTGACGTTTTCCTAATATTAAAAATTAAGGAAGCTCCAGGCCACAGGAACACGGCACGGTGGGAGACACCCATTTGCCTTTTAATTCCCTGTCTTCAAACCTCACAAATTTCTAGGAATAAAACATTCCCTGTCACCCTCCATGTCGTGGTTTGAAAGCAAAATGAGTGAGAGGCTCCAAGTCAGAAATACGATTTAATAAGAACAAAGGTAAAAAGGTAAAAATAAAATAAAATAAATGCAATAATACAAAAGACCACTGACAGAGTCAGAACACACCCTGAGCAGGGTGGGGGGAGCAGTCCAGGTGAGGGGCTCTTCCTGAAGCAGTGATCCCACAGAAAGGTCTGGGAGCTCTGCTCCTCTGGGAATCCAGTGGCTCAGGGCTGCTTGTCCTGTCCCAAATCCCAGATTCTCTCCAGGTGGGAATGCTTGGCTCCTCCCCCTGGGCATTGGGAGCATCTCCCAATGGGATGAGGAGTCGTGCAGTGGCTCCTTGATGGCCCATTAAACAGAGAGAGCTCCTGGAGGGAGTTCCCTGTGAGTCCTGGGCAAGGCATTGATGGGCCATGAGCAGAAGAGCCCAAAGGAGGGGCCTGGGAAAACACTGCCCCACCTGGTTCCAACAGCTCATGGGGATGGGGATGGAATAAATACTGTGTGCACATCCCACACCACAGCCAGGACACTCCAAACTGGAACTCTGCAGGGTGAAAGGCACGACAGTCACTGAAGGATTCCTTCAATGAGACATCAGCTTCCAAGGATAAGAGGTTTCATGAGTTTGGGCCAAGGGCAAAGGTAAAAGTGGTGGAGTTTCTTCATGGCTGTGAGACCAGCAAGTTCATTCAGATAATTGGGATTTAAGCCTAGAATTGGGAAGGAGCAGTGGATTTGGGACATCCTTTAAGGAAAATCTGACTGCAGGGTTTGGTTTCCAGTGGGTGCCAACCCCAAATCACCAGGGTGCTGTAACTCAGATCACACAAAGTGGCAGAAAGTCCATATTAAACGGGGTTAGGGATGAGTTCAACCTTCTGGGACAAGAGCTGGACAGGCTGATGCCCAGATATCTGCACAGCCATTTAAGCTCAGCCTACACATTGTGTTTTACCTCAGAAATTACGACCTGGAGAGGCTTGGAGGTGACTCAGACCCCAAATCTGAGCACACCCTGACCCACCCAGCCCTTTTGGGACCTCTGTCACTCTAGGACATGAAATGAAGGATATGCACAGAGTTAGTTGCCAGGGCAAGAAGAGAGAGTGGTTTACTTTTTACTTGGGTTTATACAGATTCTGGACAATGACCAGGGACTGGAGGACGAGGTTGCCACCTCTCCAACCACACTGGTCAGACTAGAAGTCCATCAATTGTCCCTTTTCCATAGAGGAATGTAAATATCACTTTGTTGACATGAAAATCTGTGAGAAACTCCACTGCAGGCTGAAAAAGATCAGGGTGACAGACCTCAGCCCAGGCCTGGGGACACACATCAAAACTCCAGGCTCCCTCTGCTGAAGTCACCTGGCACGGGGTGATTTAGTGCTGGCCAAACCTGATTTTAGCTGCCTCTCTGCATGGATTAGGTGGAGCTGCCATAAAATGAGCACTGACCCACGCAAAGGTATGTTTTGAAGCAAAATGGAGCAGATGATTTTATTACCTGACTACAGAGCAGTCTAACCCTCATGAAGAGAAGGCTGGAGCACCAAGCAAACCTCTCTTGGCCAACATGGCACTGCTGCTGTCAGGGGACGTGTCCACCAACTTCTGCCACGAGCAGCAAAGTGTTTATGTGTAACAAAACCAGTTTGAAACGATGTGACATTTAATTTTTTAAGGCAATGATTGCCCATTTCCTTACAAAAATTAGAAACAGCAAGTGCTTTGTAAAGCCCTCCCTCCTCCAACAACCTCTATTTGTGATTTAGGTTATTTTTTTTCACAGCTGAGGTGTCGATCCCTTTCCCAAGAGGGGCCCAGGAGGGGCTGGTGCCCCCTGAGCTGAGCTCAGATTCCTCCCAGGCTGTGCCAGGGGGGCAGTGCCAGCCCCGAGCTGCTGCAGGAGCCAGGTGAGCGTGCCTGCAGGGGAATGACTGAGGCAGCTGCACAGGGGATAAGTTTCACCTCCTCCCTCCTCAAGGAGAAAACAACTTTGCCATTTGAGTCCTCCTGGAAGCTGCTCTGCTTCAAAACTAAAGGATGGGAGCAGGTTTTCTGGTGGGGTTTGTTCTGTTCCACCACTAAAGGATGGGAATGAGTTTTCCTGTCGGTTTGTTCTGTCCCACCACTAAAGGAAAGGGTTTTCTTGTGGAGATTTTCTGTTTTGCCACTAAAGGATGGGAATGGGTTTTCTTGTAGGGTTTGTTCTGTTTCACCACTCAAGCTGAAGGTGAGGAGTAGTTGGTTCAAATATGGGTATTTGTGGGGATAAAGAGGGAGGATTGTGGGATGGTTTAGGTGGGAAGGGACTTTAAAGATTACCCAGTTCCACAGGGACACCTTCCACCATCCCAGGTGGCTCCAAATCCCGTCCAGCCTTGCCTTGGACACTTGGGATGGGGCCTCCATCTGTGGGATGGACATGACTTATGGCTAAAGTTTTAATTAGCACAATTATCCTTTTGATGAATGAGTGTTACTGACTTCACATCAATTATCTCTCCCTTCAACCACTTTTTTGCCACATGCCCCAGCTGCAAATATTTGCAAAATGCCTCAGAAACTCCTAGAAATGGTTGTAGCCCAGTTAATGAGAAATTCCAGAGTCCTGCATAAAACCATGCTTGGAATGCAAAACTGAAACTACTGGGCAGGGCAAATGAGGGATCACGATCCTCACAAGTGGCTCACGGAGTGCTCTGTGCTCCAGGGATCTTGCTGTACCTTCCGAGGGTTCACAAGGACATAAAATTACATTGCCCCAAGCAGGGACTTGTGGAACCTTCCAGTGCCTGCAGCACAAAGCTGGGTAAACACTGGGAGACAAAATTAATTGTGATGAAGGCAGGAGGTGCAGATCCCACTGACAGCAGGAATAAATCTTGTGTCTTCCTCTGAATGGGATCAGAGGCTTTGGCAAGGCTGAGCTGGAGCAGAGACTGGGCAGGGCTGGAGAATAAAGCAGAGATTTATTCCAAGGCCTCCAGGATCCACCTTGGGCAGGACAAGAGCCTGGCCAGGGCTACACCCAAGGGGGACCCAAAATGGTCCCCAAATGGCCAAAGGGTCCCCAGGTGTGACACTTGGATCAGTTTTGGTCCATTTGCAGCTTGGGCTTGAATTGTCCAATTGCAGCTGCAGGTTGTGAGGTCCCATCCTTGTTGTTCCTCCCTCCAGCCCCCCTTGTTTGTGCTCTTGGGCCTGAGAGTTGTCCTTGGTGTCCATTGGGGCAAGGATTTGTTTTGTGTCCCTGCTGTGTGCAGAGCTGAGTGACACTGACTGTGAGCTCAGGGCTGCACCCCTGGCCACCACAGAACATGAAACACAGGAAAGAGAAAACTCCAGGCATTGATGGCACTGGCATGTGGCACATCCTCCCCTTGGCAGGATGGAGCAGGTGTGGTAGAAAATGTGAAATGTTTCCCATGGAAACCCTGGTGGGTGCCAGAGCAGAGGGAGAATCATCCAGTAGTTGTGCTGTGAGGAGGGAGCACTGCCTGGGAGAAAGGTTTCCCACTGCTGAGATCATCAGTGCTCTTTGGGGAACGCCTCGTCGTGCCCACAGGAGTTCTGTGGCAAGGAAAAAAACCCCAAATAATCATCATTCTTCAAGGGAAAGTGCTAAAGGATTTTTACCAATTGCCTGCTGACAAACCAGTGGAACATCTGAGTATTTGTCTCTTGGTTTTGCAGCTCTATCAAGACCAACAAAACCACAGCAGGGTTGGACTCGATTTGCCCCGCTGCCTTTTTTGAGCCATTTGGTGTTTTCTGAATTCCTCCCTCTCCCATTTGTCATTTCTACTGTGCCTTCCCAGCAGGCAGCAGACACACAAGGTACGTGCTGAGTGATCATCCTGTTGGGTTTTCCACATCTGACACTCAAAAAATAAAAAAATATGTGGAGGGGAAAGAAGCGTTTGCTGCGAGCGATAAGTGCGGGGACATCGGTGACGTGGGGACACTGGGGACAGCACACAGGGGAACAGCAGGGGTGGTGGCCATGGGGCCAGAAGGGATGGGACGTGGAAAATCAGTGGCAGGGCAGGAGCAGGGCACAAGGCTCTGTGGAGCAGGCTGGGGCTGTCCTGGCAACCCTGGGCTGGGTTTAAAGCTCCCTGATTTATGGGCTGGATGCAGAGCTGTAAATCCTGCGCCGGTTCTGCTTTGGGGCTCCCGGGGAAACTCCAGCTGAGCTTTGTCCTGCTTTTCTCACATCGACACAAACCAAAAGCCTCGGCCCAAAATCTGCCAGATCAGGGGGGAATGTGCCAAAGCAGAGTATTTTTAGCTGTTTCTCCCCCTGTTTTGTGGCTTAGGGGATGGGCATCGGGGTGCTGAGCAATAAATAAAGGAACACAGACAGTGTTTTGTGAGCTCTGGGCATGACCTTCTCCACGAGGTGAAGTTATTGTGTGAGGCTTTCCTGTCTGAATGGGAAGGGACAGCACAATGAACGATCCCTCAGCAGATGCTGACAACTCCATCACGAGGGTAGGGACTAATTTCAAGGTCCAGCCAAAGAGAAATCCCTGCTGAGGCACAGCTGGGTGTGAGGCACCCCTTGCACTGCGAGGGCATCAGCAGCCCAGAACAAGGCAGCCACTAGAAAAAGCTAAAAAAACCTCATTTATTTAACATCAGGGGATATGCAAACTCTGTATCCAGAGTGATTTACTGCCCTTAAAATCTGTTTTGTCTTAAAAATATCTTTATTTTTCTTCCTAAATAAAAGTCTCTCATAAATAATCACAGCTTGGATAAGGCCCTTTACATCAGAAAACACCACAGGCAGGGGAAAAAGCTCTGGCTTGGTGAGGTGATGGGATAAACAGCTGAAAATGGGCAAATAGTGTGATTTGTCCCCAAAACTCGGGATGCAGAGCCTGGATGATGCTGGAGCATCCCGGGGCTGGTGCTCACGGCTCCAGAGAAGCAGCAGCAGCTGGAACATCTGCCCAGTGAGGTGTTTGGGTGGGGAGGGAGGGAAGGAGGATGGAAATCAGCTCTTCCCAGGAGAGGAAGAGCAAGAAAAGCGGTGTTTGTCCGCGGGAAAAAATGACAAGGAAAAAGTCAGATAAGTTGATGGAGCGTTAACGCTTCTCGTCTCACCCTTCCTGCCCTGCCCCGCTCTTATCTCGGCCATCGCAGCCCAGCGCCAGCAGTTCCTGTCGTTAAATCACCAAAAAAACGGGGATGGTGACAAGTGACAGCAGCGCTCTCCATCCTGGGCACGGTGGGACTTATCCTTCTGGTGCCTGGAGTTTTCTCTTTGCTGCGTTTCAGGTTCTGTGGTGCCCAGGGGGGCAGCCCTGAGCTCACAGTCAGTGTCACTCAGCTCTGCACACAGCAGGGACACAAAACAAATCCTTGCCCAAATGGACACCAAGGACAACTCTCAGGCCCAAGAGCACAAACAAGGGGGGCTGGAGGGAGGAACAACAAGGATGGGACCTCACAACCTGCAGCTGCAATTGGACAATTCAAGCCCAAGCTGCAAATGGACCAAAACTGATCCAAGTGTCACACCTGGGGACCCTTTGGCCATTTGGGGACCATTTTGGGTCCCCCTTGGGTGTAGCCCTGGCCAGGCTCTTGTCCTGCCCAAGGTGGATCCTGGAGGCCTTGGAATAAATCTCTGCTTTATTCTCCAGCTCTGCCCAGTCTCTGCTCCAGCTCAGCCTTCCCAAGGCATCACTGCCCACAGAGTGGGGATCATGTCCAGGGAAATTTGGAAGAGTTTGGTGATGGGGAAAAGAGAATATTCTCTCCTAGTGGGGTTTAGAGCCAAAATCCTTTCCCTTTTCACTGCAGGGATGACTGAATAAACTCCTGCTGAACAAAGCATCACCTCCTGCCCTGCAGGGAACTGCCAGAACCCCTGGGTTCAAACGGAGAACCCTTTTCACTGGAAATAAACATTATCCCAGTGTTACACCCACCCTGCTGTCCAGGCAGGTCTGTAAAACTATAATGGCTTTGAGTTTGTTTATTCTAAGGAATAATTCTCTATTCCTGATTCAGGTAAGTCTCAGGTTAGAGGTGAAGTGTCACTTAGTTTGGTCCCTTTGCTCCATTCACAGCTCATGGAGCCCAGGCTCTGAGCCTGGAATATCCTCTGGAAATACATCCAGCCTCACTCTAAAGTGATAAAAAGGGCCTCTCACTCCTGCAGGAATTTTCCTCTGCTATTAAATCCGTCCATCTAAATTCTTGCTATAATTTTATATTATAATTTTATAATTAGTCGCTTCCAGCTGCTGGTTCTGACTGCAGCCACCAGAACAGAGCTCAGCATTCCAGGACCAGCCTCTCCTCCCATTTCTGTCCCACTCTGCTCCCCTGTCTGTGCATTATTCTGCACTTGACTTCTTTTGTGGTTGATTTTTTTAACACAGAATGCACTGGATGAATAAAAGCTGAAACAAAGTGATTGTGCATTAATGCTCCTGGTTCTGAATTCCCCTTTGTGTCGGGAATATCAGAAGGTGATGGGAACAAGCTCTGTAAATTCCCCTTCATATCTGAGGGGAATTTATTTAATTTATATCTGAGGAATATCAAAAATAATGGGAACAAACCCAGCAAAACCCTGATGGATTCTGCACCAGTCACCGGTGCTGGGCACGGGATTCTCTTACAACAAACCCCTCAAGCTCCAGCTTAGAAACACAACAAATGTAAGTGTTTGCCCTGAGTGTGGCTGGAAGAGGAGCAGCGCTTTAAAGTTTTAAATTCAGGGAGCTTTGTCCTTCTCCTGTCTGCTGCAGACACACACCAGAGCGAAACGGAGCGGGACGGGCTGCCAACATTAATATTATTGTTGGAAAGACATCGATCCTGGAAAGTAAGTACACGAAAGAGGAAGAGAAACAAGGGATTGTTAGCTCAGGTCACTCCGAGGTCTGGCACACATGACCTGAAAAAGCCCAAAAGCTTTGGATGCAGCTCCCCCCAAAAAAGGGAATTGTCGGTGATTACGCGGTTCCCGTTACGGGGTAATGGAACAGCGGGAAACGGGATTAAAGAGGGTGGGGTGTCCACAAACGAGGCTTTGGCAGCAGCCTGAAGCACTGTTAGGTGAGCCCACAGCAGCCAGAGGCCTGCCAAGGCTATGACCATCCTCGGGAGTCTGGGAATGCTGCGGGCACCGACTCTGCTCCCTCACCACTTCCTTCCCTCGCGGCCAGCGGAACGGTGACACTGAAAAAAAATAAATCAAAAAAAGGGGTGTCTGCCTGGGCCAAATCCACATGCAGTTCCCCAAAGGCCTCTATTAGAAAGGCTGGAGCACGTAGGGCTGAGGCTATCGGGGAATCAAGGGCTCTTCCCACTGCTTTCCATGACGACACTGGGAATTGAGGCCAGGCTGGGACACGAGGACCTGTGGCTTGGTTCAGCCCTGCCCACTTTCCCCTGGGACTGGGGAACTTGCTGTGCTCTCTCATTGTTTTAGAGTGGTCTAATAAACCACTTTTCAGGTCCAGGATGGAAGTTTTCCTTAGCTGAGCCAAATTAACATTAAAAAAAAAAAAAAAAAAAGGGGTGGGGATTTAAACATTGCTCAGTCTCCACTGTGCTCTGGGGATGTTACAGACAGCTCTGGATAGGGAATGTGGAAATCCAGCCTGCTAAAATATCCACTCAGTCAGCAACAGGTACTTGGGTTAATAAGCGCCGAGTCCATCCCTGGAAGAAGCACAAAATGGGAATAAATTTGATGAGACTCCTGCAGGGCTGCGTTCTACACGGCGGGCAAGACGCCAACCTGCACTGAAATCTTCTCCTGCACTTTCTCCCTTTTTACAAGGTCCCGGGGCTAATTAGCACCTGGCAACACCTCGGGAAAGATGAAACCTCACTGCTTTGACACTGCAGTTAAAGGCTCAGGGGACAGGAGGAGTTCTCTGGTGTCTCATATCCCACAGACATCCAGTGGGGGTAAGATGAGAAGAATGGGCTCGGCTTTAATCCGCCTGCAGACAGGCTTGGAGAGGCAAACCCAGCCTATCTGCACCAACTGCTCCTCTCTGGCTTGGCTGGAACCTCCTCCAGGAGTTGGAGGGGTGTGGGAAAGAAACCGCAATTAAAATTCAGATGAGGAGTGGAGAAAGGGAAGGAGAGATGAAACGCTAATAAACGCCAATAAAGCTTTATTAGGATGTTATTTTATGTAATTAAAAATAGCTTTAACAGTGTAAAATAGGAATTTGCTTTAAAGGGAATCACCAGTGATTTCACTGAGGGGGTGAGTGGTGGTCTCTGCTTTGCCTCCACTTATTTATTTACAGAACATTCCTGTTCCTTCCTCCAGGAATCCCAACCACTGATGCCCCTCACAGGGACAGACCCCAAAGGACACCAAGCTATACAAAACCATCACCACAAAGCCACAACATCCCTGTTCCTTCCTCCAGGAATCCCAACCACTGATGCCCCTCACAGGGACAGACCCCAAAGGACACCAAGCTACACAAAGCCACCACCTGAGCACCTGCAGGGCCTTGAATGAGGATTCTGGTGGTGGCTTTGGTGTCACTTCCCCTCTGACCAGCCCCGCCAGGTGTCCAGGTGTGTCCTCAGTCGAGGAATTTGGATGGACAAATTTTGGGTGCACGCTCCTGGGAGAAGCAAGGAGCAGTTGGAGCTGGCAAAATCAGCCTTCAGATAAACACTGAAAGCTTTGCAGTGAAAAATCACAGAGCGTCTCTTTTAATTAGCTTTAATCAGGCGTGTGTTTGACAGCAAAGGAGTTGCCAGGCTGCTGCAGCAGACTTTGTGTTTTCAGCTTGAGGGGAATCACCTTCAACCTGAAAGTAAAACATCCGCAGCAGGATGCTTCAAATTCCCTGCAAGAAAGTTCCTCTTTATCTTCTCTGGCACTAATTCCTGAAGCGTTTTCTAATCCCAGACAATCTGGAGCGCTGGGAAATGCAGGGTTGGGAGATAGGGAATGGGCAAATGCCCAAAGAGAGAAAGAAAAAATACTTTTTCCATTTTCTCCTCAAGCTTTATTCATTAAACCAAGCCGACAATGAGCTGAATTTTATTTACCCCCCCAAATACAAACAGAAAGACACCCAGCCACACAAACCAGCTGAAAAAAATTGACATTTTTGGGGTTCATCTGCCACGACAATCTCCTGTGACCGCTTTCCTCATTCCTGTTAACACAACCTCCTAATGCTGATTATTTTCACAGACAGCAGCTCCCAGAACCAATAATCACAAGCCCAACCCTCAACACACTCAGTGTCGGACTTTCAACAATCAGCTGAGCTCATTTGCACATTTTACCAACCTAATTAGCCCTCGCTGTGATGAGGATCATGAAGATTTTTGTTCTGGCTAATAATAGTTGTACTCTATCTTGCTTTGCCTTTTAACTGAGCACGTCCTAATTGTGTATTTACATTTGCTGGCATGGGCAAAACATTTTAAGTAGCTGGGCAAAGCAGCTAATTAGGATTGTACATTCTGTGCTTGGTGGAGGCAGCTTATCAAACACTGGTGCACATTATTCATGAATTCAAAAATAGGAATTGTTCATGAAGGGCCCTGGGTGAGTGAAAGTTGGGTCCAACAGACTGGGTTCCTTATCAAATTGGTTTTATCAAATTGTTTTTATCAAATCACACAGAGTTTTGCTGTTTTACAACTTGAAACCACAGCTGGGATACATTTCTACAGGAGGTTTTGTTTTCTGCTTGCTCAGCTCCCATTCCCAAGCAGAATCAGGAATTCTCTCCTCAGACTCGACGTGTCATTTTTCCTCTTCCTCTTCCTCTGCCTCTTCCTCTTCCTCCCCCTCCCATGGAAGTTGGAATTGTGGTGTCAAACAAACGTGTACTAAAACAATCAATAAACAAACATTCTGTGTAGAATTCTGTGTCCACAATTAGGCAGGAGTGTGCTGGGGATTAAAGGAGCTCCATTTCCTCATCATGGGGATGAGGAGGATGCAGTTTATACCCACAAAATGTAGAAGATTTGAGTTGAATTTTGTATCTCTGCCAGCTGCTGGCTCTGTCACCAGGGAGGCTCCACAGGACAAGGGTTGGGTCTGGATCAGGGACTTTCCAAGGAGTCTGGAAGCTTTTCTGGAAGCAGAGATGCTGCTCCACAGACAAATGTTTTAGGAAGAAATTCATCCCAGTGGGGGCGGTGATGTAGAGATTTATTAAAGGTCTCCAGGATCCACCTTGGGCAGGACAAGAGCCTGGCCAGGGCTACACCCAAGGGGGACCCAAAATGGTCCCCAAATGGCCAAAGGGTCCCCAGGTGTGACACTTGGATCAGTTTTGGTCCATTTGCAGCTTGGGCTTGAATTGTCCAATTGCAGCTGCAGGTTGTGAGGTCCCATCCTTGTTGTTCCTCCCTCCAGCCCCCCTTGTTTGTGCTCTTGGGCCTGAGAGTTGTCCTTGGTGTCCATTTGGGCAAGGATTTGTTTTGTGTCCCTGCTGTGTGCAGAGCTGAGTGACACTGACTGTGAGCTCAGAACCTGAAATACAGGAAAAATAAAACTTGAGGCATCACTGGGGAGATCCTGGCAGATTCCCAGAGAAGTTGTGGCTGCCCCTGGATCCCTGGAAGTGTCCTGGGCCAGGTTTGATGGGGCTTGGAGCACCTGGGACAGTTGAAGATGTCCCTGCCCATGGTTTCTTCAGTGATTTTATCATTCTGTGTCACCCTTTCATCTCCTTTTCTTTTTAATTTTCTAATTTTTCTTCCCATTTTCTATTACCTACTGTTAAATTCTGTTAAAATTAAACCAGAGGTTCCATATTGACCACAGTCTTTATTTAATGAAATTCACCTGGTCCCTCTGGTGAGCACCAACCCTCAGAGCACAACAAGAAGCAAAAATCAGCCCTGGCAACTCCACTGCTAAGAAACCTGGCAGGCCCATTAATAAAAATGCAATTAGCTCCTCTAATCAACCTGCCAAGGAACCTTCTGTCTTCTCTTGGAAAATTCATGGAGACAGGTGTTCACCAGACAAGAAATGATGAACTGAGTTTTCAGTGCCATATTTGACTTTTTATTTTTTTCCTTTGCTGGTGGATGCAAAATTAACCAATCTACATGAAATCAAGAGATGCTGCTTCTCAGGAGTTTACAAGAAATTACTGATATAATTAGAGAGGACATAAATACATATTTTTATCTAGAAATAAGTAGAATAGTTTTGAAATTTATCTCCCAGTGCAGAGACTGGGGCCTGAGCTACCCACCACGATGGCAGGAAGGAAATAAAAATCAAATTCCTTTTTTTTTTTTAAATTTGATATTTTTTGCCAGCTGAGATTGAAGCTGGCGGCACAAACATTAGAAAAGCACCTGTGAAATGGCACTTCCAGGCCCAGATTTTTCCAGGAAAATATTTTTGATAAGCCCCAAACTTCCGGGGCATGAAATGTGTTTACTGAGGATCACACTTTTAATGCTGCCACGTTTTTATATTTATAGCAGGGCCTTGCAGGAGGAGCAATTACCTCCCAATATCTTCATTTGTAGGTGCTGATCAATACCCAGGCTGTAAGAAAAGCCCTCCTGAGCAGCCCAAATCGATGCAGGATGGTTTGAGATAGTCCTCACTATCAGAGGAGCTCTAATCAGCTCTTTTCCTCTCTTAATTGATCAGGCACAGCCAAGCCCGAGTTCAGAGCAGCCTTTCCTAGAAGGGATTACTGTAAATCAAATTCAGGCCGGGTTACAAGCAGAAATAAAAGCTGGGTTTCACCAGAGAGCTCTGGCAGGTGCTGGGAGGTTCAGCTGAGAGAGGTCAGGGGTCAGCCCTCACTTCAAATCCAGATTAAATCTGAGATAAGGCTCAAGTTCAGAGGTTGAACAGGGTTTTTTTTTTTCTCCTTTTTATGAGATTTTTTACTGAAAGTGTCGTTAAGAGCAAAGCTAGACATGTTTTCTGCAAAATAACCCAGCCATTAGCTGCAAAGCAAGCAAAGCCAATAAATAAATGTGGTGTCTCTCCAAGCGAGGGCTCCTTCAGCCCTTCCAACTCAAAAAAGAAAAAAATAAACCTTGAGAAGATAAATTTCCCCTCTCAGCAAAAATCACCTCCAACAACCTGGCAGCTTCTGGGAGCTATAAAATCCAATTAACGTCCTTTGCTTTTTGTGTGTCACACTTCAATTAAACAGAGAGCAAGAGGAATTCTAGGAGTGTGTTCAGCCTGAGATAATGTGCTGGATTTCAGAGCTCTGCTTGGGATGATTCCATCCCAGGATGGCCCGTGCCTTTGTTTATGTCTTTGGAAATGGGAGGGGTGGGAGTTATTATCCAGAGCATTCATCAATGGGAAAATTGATTAGGGCTACACTTGAGGAGCTTGGAACTGTTTTTTTTTTTTTTCCCAGTCCATGCCTGGCACTTGGAAGCATTTTAGCAACGGGGTGAATTTAATCTTTGAGAGGACACAGGACCAAAAATTGCTCCGTGAGGAGCAAGGGGTTTGTGATGGGGAAGGGATTGTTTGGAAAACCCCGTGGAGGCAGCACAAAAGAGCATTTTTAACAACCCCAGAAGTGACAGCCCTGGAAAATCTGCTCCAGGAGAGACCAGGATCATCTGAACCAGGAGCTTTTCCCTGAGAAAGGACAGGGCAGGAGGCTCTGCTGGTTGTGGGAACTGCAGGAGGAGCCCAGAGCTCTGTGTCCTCATTTGGACTTTGATAAATCATTCCAGCTTTTCAAATCTGATTTCCCATCTTTCAGCCAGGACTGACCCAACCTCACAGAACCATTAAAGGGTGGGAAAGACCTCCAGGATCACCAGATCCAGGTTGTGACCTCCAAAATCACCAGATCGAAATTGTGACTTCCAGGATCACCAGATCCAAGTTGTGACCTCCAGGATCATCAAATCCAAACTGTGACACCTCCAGGATCATCAGATCCAAGCTGTGACCTCCAGGATCATCAAATCCAAACTGTGACACCTCCAGGATCATCAGATCCAAGCTGTGACCTCCAGGATCACCAGATCCAGGTTGTGACCTCCAGGATCACCAGATCCAAGCTGTCACCTCCAGGATCATTAGATCCAATCTGTGACCTCCAGGATCATCAAATCCAAGCTGTGACACCTCCAAGACCACCAGATCCAGGTTTTGACCTCCAGGATCATCAGATCCAAGCTGTGACCTCCAGGATCACCAGATCCAAGCTGTCACCTCCAGGATCATCACATCCCCACCGTGCCCAGTCACCCTTCCCTGGTTCTCAGAAGGATTTGTCCAAATCAGAGAATCTCTAAAAACAAACCAAAAAAAGCTGTTAAAATCCCAGTTTTTCCAGGCAAAGAATTTGCTCCTTCACCATCTGTGCAGCTGCTGGCAGGGTCAGCTCCTCAGTGACACCAAAGGAATTCCCCAAAATCGCCCCAGGCAGAGCCTTTATGAAGGACAAAACTTCACAGTCCGTCCACTGATGGATGACAGAGGTATGAGAAAATTAATTTAGGTGCCTTCTCAAAATATCTCCAGCTTAGGTTTCCCCAGGCTGCCAAAAATTTCACTGGAAATTCAATGGGGGTTAAAATGTTCCTTCTGCCAGTTCAGCATTTCCAGCTTGAGCTGAGAATGGGAATTTAATGTGGAAAAGGGGGAAAAAAATGATGGGATCTGTCAGGAAGTTCGAGGAAGTTTGGCTTTGGAAGTAATAAAGGATCCAGGATTGGAAAGAAAAAAAAAAATTAAAAAAATATATATGTATATATATATATATATATATAAATAAAGTATATTTATATTTATATTTATACAAACATGTATATATTTACATCTATATATTTAAATTTATAATTATAATTATAATTATATATTTATATTTACATTTCTATAGTTTCATTCATACATTTATACTTACATTTATATATTTACATCTATAAACTTACATTTATATATTTATATTTATATTTATATTTATATTTATTCTCTCATTCAAGTAGTTTCTTAATTACAAACCAAACAGAAGCAGAAAGAAAAAAAAAAAAGCAACAAAAAACTCCAACCTTTAATGTGCCTTATGGTCAAGAGTAGCTGGAAAGAAAAAAAAAACTTTCCTTCCCGTGTTTCAGCTGCAAGTTGTTTTTTTTTTATTATTATTATTTATTAGAGATGATTTAAACCCTGAAAGTTTGAAAAGATGAGAATAGAAAACAATAGTGGCTGCGTGTGTCGACTTCTCAGAAGAGACCCAAAAAAAAAAGCAAAAAGCTGAACAAAAAGAATGAAAAAATGCTTCGAGCACAAACCAAAGGCTGCAGTAAATCATGGGCTGTGCTAAATAAATCAGAGTGATGCTGATAAAGCTGCTTTGGCTGCTTCCAGGCCCTTTTTGTAAGGTTTTTAAAACTGCTGCTTACATCCCCTCTGTGATATGTGGTTGTGTAACTCATCAGGTGGGCCAAGAAAGGATCAATAAATAAATCTTTAAGAAACAGAAAAATGGGATTTGGCTCGTGGGACGAAGGAACCTGCGCGAGAAATTTCCACATTAAAAAACCATTGCTCTTTCTGGAGCCTGGGGCGAAGAAAGAGCTTGAAATGAAACAGACAATTCCATAATTTTAGGGGGAAAATATTTATTATAAAACAGACAAGCTCACCAAAACATCCAGGCCGGGATGAATTTAGAATAAAAGCCTCTCCTGTCCAGCTCTGCTCTCAGCTCTGAGGTGGAGTGGCTTGGATTCAGGGGATTTTTTGGGAGAGGTTTTGGGCTCTCTGTGTCACTGCTGTGATCATGGATGTCGTGACCCAGAGCTGGTTTTGAGTGGAAACCTTCTCCAGAAGATCCAAAAGTCTCCCTCTCAGCATGGAACTTTTTTTTTTCAACGAGGCAAGATGTTATTGTCCCCAACATGTCCCATTGTCCCCAACATGTCCCATTGTCTCCAAACTCTTTGTGATGCCGTTGGAAAATCAGGGAGCAGAGAGGATTTTCCTCAAATCAGGTGTTGGAGTCCAGGACATCCCCTTAGATGAGCTGGGACCCCAGGAAGGGAGTTTGAGCCCTGGGCAGGGGGTGTGGAGCTGGTCCAGGGGGTTGGAGACCTTGGCACAGCCCAGGAAGACACTGGGTTTGATTTCAGTCCATGGGAGAGGCTTCCAACACTGAGAGAGGAATTACAAACCACAAAGGGGTGAAAACAGTCGTTTAGCACAGCACAAGATGAGAAATTCAGTAGTTTTAGGGTTCATAGAATAGAGGTAAATGGGGGACAGGATGGAGGAATTTGGGTGGTACCTCGTGTCCCTCTCCTTCTCCCTCCTCCTCCATCTCCTGATGTGGTGATGGCACAAAGTGGTTTGAGGGGGTTGGGTCAGAGCAGAAATGACCCTTCCAGTGCAGGCCCTGGGCATTGGTGTGGAATTGTCAATACCAGACACGGAGTTCTCTGTATCAGAGCAAAGCAACGCCCCATCGGGGGCCGTCCCCTCGTGTCCTCGCCGCTGGTCAGAGCTCGGCTGGGAGCGGAGAAAACTGTGACAGATCAAATAATAAACAACACGGGAAACCTGGAAACAGAACCTTGAAGACACCACTTTTTTCTATCAACACAACTCAGGGCTTTTAGAGGGCCAAGGACTCTAAACAACTTAAATCTTGGGTGAGGAAACCCGAGACCGAGGATCAGTTACCAAGAGAAACTTCCCAAAAGAGCAGCAGGGCCCTGGTGTTGGAGCAGCCTGGTCTGGGACAGAGTCTGCCCAAAACTGGGAGCCAGAACATCCTTCAGAGAGTAAAAGTGTCACCCTGAGCTAAGTTTATTTATCTTTTTAGTCCTATTAACCCCTTGGAATCAAAAAATTTCCCTCAAACCCCAAAATATTAAGCAAAAAGAAGGACTAACAAAGCTGGAACACGACCATAAAAACACAAACCCTGAATTTGTGTGCAGCTGTAACCTCCTGGCAGAATTTGGGTTGGTTTGTTGGCTGATCAGAGTCACTACCTGACTAAAAGGTGATTTTTTTTCCATGTTTCCCCATTCCCATCCCATTGGAGCATGGCTGTTTTTCCTATGGATTAAATTATTGGGGGGAAAAAAAGCAGGTGAAAGGCAGTGCTGGATAAGTGGATTTTCCTGTGCAGGTGTGTCCTGTCCTGGTCATCACAGCAGACCAGCACAACTTTTGGGTTTGAATCCTGGAAAAATTCCAAGCTTGGAATTGGGAGAGGGAAGAGAAGGAATCTCCAGTTGTTTTTTGGGTTTTACTCTTCCTCATCTCATGTTTTGACGCCACCGATGACCAGCGTGGAGTTGGGTCCTGTAAGATCAATATCACACCACGATTCCAGGCCATGGATCCAGCCTGGGGATTCTCTGGGGTGGGAATCACAAAATTCCAGAATTCCTGAGGCTGGAAAATCCCTCCAAAGCCATGAAGTCCCAGCTGTGCCCAATCCCCACCTTGTCCCCAGCCCAGGGCACTGAGTGTCACCTCCAGCCCTTCCTTGGACTCCTCCATGAAACGACGCGGAAAGAATTTTACAACTAACATTATTCGTTAGAGCGGTTTGTATTTATCGACGTTGAGATGCGTGGGGAATAATTTTACTAAAGACATGCATACTTTTTAGGGGATTTGCTTTTTTAAATTTTATTTTCTGAGGTTTTACATATAAATGACATTTTACAGACTTTTTTTATACATATTTATTTCTTGACTTTGCCTGTCTTCGCTTGGTATGGAAATTACCCCACGCTCTTCTGGGCATGCTCAGTCTTTAGTGGTGGTGGTTTTTCATTTACTTTTTTATTTTTATTTTTATTTATGTGTGCTTTGGCTTTTTTGGCACAATTTTAAGAGAACATATTATTTTAGAGTTCGTGTTTTTATCTGTGCTCTCAATGTTGTTATTCTGTTGTTTAGGATAGTTCTTTTAGTTCAATTTTTGATTATGCTGAAGGTTTTATACTTGTAATGTTTAAATGTATGTGAAAGGGTAATGGGCATAGTGTTACTAAATGCCATTTTATAAATTTTAAAACACTACTTGGAATATATTTTAATGTACTGTATATGTTCTTTAATCTACTATAAAGGATCAGTTGTAATTTCTTAAATCTATGCCTCACTCCAGGGATGGGCACTCCAAACCTCCCCAAGCCCAAAGCTGTTCACATTCATTTCAAATCCAGATTAGATCTGAGATAAGGCTCAAGTTCAGAGGTCAAACAGTTTTTTTTTTTTCTCCTTTTTAAGAGATTTTTTACTGAAAATGTCGTTAAGAACAAAGCTAGACATGTTTTCTGCAAAATAACCCAGCCATTAGCTGCAAGAAAGCAAAGCCAATAAATAAATGTTGGATTTTTTCAATTTTTTCTAATTTTTTAATATTTTTTTCTATTTTTTCTAATGTTTTCTATTTTTTCTATTTTTTTTTTCTATTTTTTTCTGGGGTTTTTTTTGATTTTTTTTTTAAAGTTTTTTTTTTTTTTTTTGTTTTTTTTTTTTAGTTTTTTTTCTATTTTTTGAGATTTTCTGAGAATTTTTTGAGATTTTTTTTGAGATTTTTTTTTTCAGATTTTGATGAAAATTCAACCTTCAAGACACAAAAATCACGAACAACCCTGGAAAAACATCCAGCAGAAGTTGCACGTTTTGTCCCTCAGTGAGGGATCACCACCACCAACAATCCCCATTTGCTCTCTAATTTTGGGACCTCAGTCGTGCTGAATTGGAATTCTAAATACACATTGAGGGCTGAAAAAAAAAATCCCAGAACATGAGACAACCCACGAGGGAAAAATATTCCCAACTATTTCTGTTCTTGGAAATTGGGGCAAAGTTACTGGGAAAGAACCACAGGATGGGTCAGAGACAGAAAATGATGGCTGGAGGTGTCATATCCATCTTTTTGGTGCTAAATCCATTTTTCTTGGTGCTAAATCCATCTTCCTGATGCTGTATCCCCCTTCCTGTGCCTGTTTCTGGCTAATTTATACCACTGTGGTCATAAAAACTGCCTGGGTTGCACAACTCTGGAAAAAAAAAAATAAATTGTGGAGGAGCAGCCAGATCTTTATATCTGTATTTTATCTCCTCCTGAGCTTGAGGCTGGGAGTCTTAGTAATTAAAAATAGATCATAACCTGATGGAAATGTTCCTAAAATTGTGGGTTTGGGTCATTCCAAAGGGAAAACAGGTAAAAGGTTCTGGCTGCAACTCTGAACTTCCTGTGGTTTGGGTTTGTTTGGGTTCTGGGTTTGGTCCATCTCAATAAACAGAGCTGACAGGCAGAACCTGCTCGATTCATCATCGTCGGAAAGTGGAATAAAGAAAAGAGCAGATCCACTTCTGTTCGCTCAGAGGGTGCAGGTGTGAGCTGAAGGGGAATAAAACACCTGCAAGGGTGACTTTAAAAATAACAGGAGGTTCCTCATCTGCCTTTTATCCAGCCCCAAACGTGACCTAGACTGTGTCAGAATTTCTGGGAGCTTTGTGCAGTCTGAATTACGTGTGAAATCGTTTTGCAGCGACCTGGGGAAGGATCAGGGTCCAGCAGCTCACTGGGGACTCTTTCCAAGTGTCTAATTGGGATAATTCCCCTCGCTCTGGGCAGGGCAGGGCTCCCAAAAGCAGTTCAGAGGGTGAGCAGGCAGACCCTGCTCTGGAGCTCAGGGCTGGATTTTGTGTTTTATTGCCCACCCTGGAGATCCTGGCAGTGCTGGAGTCACCAAACTCTGCTCCCTGTGGCTGCAAACTCCTCTGGAGCTGTCCCAGTCCGTGCAGGACCAGCTGGGATGGCTGGGAAGGGTTTGCAGGAATCACAAGGCTTGGAAAATTGCTCTCCAAAGTTCAGGCAGCTGGAGAAAAGGGGCCCTTCCAGGCTGTTGTAGGGACAGGAAAGCACAAAGACCCTTTCCACTGGAAAACTGGGAACACAGGGATCCCCCATGGCCAGGACATCTCACTGTCTCGGTTTGGAAGGACAGGTGTCTGCTAAGGAAGGCAGGAGCCTCCCTTGGAATGGAGAATGTAACTCCTTCCCTCCAAATTGTTATCATTTTGAAATTAAGGGGCTCTCAGGCAAAGATATGGGAATAGGAATGACAGTTCTTTACTAGGAATAGTAAAAATAAAAATGCAGTGGTACAAAAAAACCACTGCCAGAGTCAGAACACTCCTGACCCCCTGTTGGTTCAGGGTGTTGATGTCAGCCCAGCCCAGCCCTCCTGCAGTGCCAGATGTGGTTCTGCTGGAGCAGAGATGATCCTCTAGAAGGTCCAGTGGTGCTGAGCTGGGTCTGGTCTCCCTCTGGGAATCCAGTGCAAACAGGCTGTGCTGCTGTTCTCAATGCCAGGTTTGATCCAGGTGGGAATGCTGGGCTCCTCCCCCTGGGTGGAGCATCTCCCCATGGGATGATGGAATTGGATCAGCCCTGCAGTGAGCCTGGATGGGCCATGGACAGCAGAGATCCCCTGGGGGGAGGATGGGGGGTGGAAGGGATAAAGAAAACACCTCCCTAAATGGTTTCAACAGCTGAAATAGAATACAAACCTTTGGTTACATCTTGCATTGCAACCTAATGATCCACACAGTGAATCCCCATCCTCAGGGATCCAAGGATAAATCACTGGCCTTAGGGAGAGGGTTTGCTGTGGGCTGTGTTCCCCTGTGTCCTGGTTTTGGGCAAATTTGAGAGGAAACTTCCAAAGGTGAATATTCCAAAGACACCAATTTTCTTGCCATAATTGGGCATTACCACGAGTTTATCCCTGCAATCCCACCAGGTGATTAATCATCCATTAATTTGCATAATATTAATTTGTATTAATAGTTTTAATTGTATTAATAATTATTTTAATTGTATTAATTAATATTGTATTAATTTTATATTAATTTGTACTTTGAGGAAGACTCAAGTTTGTGCATAATTCCCAATGGAAAAAGATCCGAGTTTTTGTGGGATTTCAACCATTTTTTGAATGTTTTTCCCCCAACATCTTTAACCTCCTTACACCCCTTTCCTTGGTGCCCCTGGCCCTCAGCAAAGAGTTTTCTCAGCCACACTGAGCCTCATCCCTCTCCCTCTCTGGGAATATTTGTCTTTTTTCTCCTTCCAGGGCGGATCTGCAGCCTGAGAGGAGCGATACAAACTCACCTGGATCCCTTGGGATGGCACTGACTGCCCTGGTGGCACCACCTGAGTTACATTTCCTCTTACATCAGACTCCTGGCATCACAGAAAAGAGTCTCTGAAAGAAAAAAAAAATCCTGTTTTATATCTTATAAATTAATATTTTGATATTAATACCTAAGCTGACCTTTTATTATGTACAGGAGGTGGAAACTGGTTCTCATGAAACCTAAAAATAATTGAAGGTGTAACAAATTCTGACCTTGGATGAGGCTGGATCTTCTTGATCCCATTTTTATGAAGATGAAGGTTCCTACTCCTCCTTCTTTGAAGTATGGAATTTTTTTTTTTATTTTATTTATTTTTTTTTTACCTAAGGGAAACCCTAAAATCCAGTGTTTTAGTCTAATTAATCTTAGTCTAACTCACACTGCTCTGATTGTCCCTCTGAGGTAAAAACCCATCCCTGTGTTGTTCCTGCCTCTCCTGGAATTCTGTCTGGCACTGGCTGAATTTTTCTGGTAAAAGCAGAAAAATGTTGTGTTTAATCCCAAATCCCTGGCTGTGAAATCCTTTGAAATTATTCCTCCTGTGGAGTTCTTCTGCTCAAAGGCTGAATATTCCCTGGGCAGGCAGAGGGAGGGATGAGCTGGGAGTTGCTGCTCAGGGATGGGGACAGATGGGGATTTTGTCACTCCTTTTCCTCTCTCCTGCCAGGAGAATTCCTCACCTGGAACGAGCCAGGCCTGGCTGAGTTTTCAGGGGTAACTCCTTGCCCCCAAAAATCAGGCCACAAAAATTGAAGAAGAGCAATGAGGATTCTGCAGCTCTGCCCAAGGGGCAGAATTGGCATTATTGAAATGCCAGCTCGTCGCTGGAGCCCAAAAATTCCTCCAGAAGCCAAACTCAAAGCAAGGAGTGAGCCCTTCCACTCGGAAAAGCAGAAATTCCACCTGATTTCCCCAGCTGAGCTGTCCCAAACCAAGATCACAAAAGCTGCTTTTCTGCTCCTGGCTCATGGATGGAAAAACTCTGTTCTCCATCCGTGCCAGGGATGTCCAGAGTGGGTCTTCCTCCTAATCCAGGGCAGCACAAGTGATAAATCCTCTCACTTTTGGAGCATCAAAGATTCAGATTTGGGCAGGGAAAGCTTTTATATTTTATATCAGGTGATAAATAGGGAAAGGAGAATGGGAAAGGCAATAAATAGGGAAAGGATTTGCTCTGCCAGAGGAACAGGAGAGGTGACCTGCAGTGGCTTTTCCCTCTTTCTCTCGTGGGGATTTGGGACATGGGGAATTTTCCCCTCTTTTTCCCCCTCCAGCTCTCCCAGGCAGGCTCCAGGAGGAGAGGAATAAATGGAATTAGTGGTTTGTAGGGCTCTAGGTTTGGTGCTGTTTGAATTTAGGCGTTTTTACACAGGAATCCAACCCATGGCTGTGTTTTCCCAGAAGAGAAAACCCTTTTGAAATGTTTTGAGGGTCTGGGTGCAGGTTTTTTGTGCCTTTGGGCTCCACAAGTGTCAGGGAAGCTCCTCCTGCCCTGGGAGGTGCTGGAATTGTGACAGAGCACAGGGCTCCCTCTGACATCCACAAAACACAGAGAAAATCTTGACTTTGAAGGCAATTCCCAATTCTCGGAGCTTTTTCTTTGGACACAGGATCAAGTGAGAGCCACGTGCAGGATTTTCTCCCACCTTTTCCAAACTGATTTATTGGCTACTCCTCGCTCCAGGGTTTAAACCACAGCTCTGTGTCCTTCCCTTCAGGGGAATCCATGGGGAATTGCAGATTCCCAGAGAAGCTTTGGCTGCCCCAATCCTGGAGTGCCCCAGGTGAGGTTGGAGCACCTTGGGATAGTTGAAGTTGTCCCTGCTCATGGATTTAAGGATGAGCTTTAAGGTCCCTTCCAACCCAAACCATTCCATGATTTTCAGATCATTTTTGTGCCTTTTTTTTTCCCCTCCCTGAGCTGTACCTGACTTAAAATCCCAGCAGCAACACCAAGGTGAAAGTTTTCCCTGAAATCCCAATTTTATTCTGGATTTCCTTTGAAATTTAAGAATTTAGGTAAAAGGAGAGAGAGAGAGGAAAAAAAAAAATAAACAAGGAATATTTAGATGACCTGAAAAGCTTCGCTGCCAGTTTGTAATGTGAACCTGGGGCTGTAAAATGATGACAAGTATGTGAAATTGGGAGATGCTGGCTGACATTTCAGAGCACAAACATCCCCAGCTTCATCCAGATTGCAAAATATCGATGATTTCAAATGGAAAAATCCAATGGGCCAAACGCTGGTTCCACTTTTCTATTTTAGGAACACCTAAAATGTGGTTTTTGTTGTTTTCTAAGAGGATCTGAGCAGATCCTGGAAGTGAAATGACCCAAGTTTAACATGGAGTATGAGAAGAAACAAAACAAAATAAAACAATAATATTCACACACACTGTCAGTTTTAAGGTAAAAATTGAATCAAGGTTCTCATTGGGGTGAAATTGTCTTTTTAAATGAAAAACGTGGTTCCAAATGCTCTTCATTTTTAATACTTTGATACTTTCCCTGGTACTTTGGACGATCAATTGCTCTGCAATAATTTAAAATTTATGCTTTTTTTTCCTCCATGTTTCTGTTTCACTTTCTGCTTCTTGAGACAATTCCAGAACACTGAGGTCGGGTTTAAAAGCTGAAAAAAAAAAAAAAAAAAACCAAAAAAAAAAACAAAAAACAAAAAAACAAAAAAACAAAACAAAACAAAACAAAAAAAAAAAAAAAAAAAAAAAAAAAAGAAAATGACATTCCATTATCTCTAAACCCAATTTTTCTGGGCTTCCTTAAGTCGTAACTTCTGTATTATTTTTCCAAACAAATCAGGATGATCTTAGTTCTCCTTTCCTTCACATCCACATGGATATTACAATTTCTCTGGATTTTTATTTTTTTATTTTTAATGAGTTTTCTCTTTCTAAAGCACCTCAGGCAGGGGGCCAATCTCCAGGTGCAGTGACCCAATGAGTGCCCAATTTTCAGTTCCACCCTCCCAAATTCAAGTGCAGCTGCTGCCCACAGTTCACCTGATCCGCTCACTGGGAACACCATTAGGGAAAATCAATTAATTTTTCCACTCTCCCCAAACGCCGCTGGAGTTTGAATAGGAGGAGAAGGAAGAGAAAAGAGGAGGGGAATAAAAAAATAAATAAATAAAAAAAGACTTTTGTGTTGGAAAGATGAAACCGAAGGTATTGAGTGGCCAGGTGAATGCAGGGGAGAAAAGAGATACAAGAAGTTTGGATTTCATTTTAGGGATGAAAATGAGAGCTGCTCATCCATGAAACCAACCTGCCTTCCTGGCTCTTCCAGCAGCTCCTTTTTTCCATGTCCTCCTGTGTTGAGATTATTTAAAACTAAAATGTTCTGTTAAAACCTAGAGGGAAGCCCTGAAAAAATTGACGCTCAGATTCCTGAAGGTTCCTGGATTTTCATACAATTCCTTAAAAATTCAATCTGAGATCAAAATTTGGGAAATGGATTTTGTGGGATTTATTCGTTATTGGTTTTAATTGTGAGCCAGACATGGAAAAAAAACCAAAGGTGACAGTTAATTGAAGCTCACGGGGTAAAAGAAGAAAAGCCTTCATTTAGTTTGGCTCCTATGAAAGGAAAGGGAGTTGAGTCCATTCTTGCTTTTAATGGAAATTAAAAAAAAATAATAATTTGTAAGGATGGACATTTAAATTTGGGCCTATAAATCAGTTTTTGGGATTGCTGTAGTTGATATTCATGACAAAAAAACCCTTTTATTTGATTAGAGAAGGTTAAACGCTCAACTCAAACCACAGTTTTTGTGATTTTTTTCTTTCGAATGGGCAGGTTCTGTTGCTACTCTGAAATTAATTGTTAAAAACTCAAAGGGAATTAAACCTATTCAAAATCCAAACTGAAACTTAACAAGCGAAATGTTTATTATAATGATATTTTTCCTACGGAAATGGTAGCGAGAAGCAAAACAAACCCAAATCATTTTTTTAGGAGAAAATGCCTTAAAACCTGCAATTTTTCTAAGAAATGTTGCACTAGAATTTGAGTTAATTAGGTGCTATAATGAACTATTTTTTTTTTTTATTTAGACAGCATAAACAAACATCTAGATGGAGCACAGTTATTCATGAAAACTTTCAAGCATCAATTAATTAATTCATTTACAGAATTTTCAGACCTTAAATTTCCCCAGAAGAGGAGTCAGAGCCATCCTGGTGGAGCCACAAGGAAGGAAAGAAACGCTGGAAAAACCTGCAAAACTCACCTGGTTTACTCAATATTTATTTTTTTTTTTGGTCAATTATCACCAAAAAAATTACAAAATGTAAAATTCCTGACTAAAAGAAGGATCAGACCGAGATGGGGGGGAAATTCCATCCAAATAAATGGAAATTCCCTGTTTGGAGCAGGGATTCCAGCAGCTCCAAACCCTCCATGAGATCCTTATCAACCCCATAAACATCAATACCATAAAACACCTGAGCGGTCACATCACCGAGTAATTAACTAAGTGATCAATCAATTAATTATAAGGGAAAGTTACTCCCGTAAGGCAAATCACTTTGGGAGCTCTGGTTTCAGGAATAAAGAATTTATCCCGGGATCTGCAGGAACAGGGCCCGCATTGTCCGCAGGAGATTCTGTTGTCATTAATTAACTCTGCTGAGCGTGGGCAGCACCCAAAGGAGCAAAGCCCAGCTCCCAGTTGGAGCCTGGCACTGGGAGCACTGGGGACCAGGAAAATCCCAGAAAAAGCAAAATTTTCCTTCTCTTTTTTTTTTTTTTTTTTTTTTTTTTATAAAATTATTAAAAGGGTTTTTTTTCCCCCCTTATTAAAATTTTTGCGTAGCCACGGTTCTGTTCCCACAAAGAGTAGGATGTGAGTGAACCATCAGCACTTCCAGAAATTCCAGCAATGTTTTGGGGAAAGAGACATGAGTTGATGAACTAAATGGGAAATGGGTGCAGAAAATGTGGAAAATTCCATTTTGTGCCTTTGGAACTCCAAGGATTTTGTGGCTGGAGGAGCCAGCAAAGACCCCAAGGTTCTCCCACATCCTGAATCTCCCTGAATCCCTCAGGACAGCCTGGGGAGTTTTATCCTCTTCATTCCACAAAGAGGAATGGGAACGTGGTGGAAACTGGGAATGGGAATGTGGTGGAACTTGGGAATGGGAATATGGTGGCACTTAGGAATGGGTATATGGCGGAATTTGGGAATGGGAATATGGTGGAACTTGGGAATGGGAACGTGATGGAATTTGGGAATGGGAATATGGTGGAATCTGGGAATGAGAATTTAGGAATGGGAATATGGTGGAATTTGGGAATGGGAATATGGTGGAACATGGGAATGGGAATGTGGTGGCACTTGGGAATGGGTATATGGCGGAATTTGGGAATGGGAATGTGGTAGAATTTGGGAATGGGAACATGATGAAATTTGGGAATGGGAACATGGTGGAACCTGGGAATGGGAACGTGGTGGAATTTGGGAATGAGAACATGGTGGAATCTGGGAATGGGAACGTGGTGGAATTTGGGAATGGGAACATGGTGGAATCTGGGAATGGGAACGTGGGGGAACTTGGGAATTGATTCCTTTTGGACAAACCAAGAGTGGAATCTGCAGAAAATCCTCATTTCTTCTCCAATTGCACCACTGGAGGATCCTGCAGTGGGGTATCTCCCCAATCCCATGATTTTCACCTCCCTGTTGGAGCTGTGCACACATCACTCCATGTGTCCATTCCATGCCCCTGCTGGAATAAACGCTGGGAATTCTCTGTTTGGAAATGCAAACACTTGGATTTAACAGGACTGACAACTCCCATGGAAACAGAGGAAGGGAGAAAAGGGAAAATGAACAGGATTTCTGGGTTACAAATCCGTGTCTGTGAGAGCTGAGCTCCTACGTGTGACCTCCCTTCGAGGGCATCCATGAAGGTTTTATTAAATATTAAATATTCAAGAGTTGGATGTCGTATCCAAGGTGGTTCCAGCCTCTGTCTGGAGTGAGTCGGGAGAGAAAGGGATGGTTCATTCAGGTTGAGGGGATAAATCACCCTCTGAAGAGGCTTTTTCAGCTCTCAAGTGGCCAAAGGAGCTCCCTGGACCCTCCAAACCCAACCTCCAGCTGGGCAGGGAAAGGCTGAGGAGAGTTGCCTGGAATTCCAGGCTCAGCTTTTCCTTGGAAGGATATTCATCAGGACATGGATTATACCAACATTTTGCCTTCCCCACGTCAGCAAAAATTCCTCCTGAGCCTTGAGGGTGACACAAATCCCCAGTGCCACCAGGAAGGTGCTTTCTGCAGCAGGGAATAATTTCGAGTTACAATATCTGCAATAATTTCAAATTCAAATATCTACAATAATTTCAAATCAATATATCTGCAAGAATTTCAAATCAAAATATCTGCAAGAGTTTCAAATTCCAATACCTGCATTAGTTTCAAATTACAACATCTGCAATAATTTTAAATTGAAATACCTGCAATAATTTTGAATGACAATATCTGCAAAAATTTCAAATTCAAATACCTGCAATAATTTTGAATTACCGTATCTGCAATAATTTAAAATTCAAATATCTTCAATAATTTCAAATTGAAATATCAGCAATAATTTCAAATTCAAGTACCTGCAATAATTTCGAATTACGGTATCTGCAACAAGTTCAAATTCAAGTATCTGCAATCATTTCAAATCAAAATATCTGCAAAAATTTCAAATTACAATATCTGCAACAATTTCAAATCGAGGGCTCAGCAGATCCAAGGGAACAATGAGAGTCTAATTCCCTTTCTGGAAAAATCATGAAGAGAAAAAGACTTGACAAATGCCATTATTATTATTATTTTTTATCCTGTGATGGAGGAGAAACCTTAATTCCTCAAATATGCCAAGATGATGTTTGCAGTGAGCTGTGCTCGAAGTTTCCTAGGAAACGTGAATATTACCTTCCTCAGGAAGGAGAAATTCAGAGGAGCAGTTTGTTCTGAGATGGAAAGGCTGTGTCCTTTTAGCTAACGAAACCCAAATCCAGAGCAAGGAGGGAAACTGAAGCCCTGGAATGGGGTGCAGGGAAAAGTGGGAGCTGCTCTGGTGGAAAATCTAAATGGGAATGTGGAAACGGTGTCAGATGGACAATGATTTTCCTTTAAAGACTTTCCTTTTCCAGGGAACAGCTGGAATGGCACTGTTCCTAAATCGAGTGACTGAAGGTGCAGAAACCTCTGCAAAAATCATCTTTTCCACCCCCCAAAAAATCCTAATCAGGAGATGGAGCACCCAGGAAGGAACAGAAGGAAATACAACATCCCATGGAGGGAATGAAGCAGAAAATTCCCTCCTCCTGCATCTCCTTGGAGCTGGTTGGGGTTTGTGCACCTGTGGCTTCTCCAGAGAGAATTTGGATTTCTCAGAGGTTTTCCTGGATGTTCCCCCTGATTTTACAGATCCCTGGGCTGCCTGTCCTGGTCAGGGTGTGTTTAATCCTGTGTTTGTCTGGTGCCTTTTCACACTTCCAGCAGGAAAATCCATCCTTCCAGCCCCGATCCACGACAAATTTGCTCTTCTGACAGCTGTGAAAATTCCTTTACATGGACACAGAGAAAAGCAGATGTCAGTGGTGTAATTGGCTCAGCCTTTTGTTGTCTGCTGAGTCAGACAAAAAGCTCAGAAATCCGTGGTGGTGCAGCTCTCCTTATCTGTGGAGCTGGAATCTGTGGGATTGGAGGAGCGTGGCTTTGCTGGGAGTGACCTCATGGCTGGGAGATTGCCCTGGGATGCAGAAATTCTTCATTGAGGGGGGTTTCATCTGGATTTTGTGGGATTAAACCTGGTGGATTCCAAGGGCTGGCCTCAGATTGGGGTTTGTTTGGAGGGACAGGACACTTCAAACAAAACATGGCACTCACAGCTCCCATTTTATCCTGTTCTTACCCCAATCCTTGTGCAGGGAATGGATTTTTTCACTTTTCTTTTCTGTTCTCACACCAATCTTTGCAGAGATGCCAAAGTTTGCCATCCAGGTCTGTTTCTCTCAGCCAATCAGTTACGATGAACCAGCAAAGCTTTGCTCTCATAATCTTTCCCCTAAAAGCCAAATTTCTGAAATTCCTACCCTTTTTAGCTTTCCTGAGAGGGGTAAGGGATGATGCAGCTCCAATGATACTCTGGTGACATAACAAAGAACAGTAAAGGTCAGAGCAGATTAATTTGCTCCAGGATCAGCTGGAGAATATTAAACCTCTTAACTGTAATCCTTTGATAACCAGTTCTATAATGTAATCATCAGTGTACATCCAATAACACACATGTTAATTACTTTGGAATTCTATTTTTCATTTTTAATCACAAGACATATTTTAAAGGATGCCCCAGCCGCCGCCTCCAGCAGCCCCCACCAGTTCAAACAAAATGAAAAAAAAAAATAAAATTAACTTTATTTTTATGAGGTGGCAGGGGAAAAGCCAGCCTGGAAAATATCCTTGTGAAGGAAGCATCTGTCACAAGTAAAAATGTTATCGCTGCTCCCTGGGGAGAGCCAGTCTGGGCACAAAGAGCAGGGAAATGCTCAGTGCTGGAATTCGGTGGGCAAAACGTGGGTGCTGCAGGCTGGGGAGGGTGAGACAGAGCTGGCTCTGAGCAACTCACCTCCCTGAGCCCTGAAAACCTGGGAAATCCAAGTGTGGAGAGAAGGAGGAGAGTTTTTTTTTTGCACAGATAATATTCATGGGGATGGGGCAGTTTTTACATGAGATTCACAAGAGCTTTTTCACACAAATCCCAAATAATTTCTACCTGAAATCTCAATCTCCAAACCTTGTCCCAGCTCCAGCAAAACCTGCTTTCCCCAAGCCTTGGAAAGGCAAGAACTCGGTGCCAGCTGTGCTGAAGTTCATCAAACACATCAAAGCTCATCTGTGACCCACACACTTCTGTCACCGCTCCGGAAATCATCAACCACCCCCTGAAAAGGAGCATTGGTGGGTGTGCTGCAACAGCCTGAGCATCCTCACAGCTCCCAGAGAGGGGGAAAAAATACTCCAGGGCTGAAAAATCAGGAGGAAAAATACATCCATGGATTGATTTTTTTCTCTGAGCCAAAACATGGTTATGTTGAAACACTGTGGTTTGAATGGTTCACTCCATCGATGAGTAAATGGGAGTTTCCAGGTACTTTTAAGGATTTGGAGTGTAATAATGAAAGTTGTCAGACAAAGGGGTCAATCCTTCTCTCCTCCTCCTCCCCAAAGGGCAGAGCTCAGGCTGGGCTGGGCCTGAGTGCCTCGGACCAGTTTGTAGCAGAAAGGGTAAATTCTCTTTTCCTTAAAGTGCTTGCAAAGTCTTAGGAAAAAAAAAAACAACCCAATTCCATTGGGACTCTGAGAAAGGGGATTTGTACACGGCTCCATTCCCAAACGCTCTGTAAAATCTGGATGTTCCCAATCCTGGCAAGTTCTTTTTGGTATTTCCAATTCCGTCATTTCACCGGATAATTTTGGTTCTCCAAACTCACTCTTTGCTTTCAACATCATTCCCAGTGAAATTTCCCAACTGGAGGTGGATGAACGAGCTCAGCAATTCCTGAGTTGGGGTGTGATGTCCTCCAGGACAGAACAAACCCTGAAATCCCTTCAGCTGAGTGTTTGTGGACAGCCCAGCAGCACTGCCTGGCATCTCTGGGTGGGTGCTGTATTTTGGGGAGGAGGAATTTTGGGCACCCACCAGCCTCTCTCAGCTGAGCTGTCTGAAGTCCATTTCCACCTGAAAGAATTGAGTCAGAGTGGAAACAAGCCTTGGAGCTCTCCCCAAACCAACTTGCAGCTTTTGGTTTCATTTTCAGGCCTTTTCTCCTTCAACAAACACCACGTCCCAAACAAAATATCTCCATCAACACCAAAATCACTTGGACAAACCCCTGAACAAGCAGCACTTTTAACTGATAGCTGCTTCCAGCTCGTTATTGTCCTCAGAACACAAGACGAGAGAAAGGAAAGTTGACCCAAGGTCAATTCCTGCTCTGGGTAGTGCTGTAATGCAATAGGATTTATCAATCTTTAATTGCAGTTGCTTTGCCATAAATGCTTAATGAAAACACCATGTCCAAGTGGCTGTTGGAGGTTTTTGGTGACCAGGCAGGTTACAAGGCTGTAAATAACCTCCCTGGGCTGCAATCACCAAGGATCCACGTTTATTCCTCTTGCGTCTGCAGTGGAAATGTGTAGCTTTAGTTTTGTGCTTGAGGTGTTTTATTTTCTGAAATTCTTTTCTCAAAGAATTTTCTGTAAGCAGAAAAAATATTTTTGTAACTGTAATTTTATTTTATTTTATTTTATTTTATTTTATTTTATTTTAGGAGGGACTTCTTGATGTCCCTCTGGTCTGACCAACGTGATTGTAGAACTTTGCTTTTGTTTCACCAATCAAACTGGTCTGTGCAAAATAATATAAAAAAAAGACACATTTCAAAAATAATAATAAAAAATTATTTTTAGCCTTCTAAATCTCGAAGTCTGTGTTGCTGCGGTGTAAAACAGCGTCAGAAATGGGCTGGCAGGGCCTCAGGGGCTGTGCTGGGTGTGACAAGGGTTTGATGTGAGTGTGATGCGAGTGTGATGAGTGTGCAGGAATTACACAGCCAGGCTCCCATCAGCCCGCCCGGGGAACGGCAGCGGGGGTGGGAAGGAGATTGCATCACTCCCCGTGGCTTTAATTAAACCTTTAAAGGTTGTTTTAGTCAAGGGAAGGCTCAGGGCTCACAGCTCACACAGCACTCTGAGCCTGCTGGCCCTGCTGGGGGCTGGGGGAGAGCTGGGCTTGGGGGGCAGGGCTGGTCAGGGGGGGTGAGGGCTCTTATCAGCACCCCCAGCCCCATGGGGGACCCTTATCAGCACCCCCAGCCTCATTGGGGTCTCTCATGACCATCCTCAGCCCCACTGGGGTCTTCCATCACCATCCCCAGCCCCATGGAGGTCTCTCATGACCATCCCCAGCCCCATGGGGAGACCCTTGTCAGCACTCCCAGCCCTGTTGGGATTTCTCATCATCATCCCCAACCTCACTGGGGACTTTCATCAGCATCCCAAGCCTTGTTGGGGTCCCTCATCAGCATCCCCAGCCCCGTGGGAGACTCTCCTGAGCATCCCCTGCCCCATGGAGGACTCTTGTCACCGCCCCCAGTCCCATTGGGGTGTCTCATCAGCATCTCCAGCCCCATGGGGGACCCTCATGAGAATTCCCAGTCTGATGATGGTCTCATGAACATCCCCAGCCCCACTGGGGTCTCCCATCACCATCCCCAGCCCCACTGGGGTCTCCCATCACCATCCCCAGCCCCATTGGGATCTCCCATCACCATCCCCAGCCCCTGTTCCCTCACTGCCAAGCCCTGCTGAGCTGCCCCAGGTGTCTCCAGCCTCCCCCTGTGCCTTGCAGGGACTCTGCAGCCTCAGCCTTTGCAGCAAAGGGTTTTATGTTTGAATTGTTTCCCTCTCCTGTCCTGCTTCTCCATGGCCGGGAGGAGGGAAGAGGGAAAAAGGGAAAAGGGAAAAGAGAAAAGGAAGGGGAGATGACCCCTCTGGGAATGGACTGTCCCTCCGGCCCAGCACTGACTCCTGGGTGCAGAACAACTAAAAACAAACATCACATAACAATTTTTTTTTTTTTTTTTTTTTTTTTTTTTTCTTTCCATGGAAGAAGGGAAGGGAAATCAGGAGGAGACCAGCTCAGGGCTGCTCTCATTCATGTGGCTTCCCGAAGCTTTTACTCTGCACCATTTACCCTGCACAAATCAATTGCCAGAATATCAGCGCCCCGCTTCCTTGTTTACTCTGGAAGATTACGTCCCATTAGCAGATTTGTCTTGTAATTGAACTGAAGTGTAAAATGCCAATGTCCTGACAACCCCAACGGTCGGGATTAACTGCTGCAGACATTTCTGTCCTCTTTTGAAACATTTTGATTGAGCATAATTAATCCAAGTGAAGCGATAGGATGACGGGCGGTTTGCAGAGGGAAGCACGGCTGGACACGAATATCATAACAAGATAAAGAGGCAGAGACAGGCAGCAGCTTCTGCTTTTCCAGGGTTTATTTCTCCTTCCTCTGACTAATTCTCGGTGGCAAAGTACAAACTCTCCACCGAGTGCCCGATTTCAGGTGGATGTGCTGGCATCGATTTGTTTTCAGAGTGCCCTGAAGGCACGTGTGGAACTTTGATCCTCTGCCCCCAGAGCTGCTTTGGGCTTTGGGCTTTGGGGTCAGGCTCTGCTCATCCCCAGCACTGTGTGGGCTGGAGGTGATGGATACTGAGCCCAACACAAGCGGGTTTGAGTCACAGGTATTTTATCTGAGCATTTTTACCCTCCAGAACATCAGCGAACAGGAGGGAAAGCGCTGCTGAGATAGCAAGACAGGTTTATACATTGCATTAACCCAGCAGCAAAAGGGTTTGTGGGTTTTTTTTTGTGGTGTTTTTTGTTTGCTTGTTTGGGGAGGTTGTTTTGTTTGGTTTTTGTTGTTTTGTTTTTAGTTTTTTGAGGGTTTGTTATGGTCCAAGAGTGTCAGATTCCAGGGCATCCCCTTGGATGAGCTGGGACCCCAGGAAGGGAGTTTGAGCCCTGGGCAGGGGGTGTGGAGCTGGTCCAGGGGGTTGGAGACCTTGGCACAGCCCAGGAAGACACTGGGTTTGATTTTAGTCCATGGGAGAGGCTTCCAACACTGAGAGAGGAATTACAAACCACAAAGGGGTGAAAACAGTCGTTTAGCACAGCACAAGATGAAAAATTCAGTAGTTTTGGGGTTCATAGAATAGAGGTAAATGGGGGACAAGATGGTGGAATTTGGGTGGTGCCTCGTGTTCCTCTCCTTCTCCTCCTCCTCCATCTCCTGATGTGGTGATGGCACAAAGTGGTTTGAGGGGGTTGGGTCAGAGCAGAAATGACCCTTCCAGTGCAGGCCCTGGGCATTGGTGTGGAATTGTCAATACCAGACACGGAGTTCTCTGTATCAGAGCAAAGCAACGCCCCATCGGGGGCCGTCCCCTCGTGTCCTCGCCGCTGGTCAGAGCTCGGCTGGGAGCGGAGAAAACTGTGACAGATCAAATAATAAACAGCACGGGAAACCTGAAAACGAGACCTTGAGGACTCCTTTCTTGTGACACGACTCAGGCCTTTTAGAGGGCCAAGGACTTTAAACCACCTGAATCTTGGGTGAGAAACCCAACCTGAGACCAGCAGTTCTTGAATTCTTAATTTCTCTTCAGAATTTCTGTCCCAGGCTGGATTCTCGAGTCTGCAAGAGGCTGGAGAGTTCTCTAAGGGGAGACATGGGGGAAGTCTGGGTGATTTGCACTCACAGACTGACAAAGCATCAACGCTAAAGAGGAATTGTCGTTTTCAAGGCAGGACAAACCCAGGTTCCCGCTGTTCCCTGCCCAGCCTGGCCTGTGCCATGGCTGTTTATTCTCTATTTTTACAAAGCCTCCCACCACATCTGCTCCGGGGCTCGGGGCCAGGGCAGGGATTGAGGGCTGCGGGGTTTGTTATTGCTGGGGTAATGAAAAAGGAGACACTGGGCTGGCAGGTGCTGAGACACGGGGTGAAAACACCAGAAATATGCGGCTTTGCACTTGGCCTGAGCTATTTTTGATGCCTTCATTGTTTTCTTTTGCTGCCTTTTTAACCCTTTTCTGTAAAGGAAGAGGTTTTAGGATGCAAGGACAAAAAGATGCTTCAAGGCTCAGCCTTTTGAGTTCGGCTCACAAGAGCCTGCATTGTTCTTGTTTACCAGAAATATTCGAGTTTCTTGTCCCCAGCCAAAATTAAGTTTAAATCTTGTAAAAAAACCCCCTGGTATTATTGTGGTTAGTTCCTCTCCTAGATCCTGGAATTAGAATAGCAGAAACAATATAAAAAAAAGGGGGGGAGGAAAAAAAAAACCCCAGCTGATGAGCTGTGCTGCCACGTGCCTTTATTTTCAATTCCTCTGGAGAGAAGAACATCATTTACTGTCTCACGTGTGAAAACAACACCCCCAGCTTGACTCAGCTCCTGCACAGCGCACACCTGGAGCCAGAAATTGGGAGGCAAAATGAAATTATCCCTGAAGGGAGAGAAGGGTTTGCTCAGGTTGGGTTTCTGCACCCCTGGGCTGGAAGGGAAGGTCAGCCCTGGGAATTCATATTGTGCTTTATTGCATAACTCCTATCTCCGGAATTAAGGCTTAATCCCAGACTGTGCCTGGGAGCTCAGCTCAGCAAGGACTGGCCTCCCACTCTGGGTGTCACAGCCCCCCTGTTTTCCAAGGGGACAGGAACAGGAGCTCCAGGGGGGCATTTTTAATCAGGGAAATGAAGCAGCTGTTCAAAACTCAGAGGTTTTTTTGTTTGTTTGTTTGTTTTTTCTTTTTTTTTTTTTTTCCAAGGCTTTGATGAAACAGCAGAGTTTTGTGTGCCACTGGGTGCCAAACACGCTGCTGATAGAAGCAATAAATCCCCAATCCAAACCCTAAAAATAATATTGGGCTTGTTTTAAATTAAGGTTACAGAGTATGGCTTTCATTAGCCCCTGCATGGATCCTGAATAGCAATTATTACATTTTTGTTCAGGTTTAAGTATTTTTATAGGATTTTTTTTTTCTTTTTTTTTTCCCCAGATCCAGTTAGGACTTTTTTTTTCCTATGGGATGGGGAATCATCTTTGTGAGAGGAAGAATGGCCTTGTGGTTAAGCCTGGCCTGAGATTTTGAAGATCTGGGCTCTGCTGCTGGCTCTGCCACAGACACCCTGGGTGAGCTGGGGCAAGGCACTTTTATTTCGCTTAAAATAAACGTTCTGAGGCCCGTGGGAGCAGCTGGAAGATGCCAGTGCTGAGAACCCAACAAACAGGAGGAGGACTGGAGCAGAGGAAGGAGGAGAAGAAAGCTGGCTGCCTCTCTGAGAGAGAGCTGTCCCTCGTGGTGCCTCCAGGGTTTGGAAATCCAGCCCTCCACGTCCCCATTCTCCGTCTGTGCAGCAGGAACTCCTCTCACACAGGGCTCTGGGAGTGCAGGGAGAGCTGCAAACACGGCGTGAAGGTGGGATGGAGGTAAAATTGGGGGTTTTGGGGGGAGTTATGTCAAAAGGTGAGGGATGTGATCTCTTCAGAGAGGTGAGGCACCTACTGGAAGCCTTTCCCAAGGGTTTTCCTGCTGTACCTGCCCCGCTCTGGCTGCCAAACCAGCACAGACCAGTTCTGATCCCAACCAAACCAGCACAGACCAGTTCTGATCTCAACCAAACCAGCACAGACCAGTTCTGATCCCAACCAAACCAGCACAGACCAGTTCTGATCCCAACCAAACCAGCACAGACCAGTTCTGATCCCAACCAAACCAGCACAGACCAGTTCTGATCTCAACCAAACCAGCACAGACCAGTTCTGATCCCAACCAAACCAGCACAGACCAGTTCTGATCTCAACCAAACCAGCACAGACCAGTTCTGATCCCAACCAAACCAACACAGACCAGTTCTGATCCCAACCAAACCAACAAAAATCAATTCTGGTCTCAAACAAACCAACACAGATCAATTCTGCCAAACCAGCACAGACCAATTCTGATACCAACCAACACAGACCAGTTCTGATCCCAACCAAACCAGCACAGACCAGTTCTGATCCCAACCAAACCAGCACAGACCAGTTCTGATCCCAACCAAACCAACACAGACCAGTTCTGATCCCAACCAAACCAGCACAGATCCATCCTGATCCCAACCAAACCAACACAGACCAGTTCTGATCCCAACCAAACCAGCACAGACCAGTTCTGATCCCAACCAAACCAACACAGACCAGTTCTGATCTCAACCAAACCAGCACAGACCAGTTCTGATCCCAACCAAACCAGCACAGACCAGTTCTGATCCCAACCAAAATAACATAGATCCATCCTGATCCCAACCAAACCAGCACAGACCAGTTCTGATCCCAACCAAACCAGCACAGACCAGTTCTGATCCCAACCTACACAGACCAGTTCTGATCCCAACCAAACCAGCACAGACCAGTTCTGATCCCAACCAACACAGACCAGTTCTGATCCCAACCAAACCAGCACAGACCAGTTCTGATCCCAACCAAACCAGCACAGACCAGTTCTGATCCCAACCTACACAGACCAGTTCTGATCCCAACCAAACCAGCACAGACCAGTTCTGATCCCAACCAAACCAGCACAGACCAGTTCTGATCCCAACCAAAATAACATAGATCCATCCTGATCCCAACCAAACCAGCACAGACCAGTTCTGATCCCAACCAAACCAGCACAGACCAGTTCTGATCCCAACCAAACCAACAAAAATCAATTCTGATCTCAACCAACCAAACAAAAATCAATTCTGATCCCAACCAAACCAGCATAGACCAATCCTGATCCCAACCAAACCAACAAAAATCAATTCTGATCCCAACCAAACCAACACAGACCAATTCTGATCCCAACCAAACCATGACAGATCTCATCCTGATCAATTCCCACTTCTCCATACAACTCTAAACCCAAAGTTTTGGTTGAGACATCCCCAGTGTTTGAGCACCCCTGGGCAGTTTGGTGAAATGTGGCAGAGGGGACTCGGGGGTGCTGCTGAAATTCAGACAGAAATTATTTGTTTGGTTATTTAGGACGACAGAGAAGAGATAAGATCAGCCCCTATGGAACCTTTTTACAGGAATTGCTGATTAAAAAACTGTTTTTCCTGTCACAACCTCTTTCCATCCCCTCCAAAACAATGAATGAATTTGTGGTCACATGAGGGAACGTGACCTTGATTCTCTGTTTTCATTGATTAAATTAAAAAAAAAAAAAAAAAAAAAAAAGTGTTTTGACAACTCTTTCTGCACCTGCAGGTACACACTGAGAATGAACCAAATGTGGAATTTAATAAATGTCATCTGGTTAACCCAGGGGTGAGGAGGGACAGGGAAAGGACCCTGCTCCATGAATAAAATTTACAGGGAAGCATTGCTGACATGTTCTGGTGCCAGGTGACCACAAAATTGTTCAATTAAATGGAGCCAGCAGGGATTGGAATCACAGAGAAGATCGATAATAACGTGGGCAGTGCTTTCATTCAGGGTGCAGGGACTGATACACAATGAAATGCTGTTTTTAAAGCTGCCACGGCACGTTGGAAAGAATTCTGAATATAGGGAGGTTATGGCTTTGTAAATTCACAGATCATAGTGGGGAATTCATCAGATAAAAGCACAGGTTGTTTTCATATGATAATTAATATAAAAGATTAAGTCATCAGGTAAATTTTGGTTGGGAGAGAGCAAAAAGCAGAGGGAGCTTCAAAGTCAGCCCATGATGCTCAGGGCCTCGGCTGAGTGAATTTTTAATGTCTTTATCAATGAGGGTTTCACACATTTATGGTGAATTTTTCCCTGGATCTAACTGGAATTTCCCTTTCTCCTTCACAACAGCGAGTCCAGCTCTGCTCCTCTGCTACCCCTTGAAGCAGCTGAAGAGGGAATTAAAGCCCAGCAATTAAAACACAAACCCCTCCTGAGGAGCCAAATTTTTTCCTCTGCTCAACCCTCCTGGTGCTCCCCTTCACTGGCCATGGATAAACAGCTCAGCAGAAATGCAATGTATTTAAATTACATTGAATTTTTTGTTTAATTTTTTTTTAAATAATATTTTAAATAAATTAATATCTAAAATAAATATATATTTGAAATAAATCAATATTGGCAGTGGCTCTGGGAGAGAGCTGACCCCAAAATTCCTGGGGGAAATGGACCTGGATGTGTCCATCACTCCCGTGCTGAGCCCTGGGGTGGATCCCTCTGGAAAAGGGCTCTGGGTGGGTGAGCCTTGGTCTGACAGCACAGGGAACAATTCAGGGCATGAACACAAAGGACAGGAATTAATTTCTGCCTTTCTCCACCTTTGCAAAGGGTCTGGTGAGGGGTCACCCAATTGTCCGTGCATTGATTTCCTCCTCTCCACCAGCAGGGCTGTCCCACTGACCCCACACTGTGAATTAATTCATTGATTACCTTGATTACTTTGATTACCACTATCAATAATTAAGTAATTAATTATTAATTTCTAAATTTCACGTATTCCCACCAGGTGAGAGAAACCCAACTCCTCCTGCTGCTCACAGGGCCTGGCCCCTCAATATTCCCAATTCCAGCAGTTCTGGTGGCACTGAGACAGGCACGGGGAGGGAAAGTTTTTTGCAGTGGAAAGTTTTGGGTTATTTTTATTTATTTTATTTTTTTTTTTCCCAGGGAGCAGCACGTGCCCTGGAATGTGAGGAATGTCCCTGTGTGGATTTCCACCCGTTCCTGCCGGCCCTGGATCGCTTTGGAGCACGGCCAGGGTGGAACAGATTTGGAATAAATTTCCTGAGTCACTCAGGGTGTGATACCTTGGGGAGGCTGAGCTGGAGCAGAGACTGGGCAGAGCTGGAGAATAAAGCAGAGATTTATTCCAAGGCCTCCAGGATCCACCTTGGGCAGGACAAGAGCCTGGCCAGGGCTACACCCAAGGGGGACCCAAAATGGTCCCCAAATGGCCAAAGGGTCCCCAGGTGTGACACTTGGATCAGTTTTGGTCCATTTGCAGCTTGGGCTTGAATTGTCCGATTGCAGCTGCAGGTTGTGAGGTCCCATCCTTGTTGTTCCTCCCTCCAGCCCCCCTTGTTTGTGCTCTTGGGCCTGAGAGTTGTCCTTGGTGTCCATTTGGGCAAGGATTTGTTTTGTGTCCCTGCTGTGTGCAGAGCTGAGTGACACTGACTGTGAGCTCAGGGCTGCCCCCCTGGCCACCACACAACCTGAAACACAGCAAAGATAAAACTCCAGGCATCAGGTGAGGTCCCCTGCAAGAAATAAAACAGCCCTGGCCCTCGTGTCCAGCCAGAGCAGGGCTGGAAGGGGATGGACAGAACCTCACCATCCTCTAGAGGGGGAGAATCCTCTGTCCAGGTGGAAACACAAAGCAACAGCGAATTTGTGGATCCCCAAAAAAGGAGCTGGTCCCTAGACTGGAGTATTGAGGATAAATGGTCTCAGCACTGGCTGGGTTCTAGCAGGAGTTGAAACTTTGTTCTTCCTGCATCTGAAGAGGGATTAATTATTTTGAATGTTTTAAGAAAACAAATTTTAAAAGTCTCTGGTGTGTTCTTGGAAAAGCAATGAAGGAAAAGCTGCTGGAAGTGGGATTCTTTGGGATGTGCAGGGCACAGGGCAGAGACACTGAGTTTTATTTTTTCACTTCTTGTAGCACCTTCTCTCAGGCCGTGCCCAGCATTAACTCTGCCTTTGTTACGTCCATAAACTTGAAAATAGGTAATTTTAGTGGGGTTTTATTAATAAAATTTTAGGATTGTCACTGCTGTGGATCACAGAGTTAACTGAGGATTTCAGCTCTGCCTGCTGCTCTTGGGAAATCTCAAAAGTGAGGAGGAAAAAGACAAGAACAGAGATGATGCCACACAATCCCAACCCAGGCACTGATAAATACCAGCCAAAACGTGGGGCTTGAGAGGCTTTAGCAGGGATGGGAAGGACAAAGGAACAGCAAAATCCCATCTCATACCAATTATCTGCCCAGAGCAAAGACTTGGTGCAGACTCACACATGTAACACCCAGATATGTAACTCCTGAATATGTAATGGGTGCACCCAGGACCCTGGTGGCATTCCTGGGCTGCCTCAGGGGACAACCACTGGCCATTTGTGCCCACTCCAGTCAGCTCAGCCTGTGTCTGGTGGCTGTGCCAGCACATTCCTGCAGCAGGAGCCTTCCTTGTGTGAGCTGGGCCTTCATTCTCTTCCACATCAGTGGGGCATTGCAGGGAGAGCAGCCCCGGAGGAGCTGGGATTAGAGGTGCCCCCGGGAACAAAGCATTCCACACGTGCCACAGGAAATCCCCACGGGCCAAGGAGTCAGCAGAGAGACAGAGGGACAGGGCACGGGCAGGGTGATGATGCCTTTGGGGAGTTAATCTCAGTTATTTGGTGAACACAACACGAGAACGGGGTGGAAACAGACATGAGAACAGGGTGGAAATGGTGTCTCTATAGGACATGAAACTAATGATATGTACACAGTCAAGTTGTCAGGGCAAAAAGAGGGAAGTTTATTTTTTTACTTTGTTTTATACAGATTTTGGACAATGACCACGGGTTGGAGGATGAGGTTGGCACCTCTCCAACCACATTGGTCAAACTAGAAGCCCATCAATTGTCCCTCCTCCAGAGAGGAATGATAAACACAAAGGATGGTTATAATAACGTCACTTTGTTGACATGAAAATCTGTGAGAAACTCCACTACAAAAATGCAAACATCAGAAGGCTGAAAAAGATCAGGGTGACAGAGCGGGTTTGGTGCTGTGCTGGTGAGAGCCCAGCTGGGCTCTGCATCCTGTCCTGGGCTTCCAGAATGAGGAGGGTGTGGAGATATCAGGACAAGTCCAGAGGAGGCACCAGGATGGTCAGAGGTGGGGAAAGGCCGGGAGAATTGGGATTGTCCAGCCTGGAGAGGAGAATTCACAGAATTAGAATTACAGAATCACCAGGCTGGAAGAGACCTTCAAGATCTGACTCTGTTTTACACCACAACGACACAGACTCTGAGATTCACAAAGCTGAAAATGACTCCTTTATTTTTGGGCTGTGTCTCCCTTTTATCCCATTTCACACAGACCAATTGGATTGGTGACACAAAGACAAACCTCTTCACTCCCATTGGTCAGAGCAGAGGGACAGCAAGAAGCCCCTCCTAGGAAAAGGAATTAATAACATAAGCAGAGTTTACAAAACATTTCTCCTGTTCACAGAAAATTCCCTGGGAAAAGAATTTCAGAAAACCAAAACACCTCAGGCACAAACCAGGACTACAAAGATCATCGAGTCCGACTCAACCATAACACCTGAACTAAACCATGGCACCAAGTGCCACATCCAGTCTTTTTTTAAACACATCCAGGGATGGTGATTCCACCACCTCCCTAGCCAGACAATTCCAGCACTTTATCACGCTTTCTGTAATTTTTTTTCCTAATATACAACCTATATTTCCCTTCATGCAGCTTGGAGCTTAGGGGTGACCTCACTGTGGCCTTGTAGGGCCTGAAGGAGCTACAGGAAAGATGGAGAGAGGATGGAGGGACAGGACACAGGGAATGGCTTCAAACTGCCAGGAAACATCCAAATATCCTGCAAAAACAGGGAATTTCAGCTGCACCCTCCCAGGGAAAGGCAGACAGCTCCGAATGTGGAGCTGAGACCATTAATGACAACTCCCAGTCACACCTGACAGGAAGGAAATCACCTTCTCTGATGGAAACAGGAATTTTGTGAGGCAAGAGGTGTTGGTTTCTTATTTTCTTTTCTTCGTGTTAGAGCCAGGATTAATACACAGAAGTCTCAATTTCATGTTCAGACTCAGATGTTTATTAATTCTTATCCATAGCACAGTCTCACAAGCCATAAGCTCTAACTAACCAGGCAGAAAATGGATGTAAAATGGATTCCTCTAACTCTCCCCAAGGTTATTTAAGTGCTGATCACCCAACAACAAGGTGACACTTATATTATTTATATTTTTGACCTAATAATGACCACACAAGGCCTGCAATGGGGACCTTTTACGCTCAATTACAGAAAACCACCCAAAACCAAGAAGAAGAAGGTGAAGAAGGAGGACTTGGACAATGCTCCAAATCCTCCATCTTGCCCCATATATATTCCTATAGACTAAAATCTTAAATTTACGTTTTCCACCCTGTGACATCACACACTTCTATTCAAACCCCACACCCACAATCCCAGTGCTGTCACTCAATTTTGGAAGCCTTTTCCACATCCTCAGGTCAGTGCAGTGTTTGATTGAGGGTCAGTGCCTGGCAGCACAGAAAACCTGGAATTTTCAGCCTCCAGAGTTCCAACAAGAAGGGAATTAGGTGTGCTGAGTGCACCAAGAGTGCTGAGCTGACTCTGCTGAGAGCCAGGGGACGTTAATGAGGTGCTAATCACGAGCTGTGGAATTTTATTGCTTCCTTAAGAGGGGACAGATTTCAACACAGCCATCTCCGAGCCCCTGGAAGTGCCTGTCAGAGCAGGAGATATATTTCAATTTTTTTTTCTGAAGATAATCCTGAAAATCTCCACTTTGTCTGGTTTTCAGTCCCTCACCTTAGTCAGTCCCAGGTGTATCTGACAGTGCAGATATCAGTAATAAATTACTCAAATTACTCAGAGGTCCAGCTCTAAAAGCAGCAAATAACCAAGGTTTTGCTTCCCAGGAGAAATCTGGGACATGCCTCTCTTCTCTTTTACCATTCTTTTGATGATGTGCAAAAATAGCCTAAAAGTTCTTAAATAATCTACATAATTTCGTTAATTTTTGCCTTAAAAATATCAGAAGTCAATTTTCTTTCTGATTTTCTTGATGCACTTCTCGAGAAATGCCCAAGCTTTGTTTTCTGAGCTGATTTACTGACAATTAACCCAAATTAGTCCATAAAGCTGCAAGGACTAATTTAGCCACCCACAAGCATTTATTTCAGGCCACCACCTTTTTACTCAACACAGAGCAAAACACCAAATCTGGCCCTTCCTGGGGCTGGTTAAGAGGCAGCAGAAGGCGGTTGGAAGGGTTTTGAGAGTCGTTATTTCCTTGCAGAACCCAAAATTGTCTTGTTTTGGCTGTGTCAAGGTTTTGGTGAATCAAAGGCTGGTTTTGGTGACTCAAAGGCTGGTTTTGGTGAATCAAAGGCTGGTTTTGGTGACTCAAAGGCTGGTTTTGGTGAATCAAAGGCTGCTTTTGGTGAACCAAAGGCTGGTTTTGGTGAACCAAAGGCTGGTTTTGGTGACTCAAAGGCTGCTTTTGGTGAACCAAAGGCTGGTTTTGGTGAACCAAAGGCTGGTTTTGGTGACTCAAAGGCTGCTTTTGGTGAACCAAAGGCTGGTTTTGGTGAATCAAAGGCTGGTTTCCAGTGGAGCCAAGCCTGGATTCAGGAAGGGTTTCTGAGGAGCTCAGGGCTCCCAGCACTTCCAGCACTGCTGCCAAGCTCACCCTGATTTGAAAAGCCCGAGGAGCTCAAGTGGTGCTGGAGAACCAGAGGAGACAGAACAGCACAGCAAAGGCACAGAAAGAATTCTGAACAATCCTGACTCGCTCTGGGCCCAGCTCAAATATCAGATTCCCCTCCAATGGTCTCTATGATGTCTCATTTGTTCCCCAGCCATCCATTGTCTCCTGGAGGCTCCTCCTGCCCATCCAGCCCCAGGCAGCTCCTTGGGTGTTGGAGTCCAGGACATCCCTTTGGACACCCTGGGACCCCAGGAAGGGAGTTTGAGCCCTGGGCAGGGGGTGTGGAGCTGGTCCAGGGGGTTGGAGACCTTGGCACAGAGCCCAGGAAGACACTGGGTTTGATTTTAGTCCATGGGAGAGGCTTCCAACACTGAGAGAGGAATTACAAACCACAGAGGGGTGAAAACAGTCGTTTAGCACAGCACAAGATGAAAAATTCAGTAGTTTTGGGGTTCATAGAATAGAGGTAAATGGAGGACAAGATGGTGGAATTTGGGTGGTACCTCGTGTTCCTCTCCTTCTCCTCCTCCTCCATCTCCTGATGTGGTGATGGCACAAAGTGGTTTGAGGGGGTTGGGTCAGAGCAGAAATGACCCTTCCAGTGCAGGCCCTGGGCATTGGTGCGGAATTGTCAATACCAGACACGGAGTTCTCTGTATCAGAGCAAAGCAACGCCCCATCGGGGGCCGTCCCCTCGTGTCCTCGCCGCTGGTCAGAGCTCGGCTGGGAGCTGTCAGGGTGGGGATCATTTTTTTTTGCCCTAAAAGTGACAGAACAGAATGAAACATCAAGGAAGAAAAAATTTAAAACTTTCCGAGCCACGCTGAGTGGATTTAGGGAGAAGGTCAGGCTGGCAAAGCTAATTCCGTCAGAAGCAGACACTGGGTGGGATAAACTCTGTTCCTGGAAGTTGCTCAGGCTCTGATGAAGAGGATGGTTTTTGGGTGAGGAAACAACTAGAAAATAGTTCATCTGCCAGCCCTTCATCCCTCTGCCCTCAGCTGTGTACACAACTTTATTGCTTTGCATTCTTCTCCCCACTGAGGTTTATATTTCTTCACGAGAGCCTTGCCTTGTAAAAATTTTTCAGCCTATAGGTGTGGGATACATTTATTTTAGGCTGGTTTGACAAGAGGAAAAGCAGCTTAAAGTCTTTGCAAAGCTATGCTGGACTATCTGGCCTGCGCATTCCTCCCTCCTGGAATGAAGGAGAAACTGCCAGAGTATGGACATGAAAGGCTGTCAGTTAATTTGGGAAGGGGGATTTGGGAGAGATGGAGAAGGGAAAAAGGAGCATTTGGCAAAATTCCTGGTGTAAGAGGAGAAAATGAGGAGGTGTAAACACATCCAGCACAGCAAACCCCCTGTGCCATTCACAAATCTCATCTTGAAGAGAAAAAAAAAAAAAATCTCAAATAAGGCACAAGACAGTCCTGAGATAACTGACATCATTTTTTATTCTCCAAACTTCGCAGCAAAAATAACTTCAATATTTTATCCTTCCTCAACGTGGTGTGAGACTCAGTGTGCAAAAATCTGCCCACTTCTCCCAGCACAGCTGATGGGAGGAGGGAAGGAATTCCAGGAGAGGAATTCCTTGCTAACAGGGTCCCCTGGAAGGAGGAGTGGAGCTGCAGCAGGAGATGCTGGTCAGCAGCAGGAAAATGTGGAATTGTGGCCGTGGAGAGCGGCCAGGTCTGAATCCACAAAGAAATGCTTGGTTTGGGAGAGGTCTTGATAAATGAAAGTGAGGTGAGGGGTCATCCCTGCTGGAAGAGGGAACGGGGATCTGGCCTGTGGCAGAAATTCATTTATCCTGCTCTTTGGGCTGCTGGCAGAAATCAAATTCCTGCTCCTCCCATCATAACGAAAAAGGCAAAATCTGACAGATTCCACAAAAGACCCTTTTCCTCCCCAATGAATGATTTTGTCCATTGTCACAGAGCCTCTTCCTCTCTTATTTTTTCTCCTCTTGAAGACGAGTGATCGTTTTTTCTCTGACACCACCACTCTCTCTCTGGAGCTCCATCTATAATTCATGAGCAGCAAAACAGTGGCATCAGAAAGAAAAACCTGTCATAAATCCAGCTATTTAAGCTTTTAAATGAGCGGTGATGGCAGCGTGGGGATGCAGAACGTTTATTGCAACGCTAAATATAGGGGCAAAGCTAAAAGCTTTCCATCAATACAGGGTAAGAACAAAAAATCCTGGAAGCACTTGGAGCTTGGATTTTTTTTATTTTTTTTAGTTTTCTGGAAATTGGATTCATGGTTTGCTGGTTGTGGGTTTGTGTGATTTTTGGAGGTGATTCTTTGCTTTTTGGATTTCACTTGCTGGAGGAGTTGAATTTGAAATTTGGCCTTTTCCCATCTTCTCTTTTCCCCCAGCAGCATCACCAAAGAAGCTCCAAACAGAGGGGGAAGGAAGGGGCTGAAGCTGCTTCATGGAAGATCCCTCGTTGTCCCAACAGGTTCTTTTAGAGGAAGCTTCTCCAAAAAATGCTGTGGTAGACACAGAATTGGTGCCACCACTACCAAAAAGGGCCGGATCTATCCTATAAATTGAGATCTAAATTCACTTTTGATCCATTTACAGGCAGCCCAGCACTCCCATTCTCTCCTTCCTAACCCCATTTGTCCAATCTCTGCCACCACTGCAAACGTGAGTGATGTCTGATGGCTTTAGAGGAACCTCCAAAATTTATTCCAGCCTGATCAGGAATAAAGTCTATCCCACTGCCTCCCACTGGGCTTGCAGAGGGTTGGGATTTGATGACAATAATCCAGAAAGTTGAAACAAGAAAGGAAAACAGCTCAAGCTCGTGTGGATCCCTGTGAGCCCTGGCTGAGGTTTTCTGTTGGGAGCTGGGGAGGTGTCACTGATCTGCTTTATCTTGGGTCAGGTCAGGATGAAAGACACGGGAAATGTAGAGTCAAGTTTGGTCTTGGTAGTTTATTTTATTTTATTTTATTTTATTTTATTTATTTTATTTTATTTTATTTTATTTTATTTTGTTTTGTTTTATTTTATTTTTATCTATTTACAGTATTTCCAGCTTGAGCTCCAGCATGCCAGCTGGAGGAACGAGGCAAAATGGAGACTTTCTCACTTTCACCAAGGCTATTTAAGAGATAATTACCCAACACCAAAGTGACACTTACATTATTTATGCTTTTGGTCCAATAGTGACTATTTGATGTTCGCAACGCAGAAACCTTTCACTCAATTAGAGAAAAAAACCCAAACTTGTGAAGAAGATGGAAGAAAAAGAACTGATGATGAAAATGATGAAAAGAACTCAAACAACACCTTAAATTTTCCATCTTGGCCCACACAACCCCACAACACCACTCCAACTCCACACCCACAACCCCAGTGCCATCACGCAATTTTTAATTTCAAATTAAATGCAGTGGTTGCCTGAGGGTCAGCACCCCTCAGCTCAGAAAACTTGAAATTTTCAGCCCCCAGAGTTCCAACAGGGAGGTGCTGTGGGAGCTGGAGGAGACGGGAGTTCTCCTGGGATAATTCAAACACAATTCCCGTTGGCCCTGACGTCACTTCCGCGGTAAAAATAGAAACCTCATAAATCTGCCCATTCCCTTAATTAGGGAACCCTGGTGACAGGATTAAGATTGAATGGTTTCGTTTCACATCAGTTAATGAAGGGCTTTCCAACTTTTTTTTTTGTTGTTGTTGTTGTTCCTCTCTGCTGAGTCCTGCTGTTGCTGATTGCTTCACGTACAGGGTATTTCCAGGTATTTCCAGGGATGGGATGGAAAAAATTCCTCATCCAAAGGTTAAAAGAGAAGATTATGTGGACATTTGATTATCTCCTGTTATGTTTGGAGATTACAAATGCTTTGCAGATAGATGAGGCTGTGCAGCTCAGCTCATTTTTTTTTTTTAATTAATAGAGTCAATATTTGATCAGCATCAAAGAACAATTCATGTTGGGTTTTTGCTCCTGAAATCTTATGAACTAGGAAAAAAAAAACACCTCCTCAAACAAATCCCAAGATAGCAAAGTCACACACAAAATCTGTCCTGTTTTGTCAGCGAATCTCCCAAGGAAAAGATGAATTTTTGGGGGAGACCAAAACATTTCCACCCCGTTCTGCCAACTCCTCTCAAACTTACAGAAACTCCCTTGTCCATTCCCACTGCTCTGGTGTGCAGGGAGTTGCAAAATCCAGGTGATTCCCTGGCACACAGGAGATTAATTTACCTCAACAGCATCCTTTGCAAAACTGGCCAAAGGGATCACCAAGAACGTGCCTGAATTCCCCTCACCATCCTCAGCCGAGCCTTTCCCCCCATCCTGAGGAGGATTTATCACTTTTCTGTCGAGAGCTCTCAAAAACTGCTCAGAAAACAGATGCAGCAGGAGGGGAGGACCCGGGCTCTGCTCCAGCTGATGGAGGAAAACACCGAGGTGCTCGTAGGAAATAACAACAGGCCAAGCAAGGCCAGGGAAAAGGAGGAAAAATCGTTTTTCCTGCTCCTGAGCAAACGCCTGCGGTGGCCAGCTCGGGGACATCTGGTCTCCCAGTGTGTTTTCTCACATCATGCCAATACCTGACTGGAATAAACAACTTTATCTAGATCCTCCTTTCTTGCCATCGGAGGCTGATAAGAAAACTCGCTGCTATCAGCGTGAGATTCGAGCAGAGGGAAGAAAGATTTATGTCGGCTCCGAGGCCGCCTCCGCCCTGCGCGATTGTTTCGTGCTCTGGAGAGTTGTTGGAGTTTAAATCCTGCAGGTTCTGGTTTTGCAGGAGGCTCTGTGGATCAGCATCAGTGCTGCTCTGGCCACCCACCAGGAAAGCAGATCATAGGACCCGTTTGTTTTTCCGTGGGAATGGATTGGGAATCCCCTTCCACAATTTACTGGAATATTTGGGGCTTCTGATGTCTTGGGAAGGCTGAGCTGGAGCAGAGACTGGGCAGAGCTGGAGAATAAAGCAGAGATTTATTCCAAGGCCTCCAGGATCCACCTTGGGCAGGACAAGAGCCTGGCCAGGGCTACACCCAAGGGGGACCCAAAATGGTCCCCAAATGGCCAAAGGGTCCCCAGGTGTGACACTTGGATCAGTTTTGGTCCATTTGCAGCTTGGGCTTGAATTGTCCAATTGCAGCTGCAGGTTGTGAGGTCCCATCCTTGTTGTTCCTCCCTCCAGCCCCCCTTGTTTGTGCTCTTGGGCCTGAGAGTTGTCCTTGGTGTCCATTTGGGCAAGGATTTGTTTTGTGTCCCTGCTGTGTGCAGAGCTGAGTGACACTGACTGTGAGCTCAGGGCTGCCCCCCTGCCCACCACAGAACCTGAAATGCAGCAAAGAGAAAACTCCAGGCATCACTTCTGCAGCTCCTCTCCCTCCCTGGGCTCTGCCTGCCTGTGTGAAACCTGAATTTATTAACAACAAACCCACGAGGCACTGCAGAGGTGGGAATAATTCATATTCTGATGGGCCAGCTGGGGCATTGCTGTCCTGCTGGCATTTTTGGGATGTTCCCAAAACATCCCAAACAGCACCGTTTGTCCCCACCCAGGAGTTGGGATTCAGCTGGATCTGAGCACGAGCTCCACGCTCAGCCTCGCTCTGCTCCCACGTCCCCCCTCAGCCCTGTTTTGGGGCAGCTTAAGTGGAACAACTAAAATGGGTCCTGATGCTGCAGTGAGGTAGAAAAGGGGATAGAAGGGGATCAATTAGGATTGGGAGTCCAGGTTTAACACGTTTCCCTGGAGCCCTGGAAGGCTCCCCGTAGGTGAAGCCACCGCGGCACCGGTGGGATTAGAGCCCAGCTAATCTCCCTCTATTCTTGTCCTGCAACCTTTGTGTCACCTCCAGCCACAGACGCCAGCAAAGTTCACGTTGGAGCTGAGAGCCCTTCCCAGCCCAGCTGGATGGGGAAAGGGATGGGGAAACGAGTTATTTTCAGCTCCTAAAAGAGCGTTTGAGCTGTCGAAATTCTCTTTGTCACGTCTCCGGCTTCCTAAAAATTCCTTCCTGTAGGTGTGCAGGTTCTCTGAGAGGGTTTGGGAGCTGGGTTCAGTTTTTTCCTTGCAGTGGGCTCAGCATTCAGCTCCCAGCATCTCCCACAGCTGCTCTGAAAAAATTCCCACTTAATAGCTTTGCCTCATTGTTATTCCCACCTTGTATCCAATGCAAGCCTGAATAAAATAATTTTAAAATTTGAGAAAGCTTTGTGATGCCTTTTTTATCACTGAGACAGCATGAAAGGAGTTTTTATTTTTTATATATATTGATTTTTTATGTATTTTTTGCATTTTTTTGGTGCTGAGGAGCTGTTTGTTTGGGCACATCACATTAATAGGAGAATTTTTTGGGGAATTCACATTTACAGGCACACTCAGATTTTGGTGTGAGGCATTTTTTGAGCACAGTAAAAGTGACTATTTCTCGATATGCAGGCTTTGAGGTAAGTTCAGTCAGATAATTGAGATTCTCAGTGATAAAATCACCCCTTTCATGTGAACCCAGCTGGGTGTGGGGATCCCAGCCCAAACAAAAGCTGAGCTGAGCAGTTTAAGAGATAAGGTGAAGTGCAGTGGGGAGCTCTGAGCGAGCTCAGCATGGAGAAGGACAAGAACTGGAGTCAAAAAGCTTTTCCTGTTGAAAATCTGATCTTTTATCTCTTCCATGACAGAAGATGGGAGATACTCCACAAGAAATAATCTTGTTATCCCTTCCCACTTTTCAAAGTCTCCACGAGAAGGGGTCACATCCATTTGTGGGAGGACTTTGATGCCATTAGAAGTCACAGAATGATCACACAACTCTTGGTTTTAATCACCCTCACTGCTTTGGCCCAGCGCAGCAGAGACCTTCCCTGCAGCCCTGGCTGATCTCTGGAGCGTGTCTGAACAGGAGATTCATTCTCTGAGAGCTCCATTTCACCTGCTCACAGAGAGAAAATACCTCAGCTCTGCTGCCCAAGAGCTTTGACAGCTCTCTGTCTCTTGAGGCTCTTGCCCTCCATCCAGTTCTGTGATGTCTGAGCACCTTCTGACCTTTGAGAAGTTGAAGGATCATTCTTCTTCCCCCCCTGCTTTTCTTGAAACGTTAATTAAAACACCCTCCCAGTGCCTGTCAAAGAATCCCCTGCTCAGCCAGGGCCAGTAGACACAGGTTGGCAGCATTCCTCAAAAATGCCTTCCCAAGGAGCTGCCTCGGTTTCCCCTGTCAGGGACTTGTCTCAATATGAACCTGCTCGTGGTTTGAGGAAGAAAAACCTTCCCAAAATTCCCTGCAGGAAGGAACGCAGATTTTTATGGAGGGGTTGATTGAGGACCACGAGCTGCCAGCTGTGGGATCTCCTTGTCCTGGCATTCTCAGGAATTAAATCCCTGCCCCAGTGACCTCGGGAAATCAGGGGAGCTGTTCCACAGAAAGCACAGGCACGACTCTGTGCCAGGACTCAAACAATGGCTCCTTGGGAAGGCCAATCTTCCAAAGGATTATGGATGACTTCCCTGCCCCAGTCCAAGGCACTGTCACAGCTCTGCCTTTCTGCTTCCCCTCTTTGTTTTCTGAGCTCTTTTCTTGGAAGTGCCACCCCCTGCTCCGTGCCCTGCACCCCTCTGCTCCCCTGACCTCTGCTGCAGGTGCCTGCACAGACCCCAGAAACCCCCCTGGGAACTGATCCCACCATTCAAACTGGCTCCTGGAGAACAATTCCCTTGGATTTCTTTAGGAAAAATGTTCAATTTCACCCTTCTTGCCTGCAGAGAGTGACTTTGATATAATAATTTTAGGTTCAAAGGTTTCCAATGGAAGTTTTTATTCTCTCCAACCTGCCATCCCTTCACTCCCTGGTGATTTTGGCTGTGTTAAGTCATTTTTCTCACCTATTTCAGCTCTTTGGGAGCCACTGGACACTGGGATTGTGTCTCTGCATCCCCATCCCCAGAGCATCGAGGGTGCCACACGTGGGGAGTGGGATGTTCCCAAAGTGCTGGACAGTTCATTCACATCAGACCTGGGAAAACCTTCCTGAATGGAATTTCAAATAATTTATTTTCTTCTTCTAAATGGTTTAATTAACAAAATATTTCTTATTTATTACAGTGGCCATAACTAGAGGTCATGAAGGGTATTTGCAATAATTCTTTTTTTATTTTCCTATCAGTTTCTGTTCTGCAGGTGAGGGAACCTCTTTGTTCTCACCTGTTCTGATACTTTCACTGGAAATAAAGGATGAATAGTAAAGAATCCGGATCCTCTGTCTATTCACTAAAACAAATTAAATAAAGGAAAATCCATGAGAAAGCTGATCTCATTCTCTTTCCCCCTTTGCAGATGAGTCAGGAGTCGAGAATGAATTATATCCCAGCACTGATCTGCATGGAAGAGACAGGAAAACCCACCCTGAGAGCGTGGAATGAACTTCAAACAGTGCATCAATCCCTACAACTGCTCATGCAGGTGAATAAAACAGGGATTATTTCCCCCTGCTGTAATGGGATGGGATTTCAGCTCCTTCCAACCCAAATCTCCAGTGGTTCTCTGATTCCTGAGGTATAAAAGGTGGAATCCATCCTCCCTAATTTTAGGCATTTGTGTTGGAAATGTCCCCACTCGAGTCTCCTCTGAGCGCAGAGGAGGCACCCTGTCATGGTTTGAAAGCAAAACCAGTGAGAAGCTCCAAGTCAGAAATACAATTTAATAAGAAGAAAGGTAAAAAGTTAAAAATAAAATAAAATCAATGCAATAACACAAAAGAGCAGTGACAGAGTCAGAACACACCCTGAGCAGGGTGGGGGGAGCAGTCCAGGTGAGGGGCTCTTCCTGAAGCAGTGATCCCACAGAAAGGTCTGGGAGCTCTGCTCCTCTGGGAATCCAGTGGCTCAGGGCTGCTTGTCCTGTCCCAAATCCCAGATTCTCTCCAGGTGGGAATGCTTGGCTCCTCCCCCTGGGCATTGGGAGCATCTCCCAATGGGATGAGGAGTCGTGCAGTGGCTCCTTGATGGCCCATTAAGCAGAGAGAGCTCCTGGAGGGAGTTCCCTGTGAGTCCTGGGCAAGGCATTGATGGGCCATGAGCAGAAGAGCCCAAAGGAGGGGCCTGGGAAAACACTGCCCCACCTGGTTCCAGCAGCTCATGGGGATGGGGATCGGATAAATACTGTGTGCACATCCCACACCACAGCCAGGACACACCCAAAGGGCCCTGCTGCTCCTCACCTCCCCCAGCCCCAGCTGCTTTTGGCAGAGATGCCTCAGGAAATGGGGTGAAACTGGGCAAGGAAAGGCACCCCGAGGTGCAGGGCTGGGTGTGGCACACGGGCTTTGCACACCCTGAGTATCCTGCGAGTAGTGAGGCAGCCTGGGGTGAGTGTATGAGGAATTCCTAAATCCCAGCTGGCCCTGACAGCACTGTGCAGCCAGGAGTGTTCTCTGCTTGTGCAGTGGAAGGAGCACTCTGTCACTGTTTTTCCTTTTGCCAAAGGAAAAACTGAATTTTTAGAGTTTTTTTTTTTTATTTTGTTGTCATTATTTTTGCAACCAATTTGGATTCCCTTTTTTATTTACCTCCAGCAGCATGGTCTCCTTCCCTTGCAGAGGGGTGTCATTCACACACTCCAAGGTGTGGGCTCTGAGCAATGAGAAAAGGCTCAGGTAGCTGAGAAATGCAATTATGTGTGTGGGGTAATGTCTGGACTTTAGAGAGACGGGATCACTCTGAGACATTTCAAAGCATTATTTGCATTTATTGCTGCATTTATTGCTGCAGTCTCATCGAAGGGTGAGAACGTCCTCACCATAGTCCAAAAGTCCATGGTCAGTGGTCACAAAACCACAGGTCACAAGGTCTTTTAAAGGTTAATGAGCCAATAAACTACTGCCACAAAGAGTGTTTTTACTTTCACACCAAATCCCAATTAATTTGTCTTGCACGTCTCTGCTGCAGTGCGGATTCTCTTGACCATCTAAATTTGTGTTCTGAGTTTGTTGACCATGATGTTGTTCATCTCACGACACACAAACTTACACCTTAAAACCTCTTATTATCTTTATAAATACTTCTTTATCCTAAACTTTAAAACTTTCCACTGCTTGGCTTAATGTGTGTCTATCTAAACTCACATTTTTACTTGTGGTCTCTAAACTTGGAAGCTTTTTCCAAGATCTAACCCTGTATTTTTTTTTTTTTTTTTTGCATTTGGGGTTGCATGCACAAGATTTTGAGAATTTTTTGGGCCTGGAATTCCCACAGGGAGCAGGAACTTGGGATTCCTTTTTGCTTTTAGGGTCAGAGATTGAGTCCTGTGTGCCTGTTAACTGTGCCCTGACTTCCAACTGCATCCCAAACCCCTGGGCTGGCTGCTGGGACCATCCCAGTGTCCCCCTCCTGATTTATACAGCCACATGTCAGTGAGCAGTAAAAGGGATTTACAGCAGATTGTAGGTCAGGAGGGTCAGGGCAGGCTGGAAATATTGAAAACAGGAGTAAATTTAGCATAAATGAGTGTGCTGGGTGTTGAGCGAGTGCCAGAGCGTGGATGGGATTGCAGCCATTGTTTGCTGTGGGTCCGAGCCAAGGACGATGCACAGGGGTCCCAGATCTGTGGGTTTGTCAGTAATTAATTTAAAGAAAAATTAGTAATTGTAGCCATTAAAAAGGAGAAAGAATCTGGATGTCGTTGCTCTGCTAAAAATTATAATTAATGCCAACTTAGATCTCAAAGGGAAAGAGAAATCTCTCAACAGGTAAATGCATTCAGAGAACTCCTGGAGAGCTTTTCACATTCTGTTTTCTACTCAGAACAAAACCCAAATCTCTCTCTCTTTTCTCCATTCTCAGGCTGCACTTTGCAGTTGGAAGTTCATCCTGCAAAATCAGCAAAATTCGGTTCATCCCCTGCAAAGCCCTGAAATGTTTCTGTGATAAGGAGATTGCTCAATTATGAGACCCTGATAAGGCACCCCAGGCATTTGTCTTGCTCCATTTGTCACCTGGCCGCCCTCCCTCGCCACTCGGGATGAAACAGCCGAAAGAAGAAACAAAAACAGGGCCAAAAAGATAAAGCAAAACCTCCTCTAATGTGACATCTTGTGTATTTTGTGAATTCCTGGCTGTCAGCGGGAGAAGAAGGAAAGCCTGGGAGGCCCAGCAAGCCCCAAATACCTGCAGGAGGAGGAAAAACTTTCTAACTTTTTGCTTCTCTCTCTCTCCCAGTTCTGCTGCAAAATCTTTGGCTTTGGGGTTTTTAGAGTGAAACATTTCCATTTATTTTTTTTCCTCAGGAAGGTTCTGGTGGCATTTTTCCTCCTTTTCCTGCTGCTGCCCCATCTCTCACTGAGGACATTCTCTGTGCTGTGTCCATCCTCCTCCTGCTCTTCTTGTTTTTCATCTTCTCCACTGTCCTGTCCTTCACTGCTCTGCCCTTCCTCTCCCTCTCCCCTGGGGTTGTTGGGTGACTCTCATCCCTCCTCAACTCCAGAGTGGCAGAACTTTAACTCTGCTGCTCATCCACACCCCTCCCAAAACACAGGGGAATCAGAGATTTGGATTTAATTAACCCTTGGTGCAGGAAAATGAAGCTTTGGGTGGAATTTAAGTGGATTTAATCCACACTTGGGGCTCTGAGATCTCTCAAGTTTAGAGCCCTGTGGGTACAATGTGCAGGGCAGGAAAGAGGTTTTTCCCTCAGCCACAGAAAAGTGATGAAATCTTTTAGGGTGATATAAAAAACCAGAAAATCCTCAGCTGGAAGGACCTCCCAAGGATGACTGAGTCCAATCCCTGCTCTGCACAGGACACCCCAACAATCCCACCCCGTGCCCAAAAACATCTTTATTATTTTGCTGATACAAATTGGATTAAGCTCTGCAGGTCAGAGCATTCCCACACCACTTCAGGTGAAGGGGAGGAGCCTCTCCCTTTAACCACATTATTTTTGACGATGAAAACACAAACCCAGCCTGGATTTTAGGGTTAATTTTCCAGGAAATATTCTCTCCCTTCTCACAAAAAAAAACCATTAAAGCAGCCGCGCTTACGTTGGAGGGGGAGAAATTTTAGCTGGGGAAAGAAAACTGTTCGCAGCAGGATGTCAGCCAAGTATGGAAATATCAACCCCCAGCTCTGCCCAAAAAGTGCCAGTCCCCTCCCCAGCTGTCAGCTGGAGGTGGCAGTGGGTGGGAGGTGGTGCTGCTTCCCCAGCACAGACAATGCAAACTGCTCTTCTCTCCCCCTCCTCGCTGCTTCCAGCACAGGCCTCCCAGAGCCTCTGCAGACTTTAAATAACCCACACTGGCAGGGCAGCGCAGGAAATCAAATTTTGGGGACAGGTTTTTCCACGTGTGGCTCCACATCAGGACCAGCCTGGTGCTGCTGATAAGGGAGAGATAAGAGAAAGGTGCTGGGCTGTGTGTGTGGGGAGGGGGATTGATGCAGCATCAGTGGTGGTCAGAGTATTTGGAGCCCCACAAAGCTCTGAGGGTTGACCAGCAGCTCCACAGAAATAATTTAGATGGCTCACTGGGTGTGTTTTGAGAAGCAAAATGTTTTAATTAAAGAGAAAAATAACAAACGATACAAAAACAAAACAGAAGCTGTGCAGAGGTGTCAGGGAAGCCACTCACACCTGGCTCAGACACCCAAAAAAGCCCTGAGAACTTCTGGGCTCCTTCTTAAATTAATGTTTTAGGAGGGCTTTTGGCTTGTTACCCAATAGAAAATAGCAAAATTTGTGAAGAACAGCGACAGAGACCAACAGTGTCTCAGCACTGAGCCAACCACGGTAAGGAGGGCACGGAAGATTCTAGTTTTTCTTCCTTAAAAACCTTAAAAGAGGTGAAACTGAAACCTTTTTCTTTATATGTCTGGGTGTGGAAATTGCAGTGCAACAGGGGATGGCTTTGAACTGGTTTAGATGGGATTTGAGGAAGAAGATTTTTCCATGAGGCTTCTCACCCAGAGAAGCTGCGGATGTCCCATCCCTGGGAATATTCCAAATAAAGCTTGGATTGAGCTCTGATCTGACCCAGCTGAAGGTGCCCCTGCTGGATGGGCCTTGGATGAAATGATGTTTAAAAGTGTGGGAATTCCAGGCCCAGAAAATCCCCAAAATCTTGTGCACGTCAATCCAAACACCAAAATGAACACTGGGTTTGACTCAGTGTAAGAAGGGTAAGAAGGTAATGGAAGGGTAAGAAGGGCATGGAAGATTCTAGTTTTTTCTTCCTTAAAAGCCTTAAAAGAAGTGAAACTGAAACCTTTTTCCTTATATACCTGGATGTGGAAATTGCAATGCAACAAGGGATGGCTTTGGACTGGTTCAGATGAGATTTGAGGAAGATGAGGGTGGTGAACACTGGCGTGGGTCGCCCAGAGAAGCTGCAGATGTCCCATCCCTGGGAATATTCCAATTAAAGGTTGGATTTAGCTCTGATCTGACCCAGCTGAAGGTGCCCCTGCTGGATGGGCCTTGGATGAAATGATGTTTAAAAGTGTGGGAATTCCAGGCCCAGAAAATCCCCAAAATCTTGTGCACGTCAATCCAAACACCAAAATGAACACTGGGTTTGACCCAGTGTAAGAAGGGTAAGAAGGTAATGAAAGGGTAAGAAGGGCACGGAAGATTCTAGATTTTCTTCCTTAAAAGCCTTAAAAGAAGTGAAACTGAAACCTTTTTCTTTATATACCTGGATGTGGAAATTGCAGTGCAACAGGGGATGGCTTTGGACTGGTTTAGATGAGATTTGAGGAAGAAGATTTTTCCATGAGGGTGGTGAACACTGGTGTGGATCTCCCAGAGGAGATGCAGATATCCCATTCCTGGGAATATTCCAATTAAAGGTTGGATTTAGCTCTGATCTGACCCAGCTGAAGGTGCCCCTGCTGGATGGGCCTTGGATGAAATGATGTTTAAAAGTGTGGGAATTCCAGGCCCAGAAAATCCCCAAAATCTTGTGCACGTCAATCCAAACACCAAAATGAACACTGGGTTTGACCTGAAGCCTTGGAAAAAGCTTCCAGGCCTGGAGACTGTAAACAAAAATGTGGGTTTGTAGTTTAGATAGAAACACTTTAAGCTAAGCAGTGGAAAGTTTTAAGGTTTTAAAGTGTGGCTACAGAAGGAGTTATAAAGGTAATAAGAAGTTTTAAGGTGTAGCTCTGTAGGGTTTTGTGTCACTATAGGGTTGGATGAAATTGCAGCAGGACGGGTGATACAGTTCAATCAGCCATTGGTGTGAGAGTTAAAACAATCTGTGTGGCAGTAATGAACTGGCTAATTATTGGCTAATTAACAAATTAAGTAAAAGACCTTATAACCTGTGGTCCTGTGACCACTGACCACGGGCTACTGACCTCTACCTCATGCTGTGGAGATGTTCTCATTCCTTTATGAGACTGCAGAGATAAGAGCAATAAATCAATAAATAAAACACCTCTCAGTGGTCCTGTCTCTAGAATCCCAATATTTCCAACCCAAACCATTCCCTGACCCCACGATCCCACGTGGGATCCTTGCTGGGGAAACTCCTCCTGCCTTGAGTGTCCATCCCAGCACTGTCACAGTTGGACAGAAAAATGATTAAAAACCCACCCCAGAGAGGCCTCAAGTGGGTGAACCCACATCACTCGACATCGTGGCTCTGCTGAAAGTCACAATTAATTTTTGAGACTCCAGAGGGGCCGTGGGGTGCCCCAGGTTTGGGGGGACAGGGCAGGGCTGGGCTGGGCAGCAGTTTCCAGGCAAGTGCTGGACACAATAAACCACATTTTCCTCTGCACAGAGAACCCTTCAGGTGCTGCCTGAAAGGACTTTGAGTCTTTTTCCAGGAAGCTGCAGAGCCCATTATTTACCAAAGGTTTTATGGACTCTGGTCCTGCTCCAGCCCCCCTGTTTTCCCGGGATGGCGGGGCAGCCGTTGGAAAGGCACAGGAAGAGCCGGGAGAACCTTCCTGAGGCTCCGCAGCTGTGAAAGGCCGTAAACACCAGAAGGGGCCCGGACAGTAAACACAGGAAGGTGACTCAAAACTGGGAGAACAACAACAACAAGCCCTGCCCCAAAAGGGCCAAAATAAGGATGGATTATTCTTCTTCTTCTTCTTCTTCTTCTTATTATTATTATTTTTATTCCATTTTATTTTATTTTATTTTAATCCTTTTTATTCATTTTTATTCCTTTTTATTTTATTCCTTTTTTTCTTTTTATTTTATTCTATTCCATTTTATTTTATTCTTTTTTATTCCTTTTTATTTTATTCCATTCCATTCCATTCCATTTTATTTTATTTTATTTTAATCCTTTTTATCCCTTTTTATTTTATTCCATTTCATTTTATTTTACTTTATTTTATTCCTTTTTATTCCTTTTTATTTTATTCCATTCCATTTTATTTTATTTTAATCCTTTTTATTCCTTTTTATTTTATTCCATTTTATTTATTTTATTTTATTTTATTTTATCTTATTTTATTTTATTTTATTTTATTTTATTCTTTTTTATTTTATTTTATTCCTTTTTATTCCTTTTTATTCCTTTTTATTTTATTCCATTTTATTTATTTTATTTTATTTTATTCCTTTTTATTCCTTTTTATTCCTTTTTATTTTATTCCATTTTATGTATTTTATTTTATTTTATTTTATTTTATTTTATTTTATTTTTATTTTATTTTATTTTATTTTATTCTTTTCTTTTTTATTTTATTTTATTCTTTTCTTTTTTATTTTATTTTATTCCTTTTTATTTTATTTAATTTTATTTATTATTTTTATTTTATTTATTCTTTTTATTTTATTTATTTTTATCATTTTTATTCCATTTTATTTATTTTTATTATTTTTCATTCAATTTTATTTTATTTTATTTTATATTTTATTTAATTTCATTTTTAAATTTAAATTTAATTGTATTTTTTAATTTCTACAAATTTTGTTATTTTTTTTTTTTTTAAATCCTCCCAACTTGAATGGGGTCAAGTTGAAGCTCACACACACAACAAGAAGAATACAAAGTCTTGCTCTGGGCTTTCTAAATAATTTTTAAACCATCCAGGGCTACAGAAAAGGATGGAACAACAGAGCAAAGCTCTGATTTCTCTGAGCCCCAGCAGCTCCTGCCAGGGCTGGTGCAGGAGGAGCAGGACCTGCTGATTTCCCCTTTGTCTGTTCAAGGTGAAGCTGCAACAAAAACTTCCTGCTCACTCAGCTGGGAAAATCCCCTCTGTTTGTGGGGATGGAAATAACTCTGGGTCCAAAACATCCCTGGGGACAGAGAGATTCCCAAACTCCAGGGGACAGCTCAGGAATCCCAGTTTAAATACCCCCGAGCTGTGAATATCCAGCAGTTTAAACTCCTAAGAGGTTAAAAGCCACAGGGCCAAATTCTGCAGGGGATTTGGTGAATAAAGAGGAAAATCAAGGGAGGAACAAGCGAGGAAAACCTTGAGAAGGAGCTGTGTTATCACAGGATTGCTGCTACAGCTTTGGGGATTGGGGTGACAACAACCCCGAGGAGAGAGATTTGGGGTGTTGGCTGATAAAAGGGTCAACATGAGCCAGGAACCACCTGGGGTGTCCTGGGCTGCAGGAAATTGTGGTTTCCCCATCCTTGGGAATGTCCAAGGCCAGGTTGGACAGGGCTTGGAGCCCCCTGGGATAGTGGAAGGCGTCCCTGCCCATGGCAGGATGAGCTTTAGGGTCCTTTGCATCCCAAACTCTTCTGTGGTTATCTGAAAAAAATGTCAGAGGGGAAAAAAAAAAGTGTAGTACCACAATAAACTATGATTGAAATTAAATTCTAGCCAATTATTTTTCCCTTCAGCAAAAGTCTCTATTTTTATTTCAATATTATTAAAACAAAATCTCTCCGTTAAAATTACTAAAGCACAAATGGAGCATCGCTTGGGTGTGAAAGAAGATTTTTTTTTCCCACTTTGCTTGAATGTTCTGCTTCTGCTCCAGAACAAACAAAAAAAATTTTTGCTCTGTGTTTGTAGAAACTGGAACAGACCCTTCCCAAGGTGAAAAGCTTTTCCTCATCCTCCCCTTTTTCCCCAGACCCACCAGGCGAATAAAACCCTGAGATATTTGTACACCACTTCTAAGAATGGGATTTTCAGGAGCACCTGAGGATCTGTCTGCACCCTTGGGGATTTACCCAGCCCTAAATATATCCCCAACAATGTCAGGAGGCTTCCTGAGAGCCAACGTGCTTCTTGACCCAGGGCATTGGCAGCTAATCCAGAAAAGAGCTCAGGGCTGCTCATCCTGCACAATGGGGCTGGACTGAGAAAATGATCCCCCAAAATATTCCCCTCTCACTCCTGGCTTTGTGCAGGGGTTTGTTTTTGGGACATTTGGGATCAGGCTGGTGTTGATGTCTGGTTTGTGAGGGTTGTGCTGATCCACTGATAAATGTAAACCTCGTTTTCCAGCTGGGATGTCGCTGTGGGACATGAAAGATTCCAAATATTTCAGAAGGCAAAAGTATAGGGAAAAAAAAAAGCTTTTATTGTCTTTTATAAGGTGTTCCCATACAGAATTAACATGTTTTGTGAATAGGAATGACACCTTTTTAATCTTATTGGTTAAACCAGAGAAACAGCAAAAAAAAAAAACACCTGGAGAAAGATTGTTTTAAGAGAGTTGTTGGCCAAGATTGTTTTGAGGAGAAGCTTTCTTGAGAAATTTTTCTTTGGGAAAAGGCAGCAGCTGCCAGCAGGATAAAATCTCTCAGGCCCACAGTGGGATGTGCTTCTTTCACCTGTGCAACGACTAAAATGAAAATTATGTGCCCCAAACTGCAGCTAAACAAGAATATTTCCTCCCAAATTCATTCAGGCAGAGCTACAGCAGGAGAGGGGACAGATCAACTGAACAAATGCACAGCTCATTTTCCAGGTGGGATGTGCTCCTTTCACCTATGCAATGACTAAGAAGAAAATTATGTGCCCCAAACAGCATCTGAACAAGAATATTTTCTCCTGAATTTATTCGGGCAGTGCTCCCAGCCTGGAGAGGGGACAGCTCAGCTCAGCCACAATTATCCTCTCCCCTAAGAATCATTTTCCACCTGCTCCCTTAACCCCTGACTATTTTATTTTATTTTATTTTATTTTATTTTATTTTATTTTATTTTATTTTTATTTTATTTTATTTTATTTTATTTTATTTTATTTTTACCACCCCATTCACGCAGGTATTTAAAGCCATTAATGAAAATCTTTTGCCCTCCTCCAACCCCTGCTGGAGGCTCCTGTCCTGGGTCACCCCGAAGAGCGCGGCCAGACACGGAAGGCTGGGCTGAGCCCTGGGGCACACAGGGCTGGCAGTGTCACTGCAGGGGACACTCGGGGTCAGCCCAGGGGACACTCGGGGCGGTGACATCGCCATGAGCCACCCCTGACGTGGCACAGCCCCTCCCCAGCCACACCCGAAGGGGTTAAAAATGATTTAGGAAGGCTGAGAGCACAGACTCAATCTTTGTATTCTCTCTTTGTGTGTGTGTGAGCTCAAAGTTGAGCCTTTTTCAAGTTAGGAGGATTTTAAAAAAAAATTAAAATAAAAAATTAAATAACAATAAATTTATTGTTGTTTATATAACAAATAGATAAATAAATTTATTTTGTACCTTTTCAAGTTGGGAGAATTAAAAAAATAATAAAAAAATTAAATATCAATAAGTTTATTGTTATTTCTATAGCAAATAAATAAATAAATAACAATTTTATTTTGTACCTTTTCAAGTTGGGAGAATTAAAAAAAATAATAAAAAAATTAAATATCAATAAATTTATTGTTGTTTATATAGCAAATAAATAAATAAATAACAATTTTATTTTGTGCCTTTTCAAGTTAGGAGGATTTAAAAAATAATAAAAAAATAGATATCAATAAATTTATTGTTATTTATACAGCAAATAAATAAATAAATAATTTGGCACACCACTTCTAAGAATGGGATTTTTTCAGGAGCACCTGACGATCTGTCTGCATTTAAATAAATAAATAAATGAAAAAGTTAGGCATTTAAATAAAGAAATAACAAATAACAATAGTAATAACAAATAACAATAGTAATAACAATAATACCACCAACAATAGCAATAATAATAGCAATAGCAATAACAACAACAATAACAATAATAGTAATAATAGTAGTAATAATAATATTAATAATAATAATAATACCAGCTTTATCACCACGTTTTGCTGCATCAATTTCACATGCTGGGAGAACAGAGAAATTTCCTTCTTTTTTTTTGTTTTTTGAGTTTTCCTTGGTTTTTTTTTTTTTTTTTTGGTTGCTGTTGTTTTTTTTTATTTTTTTTTTTTTGGTTGGGGTTTTTTTTGGTGTTTTTTTTTTTTTTTTTTTTTTGTTGTTGTTTTGGTTTATTTGTTTTGGGGTTTTTTTGGGTTTTGTTTGTTTGTTTTTGGTTTTGTGGTTTTTTGTTTGTTTTGTTTTGTTTTTTGGTTTTTTAGTCTTTTTTTTTGAGTTTCTTTTTTGCCTTCTTTTTAATGAAAATTCACCTGCTCTGCTCCAGCCCCGGATTCTGCAGCCTCACCTTTCCCTGGCCCCGAGCACAGACATCTCCTGCACTGCGTCAGCACCTCCACCTAATCCCCAACCTTGTCAATGTGTATTTACCCTTAATAACTCGGATCTGGGTCAGCCCTTTGCCTCCCGTTTGTTTCGCTGTGCCCTGAGCTGGGGCTCTATTTCTGTCCAGCCTCAATGCTCGGTATTCCCCCTAAGACCTGGGCACTTTCCAGCTTTCCTCCTCCCCAAATAAAACCAGCTCTAAGCAAAGCCTCTTTCCAGCCAGGCTCTGTGTTGTGTGCACGATTTGAGATTTCCCACCCTCAGGAGGTATTTTTTTCACAGCTCCTGCCTTTGTGTCATCGCTCCAAAACATTCTCAAGTCATTTTCCTTTAGGAGAACAAGGGATGAAAATAATAATAATAAAAAAAAACCCCTCTTACACACACACACAAATCCCAACCCTATAATGCCTCCGTCGACAGGTGAGGTCTAAAAATTTCATTAGGAGGGAAAGAAAAAAAAAGGAAAAAGGGAAGCAGGAACAGCTGCAGGCGTGTTTGGAGGAAATCAGAGGGGCAACTTTCCATCTGGCATGTGCTCCACAGGCAAAAGAGCTTTTCTAGGGCTTGGAACTCCGAGGGAACTCGTATTTTGGGGATCTGGCTATTCTTGGACAGCTCCTTTCGGGCAGCACAGCAACAGCTCCTGTTCAAAATACCCAGAGCTCACACCGGGGATAAAATAGGGAAAAAAAAGATTCCATCTCCAAGTGGGAAGATGGGCACGGCCAGGCAACCTCTGCTTTTCTGCTTTCAGCCTTTTCCTTTGGGATTTTTTCAGCCTTCTGATCGTTTTCACATTTCTACTGGAGCTTTGTGACACAAACTAAGAACTGATATTTTGTAAATAATATGTCCTTCCAGGAGGAACGACAAATTGATGGAGTTCTGGGTTGACCACTGGAGTCAGAGAGGTGTTACTCCTGTCCCCCAATCCCTGAACAATTCCAAACTCTATTTAAACCCCAAATCATAATAAACTTTTCTCTTTTCACTTCTCAACCTGGCGAGTGAGTTTGGTTCTTTCCTGTCCTCTCACGACACCCAAGGAACCTCCAAAGCTGAGCCATGGGTGGGATAAACTCTTCCCCATAACTGGGTTTTGCTTCCTTTACATTTTTAGCTTTGCCCAGGAAAAGCTTTTTCCTCCACCAGGGAACTCTGTCAGACTTTTTGCCAGAGCAGCTCGTGTGCAATAAAATCAAGTTAAGGAGAGGAGGGGGTGTCTGGGAGTGGGAGGGTGCAGAGCAGGGACTCAGGGACAGCCCTGGGAGCTGAGGAAATCTCCTGGAATACAGGATAATCCACAGGTTATTCATCTTCATCCACAAAAGGTTGCAGCTATCACAGATTTTGGGCTTGTTTTAAGGAGAAAGTCCACACTGGAAGGTTTTTATTAAATCTGTTCCCCAAAAAAACTCTGCCTTGTCTGACAAAACCTCAGCCTGGGAGCTGAGGAAATCACCTGGAATATAGGACAGGATAATCCACTGATTCTTCATCTGCATCCCACAAAAAGCTGCAGCCACAACAGATTTTTGGCTTGTTTTAAGGAGAAATTCCACACTGGAAGGTTTTTATCAAATCTGTTCCCCAAAAGAGAATTCTGCCTTGTCTGATAAAACCTGGAGAGCCACACCAGCCTGGGAACTGAGGAAATCACCTGGAATACAGGACAGGATAATCCATAGGTCCTTCCTCTGTATCCCACAAAAGCTGCAGCCACCACAGATTTTGGGCTTGCCCTCTTCTTTGTTTTAAGGAGAAATTCCACTCTGGAAGGTTTTTATCAAATCTGTTCCCCAAAAGAGAATTCTGCCTTGTCTGATAAAGCCTGGAGAGCCACACCAGCCTGGGAGCTAAGGAAATATGGAATACAGGATAATCCACTGGTTCTTCCTCTGCATCCCACAAAAATCTGCAGCCACCACAGATTTTGGGCTTGCCCTCCTCTTAGTTTTAAGGAGAAATTCCACACTGGAAGGTTTTTATCAAATCTGTTCCCCAAAAGAGAATTCTGCCTTGTCTGATAAAACCTGGAGAGCCACACCAGCCTGGGAACTGAGGAAATCACCTGGAATACAGAACAGGATAATCCATAAATCCTTTCTCTGCATCCCACAAAAAGCTGCAGCCACCACAGATTTTGGGCTTGCCCTCTTCTTAGTTTTAAGGAGAAATTCCATACTGGAAAGTTTTTTACCCAATTTGTTTCCCAAAAGAGAATTCTGCCTTGTCTGATAAAATCTCAGCCTGGGAGTTGAAGAAATCACCTGGAATACAGAATAATCCAAAACTATTCCTTCTGCCTTGCTCTGCATCCCAAATAAACTGGGATACATCTGAATCCCACAGAAACTGGAGATTTAACCTCCAACTGAGGGCCTGCCCTCTTTCTGGTTTTAAGGAGAAATTCCATGCTGGAAATTTTTATCAAAAATCATTTTCCTAAAACCTGTTCCCTAAAATTCTCTCTCCAAAAGAGAATTCTGCCTTATCTGACAAAACCTGGAGGGTCACAGCCCCCAGAGAAGCCCAATATTGGACACCTGGGAAAAGATTTTGGGCAAGAAAGCAGCTGGAATTAGATTATTTATTTTTTTGGTGGGTGGCTTTAATTGTTGTTTGTGTTTGTTTGTTTGTTTTTTAATTAAAACCAAAAATGTCAGCTTGAAATCTTGATTATCAGCTCATGTTCACACATCACCAAGGCTTTTCTGTAAATCTGAGAGCTGATCACTGATGCCTCCAATTCCTGCCACTGATTTTTTTTTTTTTTTTTTTTTTTTTTTTTTTTTTTTTTTTTTTTTTTTTGAGTATTTTATCATTCCCGTCTTCTCCCAGGCAGAGGTGCCCTGCAGAGCTCAGGGCTGAGTTAATTGTGTGGGGTCAGCCCTGCCAGCCCCGAGCTCTGGGAAGGGCTCCTGGCCCCTGGGCAGCTCATGGAAGGCAAGAAAAGATAATAACACATCGCTCAGAAGATGTGAGAGCACAGAAAGTAATAGGAGGGGTCAAAGGAGACTCTGGGGAAGGGAAATAAAAAGCTTTGGCAGGATTAAATGTTTGAAAAACAAGCAGCAAAGTTGTTTTTTCGGTGTCCAAGCGGAGAGAAACTGCTCAGCCATAACAAAAAGTCTGCAGTTCCACCTTGTCCTCGTGCCAGACACGGGGAGAGCAGCTTGGATTGAGTGGATCTCATCCTTTATTTCCCCCAAAACCAGGAAAGCACACCCTGAGCTGTTACGTTGTACGGAGCACAAAATTTAATAGATTTGCTTTGATTCAGCTGCCCCAGCCAGAGAGAACAACAGAAATCAGCCAAAGCAGTGCCTGAAACCCCAGAGGTGCTGGGAGGGTTTGGATTCACACCTTGGGGTTTGGATGGACAGCCAGAGGTGCTGGATTCACCCCTTGGGGTTTGGATGAGGAGCCAGAGGTGCTGGATTCACCCCTGGGGGTTTGGATGGACAGCCAGAGGTGCTGGATTCACCCCTGGGGGTCTGGATGGGGAAACAGAGGTGCTGGATTTACCCCTGGGGGTTTGGATGAGGAGCCAGAGGTGCTGGATTCATTCCTGGGGGTTTGGATGAGGAGCCAGAGGTGCTGGATTCACCCCTGGAGGTTTGGATGAGGAGCCAGAGGTGCTGGATTCATTCCTGGGGGTTTGGATGAGGAGCCAGAGGTGCTGGATTCATTCCTGGGGGTTTGGATGGGGAGCCAGAGGTGATGGATTCACCCCTGGGGGTTTGGATGGACAGCCAGAGGTGCTGGATTTACCCCTGGGGGTTTGGATGGACAGTCAGAGGTGATGGATTCACTCCTGGGGGTTTGGAGGGGAAAACCAGAGGTGATGGATTCATCCCTGGGGGTTTGGATGGACAGCCAGAGGTGCTGGATTTACCCCTGGGGGTTTGGATGGACAGCCAGAGGTGCTGGATTCACCCCTGGGGGTTTGGATGGACAGCCAGAGGTGCTGGATTTACCCCTGGGGGTTTGGATGGACAGCCAGAGGTGATGGATTCACTCCTGGGGGTTTGGATGGACAGCCAGAGGTGCTGGATTCACCCCTGGGGTTCAGGAGGGACACTCTGAGCTCCACCTGGGCCACCACCCTGGCTTTGAAGGAAAAGGCTCAGAGAGAAGCAAAACCCTACACTGCAAAATGAGCCTTCCCAGCTTCTCCCAGTGGGATCCCAGTGCCAGGACACCAAGGCAACACCAGGAAGGGATTTTATCCTGAAAACAAAGGTGGTCAGAGGGTTTACAAGGCAGAGACACCAGGAAGGGATCACCCAGAGGATAAAGGTGTTCAGAGGGTTGACAAGGCTTATTTAAGGTTTATTTTAATTGATTCACCCCCGGCTGAGGTGGGGACCCTTCAGGGATGTGACATTCCTGCTCCTTCCCACCTCCTGAGCTCCCAGTGCTGCTCCCAAAGCTGCCACTGCAGGATCAGGGGGGGCTGCACTAAAAGTGGGAATTCCAAAAGGGGCAGATGTCCCTGATATCTCCAAACTGAGCCCTGGGCATGTCAATATTGGGATTTTTGCAGGTCAAAGGGCCCTTCTGGGAACCCACCCACGGGCAGATGGGGAGAGGGAGCTGGTCCTTGGATCCTCTTGGTGGGTGTTGGTCTATCCATGATTTTTTCCATCAGTTACTCAAATTGGGGCATGAAAATGGAAGCTGGAGGTGGGAGAGGCCACATTTTTTCTCTTGCTGGATTTCCCAGCAAGCTTTAGAAGCTTGGGGGAAACTGGGAATTGAGTGTATCAATGGGGTAGGTGGGAATTAGGCTGTGTTTGAGTCGAGTTTTTTATTTGATCGCTTTAATTTGATTTTAAAACCTCCAGGCAGGAGCAACAAGTGGCTTTGGGCAGAGGAGGGAGTCCAACCCACGAGGGTTCCTGTGTGTTTGATGGACACACACGTGTCCCCATGGCATCATCCCTCCTGCCAGCAGCTCCACAGCGTTTGGCTTTTCACCCTTTTCCATGTAAATGTTGGAAGGTCAGAGAACACCAATAAAACCTGAGAGATGAACATTCCTCACCCCTCACTGTTCAAAGCCACAGGGAACATAAAACCACAGGTTTTCCCCAGGAGGAGGAGTGGGAACTTGGTGCCTTGGGTGGATCAGGGTAATCAGAGCAGAGAGAGCAGAGGAGATTGTTCTCTGGGGGGAATCCTGAATCCCTCCCACCCTGACAACCTTCCCTCAGCTCTTTCCTCACAGATTCCTTGCCAAGACAGGTCCTCTGCTTCCCTAAACATCCCATTAGTTGAGAACAAACAAATTTCCATGAGAGCTTCCAAAATTCTAGCTGGACACTTATTTATGCTCAAACATGAAAGCTTTAATCTCAGATTGATCAGCAGAGTGTGTGCTCTCCTGGCTTTTCCTGCCAGGCAGATCACAGGAGTTAATTCTCAATACAGACAGAAAAGAAGGGAAGATTTATCTGTAAAAAAAATTTAAAGTTGTTTTGGAGGTTAATGATCAAAATCACAGCTAATGGTCACAAGAACCTTCTGTTTTGAGTGGCACAAGTAGTGAGCACTTTCTGCTTCTTAGATCACACTCTTTTATCTGAAATTACCTCCACCAAGACTGATTTTCCTCATATCTCCTTGAGAAAATCCAGGTTGTTGCAGGAATTAATTCCGTGGTGTTTGTTACCCATCATTGACAATGCAAGTTCAGAGCAGGTGAAGCTGAATTTGCTTCTGATGATTTGGGAAAGGCTGAGCTGGAGCAGAGACTGGGCAGAGCTGGAGAATAAAGCAGAGATTTATTCCAAGGCCTCCAGGATCCACCTTGGGCAGGACAAGAGCCTGGCCAGGGCTACACCCAAGGGGGACCCAAAATGGTCCCCAAATGGCCAAAGGGTCCCCAGGTGTGACACTTGGATCAGTTTTGGTCCATTTGCAGCTTGGGCTTGAATTGTCCAATTGCAGCTGCAGGTTGTGAGGTCCCATCCTTGTTGTTCCTCCCTCCAGCCCCCCTTGTTTGTGCTCTTGGGCCTGAGAGTTGTCCTTGGTGTCCATTTGGGCAAGGATTTGTTTTGTGTCCCTGCTGTGTGCAGAGCTGAGTGACACTGACTGTGAGCTCAGAACCTGGAACACAGCAAAGAGAAAACTCCAGGCTGAGGAGCACAAACCCAGGCAGGGACAGAGCCCAGAGCAGCCCCAAAGGCAGGACCCAGCCCAGCCCCAGCACTGCTCCCCCTCACTCTCCACTCTGGTTTTCCCTGGCTCAGGAGCTGCCCCTGCAAACCCAGAGCTCTCCCTCTCTGGAAAGCAGCAGCGACTTTAAACCCCCTGATTTGGACGGGAGCACCGAGCTTTGATCTGGCCTGGGGAGCTCCTGGCACCTGCAGCTTGGGAGAGCCATAAAACACAGCAGGAGCAGAACTGCAGCCAAGCCTGCCCTGGACTGGTCCTTCCCTGACTTTTCTCCCTTAATCCCGTGGCTGGAGCTTTCCCCACGTTCAGCCTGTGAGCACAGGCCACCTTTCTGCTGGAATATTTCCCCCCAGCATTATCAGCCCAGGGCAGATATCCAGGGAAAAGCCTTCCTGGCTGTCCCCACAGGTGTTCCCCACGCTCAGGGCACTCCATTCAAAGGGCTCGGGAATCAACAGGCTTTGTTCACCTCCAGCAAAGTCTTTCCTCCAATGACGCCCTGAACAATCGGGAATGGCATCGAGCCCCACCATGAATCACTTTTCACACTGTTTTTTTGCATCCTCTGCGTGTGTTTTTTGTCTTTCTTCCCAAGGTTATTCCCAAGCTGCTGCATTCCCCTGGAGCCCTATTGGAGCCCATTCTTTGTATTTACTAACAGGAAGCATCACTGGCAGGCCCTCTTAATTATTCGTATATTTATTATTTTTTTTTTTAAAAGCTTATTTGGCAAAAAAAAAAAAAAAAAAAAAAAAAAATCCCCGTTTCTCCATTCTTCCTGCCTAGCAGGTTATTTCTTTCTTCCTCAAGGTGCAATCCGGTTTCCTTTTGTTGTTAAAGTGCCTAATCCTGACACTTTCCTGGATATTGTGGGAAAAAGCCCCGCTTGACAACCAACTTTTCATTTCCATCCTGATTAGCAGGCACATAATAACTGGAAGCATAATTTACACTTTGATTTAAGCCACCTCATTCACATTTGGAAGGAAATCTGGGATGACTAAAGCTCGAAAGGAAAGGCAGGATAAGCAGCATTAAGGAGCTGTCAGGGATCGGAATTGCATTAAAATGTTCCCGGTGTATTGTCACAGACTCGTGGCCTCCTGCACCAGCAGCAGATGATGGCACAGAACTCTTTAATCCGAATACGTGGAGCTCAGAAAAAAGGGTGAAAAGGCAAGTTGGGTGACAGGAATCCTGCATCCCCCTGTCTCTTCAGCTCACCAATATTTCCCTGCATGAATTTCTTGGCGCTGCTCCCCTGCCCACAGCTCTTCTCTTTCTGAGGCTTTATCCCCCTGTTTTAAACTTGTGTCTTTGCTTTGGACTTGTGGTTTAAATTCTTCTTTTTGGCGTTTAATGAACAAGCTAAACAAACCCCAAACTAAACTGGAAATATAAATAGCTGGATGCTCACAGTGTCATCAAAATTCCCAAAAAACTGCTCCTGGGTGTTGCTCTCTCAGAGCCTTCCCTCTCCAGAGCAGCTCGAGGAGTTTGGCAGCTCCAGCAGGAATCTCTGGATTTATCACCTCAAATTCCAAGGTTTTTCCTGCTCATATTCCAGCCCAGGTGTGGAACTCCAGCCTCACAATGTTCTCTCAGTTCATATCTTCCTCCCCAGGCTGGGATTTTCCATCCCTTTCCCTTCAATCCTCAAAATTTTAACAATCAAAGCCACAACTTTAGATCCTCGCAGGCACCGACGAGCAGCCAAACACTAAAATTAAAATTTTATATTTATAAAATATAAATTATTTTATATTTTACATTATTATATTTCATATTATATTTCAATAATATAATAAACAATAAATTAATAAAACATTATCAATAAAATAATTATTTATTAGAAATAATAATTGATAATAAATTAATTAATAATTATTATCCCCTTGTAAAAAAGGGGTTTTTCTCCCTGCCCCACTGTGAGATGTTAAGGCAGGAAATTTCTCCTTCCTGACCTGCACAAATCAAAGCAGAATGACAGAAAATAACCCCTGAAAGAGTCAAATCTCTGTCTGTCCCTCAGCTCTGTAACTGGATTCGATCATTGCAGAAACTTCCAGGGTATAAAATCCCTTTCAAACTTTTCTCAGAGACTGAAATACAAATCACTCTTAGCACAGCACTCTGTACTTGTTCTAGCTGTCCCCAAAAACGTCACTGGTGACATTTATTCGATGTGGTCTGAAGCGTGCGGGGGACTTTTTTATGAGGTGATTTTATTTTTTGGGCTGCAGGTGAATTTTGCCTTAGATAAAACCTCTGGGTGCAGACTGAGCTCTCATGGAGCTGCTCTTCCCACTGACATCAAACTCTCTTGGATCTCCAGGGATCATCCAGCCATAATCTTTCCATGATTAAAGTTCTCTGGGAAATCTCTACCATTGCCCTAAATTCCTAAATTCCCCTAAATCTCCTGCTCCCTCTCTGATCACTCCCTTTGATCCCGAACAACATTTTTTTTGGTGACTTCTCCCCATGTTTCAGCCACAGCGATCTCTTATCTTTGTAAAAATCGAATTCCTGGGCACTTCAATAAAACAACACTGCGGGGAATTGTCAGCACACCAGGCCAGGAGGGAAAAGCCATCTCCTCTCTGACAGGAGGTGTCAGGGGTGAGTGCCACCAGCTAAGCCAAAGGACACAACTGTCAGAGGATGGATCAGGGGCCAGGAATGTTCAAAGGAAAGCTCAGGGAAGGGAAAAAATGCAAACCCCGCACAAATTGTGTGCCTGTCCCAGCAAGCAGAGCTCACAGAGGTCTGCAGGGGAGTTGGGGGCTCGTCTTGGGCACAGGCAGGGCTCCCCAAAGTCTCCTAAATTAATCACGGCCTCAGCTTTGAGAGATGCTTTTAACTGTGTGCAACTTAATTGTTCTTTTAGTTGAAAGGGGAATGGAGCAGCCTTTGTTTTGTTTGACGTGTTCCAAAGGAGTTTTAATTTTAGAGAAAAGTGCAGAGAGTAACACTCAGTGTTTCTTTTTGTGTCTGAAAAAGAAGAAAAAGGAAAACGACTAAAATTTTTTTGCTGGAAAGTTTCTGTGTTCTTCAACCTTTAATGAAATCAAACTCGCAGCAGCCAATTGATCAATCAATCAATCAATCAATCAAATCCTGCTGGGATCAATGCAGCTGTGGCTGCCCCATCCCTGGAAGTGTCCCAGGCTGGGTTGGATGGGGCTTGGAGCACAGAAGGTGTGGAACTGGGTGAGCAGTTCCTGGGAGAGCAGAAGGTGTGGAACGGGATGAATTCCCAACCCAAACCATTCCACGATTCAGATCAAAATAAAAAAACTCCACATGAATTCACTGTGCTGCTCCTCCCCCTCCTGCCCAAGGCCACACCAAAACTTGGGGACACCCTAAAACCCTTTTCCACCTGCTTGAAACACTGGGAAAGACCCAGAGGAACTCTCAGGTTTTAATGGTTTCTCTTCTCCCAAGATTTCAAGGCTTGTGGTTCACGTGGGCTCGGGAAGGAGTGATTTTCCCTCCTCGACCTCTGAAGGTTTTGAGGTCTGACTCTGTCTCTGTGTTCTGTGCTCATTGCTCGGTGTTTGGTGTGAGAAGGATGAGGAGTCTCAAGGTCTTGGTTTTTTGATTTCTCGCGTTGTTTATTATTTCTTATCTCACAATTCTCTGTGTCCAGACAAGGTGTTCACAGCAGCCTGGACATGAGGTGACTGCCCCATGATGGGAGGTCACTCTGCCTTTATACAGATAATTCTGTGTCTGTTATTTACAATTCTGTGCCAATGTCTATCACCTGTACTAGAAGGGTCATCTCTGCTTTGCCCCAATCCACTGAAACTCCCTTGTGCCCACGTCACTGCAGGGGATGGAGGCCAAGGGAGAAGAAGAAGAACCCAGGGCACCGCCCTAAAATCACCCTTTGCATCTCCATTCTAAAAATCCCAAACTCCAAAATCTTCTGCACAGTGATAACCACACTACTCTCAGTCACACCTTTGTGACTTGTAATTCCTCTCTGTGTTGGATGTTTTTCTCATGGACCAAAATCAAAGCCTGTGTCCTCCTGGGCTCTGTGCCAGGCAAACCCCCCTGCACAGACCCCAGACCCTCTTTTTTGGGTCCCAGGCCCCTCTAACAAGGCCTGTGACCATCCAGGGTGCCCAGAGGAGCCTCTGGAGGTGGCAGAGCAGTGCCACAGAGGGCTCTGATTGCCCGGGTGGGGCTGGGAACAGGTGAGCTCTATTTATCCAGGTGGGGAGAGACAAATCCAACAGGATGAACTCATCGAGGAGCTGATTTGCTGTGCCTGGGCAACTGGAAAGGAGCTCTCCCTCGGCCCACCTGGTGGTGGCTTGCACAGGTGTTTGTTGAAGATATGTGTTATTTAAATTCCTGCCTCTTTATTACTCATAAATAACAAAGTTATCGCCGAGTGCTGGGGGGAGTGGGAGCAATAGATCTCCTTCTGCTCTAGTCCTGGCCTCACCTGATGGTTTTATCCCAGGGAAATTCATCACAACCTGAGGCTCCTTTAGGAAATGTCAGCCCTTTCTACAAGTCATTCCCCAGTGAACTGGCCGGGGAACAACTCAGAAAATTGGAAAAATTGGAAAACTGGAGAACCTTTCATTAAGCAAGTGGTCCATGAATCAATTTAGGAGAATTATTGGGCTCTGTGGCAGCCAAAGCCATGGAGTTCTGCACTGTTTGTGGTGCCTGTGCCCTTTCCAGATGGAATATCAGCAGAGACTCTGCCTTGGCTGGGGACAGAGACATGAAATCACTCTGGGTTCATCACTAAGTTGTTTTTTTTTTTTTTTTTTTTGCAGCACTTTTGACGTAAAACTGACCCTGGAATTGCTGCCAGCTCTGCCTGCATGCTCAGCTCACAGCTTTGGGCTGGAACTAGCTTGTTTTGGGCAAAGCCAAAACTGAAACCCAACCACAAGGAAAGAAACAGGAAAAAAAGAAAACTCCTTACAAAATTTGAAGTACCCATCACTCCATGTACTTCTCTGAAATCTGAATTTCAATGCCAATCCCAGGGCTGAAAGGCACTAAAATCACTTGTCCCAGTGATTTTTTTTTTTTTTCTCAGTTAGACAATTTCCCCTTTATTTGGGTGGTCACTCCTTCCCTCATCCATTCACAGACTTCCATCACTTCTAATAACAATTACTGAAGTTCTTTGCCCACTTTGCATCTGCAATAACTGTGTTGAGTTTTATCAGCAGGTATCAGAGAACTGATGGACCCTGATGAGAAGCTGCTCCCTGAGTCCTGAAAATCACCTATTTAGACCCTATTTTGCCTCCTAAATAAAATTAAAATTGTCATCCTGAGGAAATGTCTCTGTCCCTTTATTCAGTGTCTGGACAAATGACCTCACTCTTAATTTAAGCACCTTAAAAGCAGAGCTGGATGAATCCAGGCTTTGCTGCTGAGCGAGCACATGGAGCCTCTTTTCCTTTATAATTAGGCCCATCAAACCTTCTAACCCTGAGGGTCTTTTTTTTTTTTTTTTTTTTTTTTTTTTTTTGAAAATCCTGTGCTAATTTCAGCTGCTGGATATAAATGTCCAAATGTTTGGGTGCCTATGGAAACTTCCTCTGGAGCGACCACAAGGAAGCTGTATTTGTAGTCCACGCATTTCCATGTATCATTAATATATGGCAAGAATGTAAGTAGTTGGAAAATATGTTTGCAGTCCCTGGTCGATTCTTCCAAGATGGGGCTGTTGTAGGAAAAAGGATTAGGTGAGTTTAAAAGTGCCCAGGGCTCAGCAGTCATTAAGAGCTCCAACTGCTCCCAGCAAAAAATACTTTTTGCAGCTGCACTTTGGCGAAATGTTTCACGTGGTTGGGGTGGTTTGGTTTCTCCTGGGCATGTCAATATTCCTGGCAGGGATATTGTGCTGCTCAGCAGGGATCAGCCAAGGTGGGTGGGTGGGTTTTGGGGAAATGTTGAGCTCTGAGAGATCGACCAGAGAGATGTTGAGCTTGGAGTAAACACGGAGTTAATGCCTTAGAATTTTAGCTTTTATTTATTTTTTTTTTTTTTTTCATCTATTTGTGGTCCTGCAGTTCTTTAGTGCAGAACTCCAAACCCCACACACACTGTGAGCTGCTCTTCCCCATGTTGGGCAGACACAACAATTCCTCTCCAGGCCTGGGGATCAAGGACCCCTCACTGCCTCAGGCCCCAGAGATGGAAACAAAAGTGACTTGGGGGCAGCAAACTTGGGCTCAATGACTTCATTACCTGAAGCTGCAATTGGAGGATTAACCCCAATCTGCAAATGGACCAAAGTTATCAAAGTGTGAAACCCGTGACCTGTTGTCCATTTTGGGTGGGCTTTTTCTCCCCTAAATGTACCTGCAGGCCCTTCAATAAACAGAACTGCTTTTTATTCCCTTAACTTTGTCTGGACTCTGTTTTTGGGCAGCCCCAAAAGGCCTCAGTGATCAGACGGGGATGGGTGTGTAATTTACTCTGCTTTAAACTGCATTTCCCCAGGGTTAATATTGGTTAACATTGGTTAATATTGGTTAATATTGGTTGATATTGCTAATACTGGGATAGATATCGTGTCCCTGGCACTTCCCAGGCTCCCAGGAACATCCCTTTGCTCTTCCCTCTGTCCACCCACCAGCCAAAGGCTTCGTGTTGGGAACCCAGACAGGGCTGAGGCCAAGGGGAACTCACGGGGTCAGTGTGGGAGGGTCGCCCTGCCCCAGTCCCGGCCACCCCAGCCTGGCACAGCCCAGAGCTCACCCCGGGGTGATCACAGAGCTGTGTCACCACAGCAGCGGGCCGTGCTGCCATGGTGACAGACTGGTGGCAGACTGGGATGGGCTTCCTGGCCTGGGCTGCTGGAAGGGGTTGGAACGACACAAGTTTCAAGGTCCACTGCAACCCAAACCGTGCCGTGAGTCTGACTTGCTCTGGCTAAATTCTCCTGCTCTTCCCGCCAGTGAGGACATCCTCCAAAAATTCAGTCTTTTCCCCTCACTTGGAAGGTGATTTTTGGTTTGAAATTCACTCGGTGTGAATTTTCCTGAAATGTTGGTGAGCTTCATCGCCATGGACTGAGAGGTGACGGCCTTTGCACACCCAAACACAAGAAAAAAAAAATATAATGGCACTTTAACGTATTTTAAAGAGGTCCTTAGAATTTAACTGCAAGCCAAAGTTTTGGTCATGACCTTTTTTAGCAATCTTGAACCTATGAGTAATATCCTATCTGATTCTGGAGAAGTGAAAGTACAGAGAGTTTATTCCTTTTCTGAATCATTTGTTTTGATAATTCCACACCAATTCTTTAAGGGTAGAGTTTATATTGAACACAGACCCACATGATTTTTTCACTTCTGATAAAACAGTGCTCCCTAAACCCAGTTCTGTCCCTCCCTAAGGTGGGAGCTGCTTTCCATGTGTTTGTTGAGGTTGTGGTGGGTACCAGCTTCCCACTAATCTCTTTAAGTCAGGCTCTGCAGTGGGCTCAGCCTCTTGCCTTCATCCCCACTCATCCCATATTTCCTTAGCAGTGTCCTTTTCCAAGGAAAATCCAATCCATAAGGCCTTTGCATGCAGTGGAGATTAAAAAAAAAAAAAAAAAAGAAAAGTGAAATCAATAGCATTAAGCCTCTGTATAGAGGTTGTAATTTATCTAACAAACACTCAGCAAACAAGAGTCTGCTGGGTTGTGGTTTTGGCTGCCTGGCTTCCCCTAAACTTGGAAAAATGTGTAAATGAAGGAACAGCAATAGGATAAAATTGAATAAACTGTGGAGATGCAGAAAAAAATATATATCTGTGCCTTCTTGGAATTAGCAGAAGACATGGAGAACATGGATGTTTACAGGACAGTGGGATGGGTGAGGCTAATTCAGAGATCACCTTTTCTGTATCATAGATAAAACCAGGAATTTCTACTCAATAACTGTCCCATCATCACTGAAGTTTAGGGACTTCTCAGCTGCGTGAGTCTTCCATGCCACGGAGGAGGATAAAGACTGGAAATAATATAAAGGAAAAGGTCGGTGCAGCATGGAGAGGGAAACCAGAGATCTGGACATGGTGGGAAAAGGTGTTTCAGAAGGTCAGAAGGTTTTCAGAACAGCAAAACGGTGTTTCAGAATGGGTGAAGGTGTTTCAGAACAGTAGAAGGTGTTTCAGGATGGGTGAAGCTGTTTCAGATGGTCAGAAGGTATTTTAGAACAGCAGAAGGTGTTTCAGATCAGCAGAAGGTGTTCTAGAAGGGCAGAAGGTGTTTCAGAAGGTGTTTCAGAAGGTCAGAAGGTGTTTCAGAAGGTCAGAAGATATTTCAGAAGGCCATAAGGTGTTCCAGAAGGGCAGAAGGTGTTTCAGAAGGTGTTCCAGACAGGCAGAAGGTATTTTAGAACAGCAGAAGGTGTTCCAGAAGGGAAAGCACCGTGCTCCTGCCCTGCCCCGCGTTTTGTAAGAGTGGAGACAACAACACTTTGCGAGGAGCAGTGGAGGAGCGAGGCCAGAGCCCGCTGAGCAGCCTGAGGCAGGAGCAGGGCCGGGCCCGCAGGCCAAGCTGGGCCTCCAGAAGACAAAGGCGAGGAAGGAGCTCGTGTTTGCAGCGTGAAGTCACGGAAAGGGCGCGGGAGCCGCGGCGGCACGAGGAGCTCCAGCCTCGCAAAAAGCCGCGGTGGCTGCTGCTCTCTCAGCTCTCTGCTCCAGCCAGAGATTTCCTGCTGAGCCACAAACGTCACCGCTCCTGCTCCTGCCACAACTGCTCAGGACGGGAAAATACGGGAGCTGCTGGCTCCGTGACTGCCAACATCCCGCTCCTGACCCGGGGCTGACCCCGCGGCGGTGCTGGTTGCCAAGGGACAATCTTACGTACTGGGATTTGTTTTAGCAACATCATAATAAAGGTTTTTTTTGCTCAGCAGTTTGTGAAACTTCGGTTTGAAACTGGAGGCGAAATATGAGGTTTTGGTTGGAGATGATGCCAGGGGAAAAAAGCGAAAAATAATGTGTCTTGTGTGGGGAAAAAAAATGTAAGTATAAGTGACAATTCATTATATAAAAGTGATGGTTTATGATATAGAAGTGCCCATTTATGAGATCGAAGTGATCGTTTATGAGATCAAAGTGACCGTTTATGAGATCAAAGTGACCATATATGAGATGAAAGTGCCCATTTATGAGTGTGAGAGGCTGGAGGGGCCTGTCAATGAGATAATATTTTATATCTCCTTTCGTTTGCAAGAATTCATGGTGGTTTCCTCTACCTACAAACATCGCATCCACTCCCAGAGAGTAAAAAAACAATAACAGATGAAAAACTTTCTTAAAATATGTTCAAAAAGGGAAAAAACTGGGAATGAGAGTCAGGGAATCTGAGCAGGCCCAGGTAGGGCTGTCTCCTGGAATTCACCTGTTACTACACAGCACCAAAAGCTTCTAGGACTAAAACCCACTTTTTAAAACCCTCCCCAAAAGGGATATCCTTTGTCCCCAAGGATGGAACCTGAATTGAAGGAACACCAAGATGGGATTTTCTTTAAGATGTTCAATGTTATAAAGAGTAACAGTGAGGATGAGTGCGAGGAACTTGTCCCTATCCTGTTTTTCCTGCCTGTTCAAACCTCTGCCTGTCTGGAACCAGCTGCTCAATGCTCCAAACCTTCTGCAGCCACATCTGTCCCGGTGCCACGGGGAGAAGATGCTATTGTGAAAACCGTGGATGCTCTCATCGCCCTTTGTTCCAGCCCGGCCCAGAAAACACATCAGGTCATCAAATCAGCGCAGTAAATCTTCCCTTTTACTTAGAAAGACAAAAATAATCCTGACTTTTTTCATGAGCTCACACAACACCAAGAGAGGCATTTCAGGCTCAGGAAAGGATCTCATTTCTGCTGTCACAAGTTGGACGGGGCTGCACTTGGACGGGCCCTGGGGCTGCACATGGAGTCCAGCTCCAAAGGGGACCATCCAAGGCACAGATTTGGTGGCAAGACCCCCATCCCCAGCTCTTTTTTTGGAGTTCACCAGCGCAGGGGCCCTGCTGCAGCTGGTGCCAGGCTCAATATTAAATGCAGAAGAAGGAGAAGGAGCCTGCAGGAGCAGGGGCTGGGCTTCCTGGGCGAGAGGGCTCAGCCGCGCCGAGAGCGCGGAATCGCTTTCCATGATCCTCGCTTGGAGAGCTGGCCTGACTTCCTTTCATGTGTCCTCACTATTCCTATTGGAAGGGATTTCCAGCCTCTGTCTATTTATACCCATTTCTTCTCGTGCCAACATTGTCTCTTCACTTAAATAACTTTCCTCTGCCTGCTGCTTCGCCTCCTTGATGCTCTCAGCTGTCAGATCCCCCCTCGGCCTCCTCTCCTCGGGCAAAACAAGTCAGTCCCATTTAATAACCCCTGAGGAAGAGTCTCCATTCCCTGGGCTCTTCATACCCTACAACGAGCTCCTCTTTCTGGATGTGCTGAACTCTTCCTCTATGGAAGTTTCAGGGTCATGTTTTAGGGTCGTATCATAATCTGAGGGCTCAGAAAGAAGGTCTGTGGTTCTTCCTTTGCTTTCACCAGAAAAAAGCAATTCCCCACGTAATAATGCAGCAGTTAATTACACCTCTGGTATCCCACACAGAGCTAGGAGGGAACGCTGTGGCTCCTACTGCAGAACGTTCATTTTCTCATCGCCAACAGCAAATGAGGACCTTGGCTTTTCTTCTAAAAAATTAAAGGCCCAGGTAGGAGTTAAAAAATGAAGAAAATATCTGTTTATTGGGTGGAGAAGGATGCAGACAGATAAAGAGAACAGAGTTCCCTTCACAGCTTGGTAAATGCAAATAATTCCCTTTTACTGTCATCACCTCTACCTCTCTCTTTTTCATCAGCATCGTGTCATGGAATCATGGAATGGTTTGGGTTGGAAAGGACCTCAGAGCTCATCCAGTGCCATGGGCAGGGTCACCTCCCACTGTCCCAGGCTGCTCCAAGCCCTGTCCAGCCTGGCCTTGGGCACTTCAGGGATCCAGGGGCAGCCAGAGCTGTGCCAGGGCCTGCCCACCCTCCCAGGGAACAATTCCTGCCCAATCTCAAATCTAAACCCACTCTCAGTGTGAAGCCATTCCCCCTCCTTTTCCTATCACTACCTGGCAGATAAAAGATCTGTTTCTCCTTGAAGTCAAGTCAGTGATAAAACTCCTGTTGACTTCCTGTTGTTGTGAGGAGCAAAGGAGGGGTCTGGGTTTTGTAATATGGGCAGAAATCTGCTGGAATAAAATGAATTTCAGTGATAACCTCACTTAACAGAGCGAAAAACAAAGAGGTCTTCAAAAGCTGCTGAGAGAAGTTGATCACAGAAAGAAGAATGGGGCTGAAAATGCAGCTAAAAATTCTCCCAAAGGTTCACCCTGTGCCCAGATCACCCCAAGGTCCTGCTGGAATTTCACACTCACGATTTACACACCCACAGTGGCTCCCTGGTGCTAATGAGCACCTGGAGTTACCATGATTTACACTTTGTCTCTGGAATACAGAAATCCTGCCGCATCTCTCACCCCAGGCCTCCTCTCCACACAGCAGAAAGGGCAGAAACAACAAGAATGGAAGAAACAACAAGACCTTGCAGGAAAAAGCCCAAAAAGCAGCTCAAAAAGAAACTATGTCAGGAGCAACAAATCCACGGCTGATGTCAGACCCTGCTCCAGATAAGGGGAAATATTTTTTAATGAAATCCAAGCACGGCCCTTGCAGATGTGGAAAGAATGCAGCAGGAAGGTATTTCCAATTCCCAATGGAAACAGGTTTTGCAGTGGGGTTGTTTGAATGTTGTTTTTTTATTTCCAGGTGCCCTTTGCCCTCTTTGCTGTTTCCTTGGGGATTGGGGAGCACCAAGTGCCCTCATTCCAGACGGGAGCAAACCCAGGGAATGCCTGTCCAAGGGGCAAGAGGAAGTCTGTGTTCCATGATTAATTCCCCTGCTGATTGGGGGTTCTGATACTGCACGAGTGACAATAACAATCCCCACACGTGGGAATGTTTTTCCACCAAACCAACCTTGATTTTGGCTACTGCACTCAAACACCTGCTAAAATCAGGAAAATTTGAGATTTTTCCTTTTTTTCCCTTCCCTTTTTTCCCTTTTCTCCCTTTCCTGTTTCCCTGTGGGTGGCATTTCCCTCCCTCCTTCCCTTTTCCTTCTCCAGTGCAGAAAGAACTTTATTTATGAGGGAGATAAGGGAGAACAAATCCTAGAAGAGCCTCTTTGGCCTCAACGCCACGGTTTTGATAAGTGTCCTATGTTTAGGAAAAAACGAGGTTAAACCTTGAATTATTTCTGAGCAAACAGTTGGACAGTAAAACCCAGGTGCTTGTGGTGATGCTGCTGAGGTTCTGCAGCTTTATTTAAATCTCAAAAAAAGATTTATTGCTTTTTTTCCTCCCCATGAAAGGAGTCAGGGCTTTGCACTGGAGAAGGGCCAACTTCACCTCTCGATGGTTAAACAGCCCCAAATATCAACTTGTACTTAAAATCCCTGCGAATGTTTTGGGTGGCAAAAATTCTGTGGAAATTTGGGCTGAGCTGGGTAACATTTTTTCCTTACAATGCCTTCAGCACCATCCAAATTTCCAGAGCAAACAGCATTTTTTCCCCCCCCGAAGATTTTTTTCAGCCGTGCAGTGACAATTTGCAATGTGTTATTTCAATTAATTGTCAACTGTTTCCAGATCTCGGAGCAGATCACTGGATATAAACCTCGATTTGCTTCTCTTTCCTCTCATTTATTTTCCAAGACAAGAGCTTTGGGGTGACCATCTGCTTCTCATTTCAAACCTGTCTGCTTTGTGTTGATACCTGATGTCTTCTGCCTCATGCACAAGCTCAATTAAAGATTGATAAGCAGAGTTTTGTTTTGACACAGGTTCCTCTATCCAGAGCAGCAAAGCTTCACAAACCTGAGTTGCTTTTTTGTGGTGCAGGTTTTTTTTTTTTTTTTTTTTTTTTTTTTTTTTTTTTTTTTTTTTTCAGGGGATTTAAATTCTGATTTTAGACCCGTGTTTGGCAATTGTTTTCCAAATCTCCTTTTGAGTTACGTCGTGGAATGGAATAGAGGCATTTTTGGGTTAAATTAGAGGCATTTGTAAATGTAATGTAAAGTTAAGGCTCCATCTCTTCCCCCCTCCTGGTTTCCATACTAAACCCCCTCAGTTTTTAGGCTAAAATATCTTTATTTGCCTAATTCCCAGAGCTGCTGTAGCCCTGTGAGCATCACCCTGCACTCTTTAACCTCAGCTGCAGCCTCTGCCAGGTGAACAGCTCCAGGCAGAGAGCCAAATACCAACCTCTCCACATCCTAAAAGTGATGTTTATTCTCTTAATTGACTCCTTGCCTCCCCTGCCCCCAGCAGGATGAAGCAGCTCTAAAACCTTTCCCAACACTTTCCTCTGAAGTGGCAGCAGGCTTGAAAGGAAAAGGGGATGAAATGACCAATAAAAGGGAGAAATTTTGTTTATCACCATTAAAATCTGCTTCCCCAGCCCCTCTCAGAGCTGTTCAAGGGTAAAATGTGAAGAGAAAGTTAAAAAGTGGGATTTAAATCAGGTGCTGCTTAAATCCAGTTTTATTTCCATTCTCACATCTCTAAAAGCTCAATCTTGCTTTTCCTCACAAAAATTTTGTGCCCAGGGTGTGATTCTTGCATTTAAAATTTGGTCTTTTGAGGGTTTTCAGGTAATGGAGAAGCCTGAGCCTGCCTGGAGGGTGCTTTGGTTCCCCTAAAACATCAATTCCTCCCTTTATCTCCCCCTTTTTCCATCCTACAAACAGAACTGCCTGATCTTGGGTAGGATGAACCTCAGACAGCAACTTCCCACTCTTCAGGTGGGAAGCTGCTCCTGTCTTCCCTTTTAATTATTCCCCAAAGCCCTTGATTATCCTCTATTTTCCCCATCTAATCAGAACATCATACGCAAGCAAAATCCTCAGGGTTTTGTTGGGGTTTTTTTTTTCCCCTGTCTGTTTTACTTACTCTGCTCATATTTTTCTCATAAAATCTGTCACCAGTGGCCAGCTCCTTCCTCTCTGTAATGGAAATTTTGGGATTGGTTAAGAAAAAAAAAAAAAAAAAAACACAAAACCAAAAACCAACCCAATCCTAAATCATTAAGTAAGATAATATCTCAGAATTATTACTTAACAATGAGAAATTTTATAGCAGACGTTTTGACAGGACATTTTTCACTTACAAAACCATCCTTTTTTTTTTTTTTTTTTTTCCCCTTAGGTTATAAGGTGCTTAAATCATTTTTGCTGAAGGAAGGAGGAAACAGCTGTGGCTCAAACACACTTTTTCCGTCTGTCGTTCCGTCTTTATTTTTTTTTCTCTTTCTGTGCATTCAGCACTCTCAGAGTGAAAGCAGCAGCAGCAGCAGGGCCAAGAATAGAAGTTGAAGAATGTCAACCTGAATTTGGATGGTTTGGGGCAAGGTCTGAGGGCAGGAATTCTCCTCTCCCCTCGTTTCCTGGCTGGGCTGGACGTCCCATTTCTGGGTGAAGAGGCAGAGCTGGGACGTGCCAACCCCTGCCCGTCCTGCAGCCTCAACCTTCCTCCACTTTGGAACCAGGCTGTGGATCCATTCCCAGGCTGTGGATCCATTCCCAGGCTGTGGATCCCCTTCCCAGATTGTGGATCCCCTTCCCAGATTGTGGATCCCATTCCCAGGCTGTGGATCCATTCCCAGGCTGTGGATCCATTCCCAGATTGTGGATCCCCTTCCCAGATTGTGGATCCCATTCCCAGGCTGTGGATCCATTCCCGGGCTGTGGACCCATTCCCGGGCTGTGGCTCCCCATTCCCAGGCTGTGGATCCCATTCCCAGGCTGTGGATCCCATTCCCAGGCTGTGGATCCCATTCCCAGGCTGTGGATCCATTCCCAGGCCATGGATCCCATTCCCAGGCTGTGGATCCATTCCCAGGCCATGGATCCCATTCCCAGGCTGTGGATCCATTCCCAGGCCATGGATCCCATTCCCAGGCTGTGGCTCCCCATTCCCAGGCTGTGGATCCCATTCCCAGATTGTGGATCCCATTCCCAGGCTGTGGATCCATTCCCAGGCTGTGGATCCATTCCCAGGCTGTGGATCCCATTCCCAGGCTGTGGATCCATTCCCAGGCTGTGGATCCCATTCCCAGGCTGTGGATCCATTCCCAGGCTGTGGATCCCATTCCCAGGCTGTGGATCCCATTCCCAGGCTGTGGATCCATTCCCAGGCTGTGGATCCCATTCCCAGGCTGTGGATCCATTCCCAGGCTGTGGATCCCATTCCCAGGCTGTGGATCCCATTCCCAGGCTGTGGATCCATTCCCAGGCTGTGGATCCCATTCCCAGATTGTGGATCCCATTCCCAAGCTGTGGATCCATTCCCAGGCTGTGGATCCCATTCCCAGGCTGTGGATCCATTCCCAGGCTGTGGATCCCATTCCCAGATTGTGGATCCCATTCCCAGGCTGTGGATACCATTCCCAGGCTGTGGATCCATTCCCAGATTGTGGATCCCATTCCCAGGCTGTGGATCCATTCCCAGGCTGTGGATCCATTCCCAGGCTGTGGATCCCATTCCCAGGCTGTGGATCCCCTTCCCAGGCCATGGATCCCATTCCCAGGCTGTGGATCCATTCCCAGGCTGTGGGTCCATTCCCAGGCTGTGGATCCATTCCCAAGATGTGGATCCCATTCCCAGACTTTGGACCCCCTTCCTAGATTGTGGCTCCCCTTTCCCAGACTTTGGACCATCTTCCCCAGCTGTGGATCCCCTTCCCAAATTCTGGATCCCTTTCCCAGACTCTGGATCATCTTCCCAAGCTGTGGATCCCCTTCCCAGACTCTGGATCCCTTTCTCACACTGTGGATCATCTTCCCAGATCATGGATGCCCTTCCCAAATTCTAGATCCGTTACCCAAATTCTGGATCCCCTTCCCAGACTCTGGATCCCTTTCTCACACTGTGGATCATCTTCCCAGATCATGGATGCCCTTCCCAAATTCTAGATCCGTTTCCCAAATTCTGAATCCCCTTCCCAGATTCTGGATCCCTTTCCCAGGCTCTGAATTCTCTTCCCAGCTGCTCCCATCTAATCCAAGGAGCTTTCCTGGACCAAACCCAACCCACCCAAAGGAAGGACAAGCACCTGAGTGCTCGTGGAATGTCCAAGGCTGGAAAAGACTCCAAGATGATCAAGTCCAACATTGCCATGTCCAGTTTTTGGGGATCTCTTCAGACTGAGATTATTGAAAATAAAAATATTGGAGGGAAGTGATTCCAGATAAACACAAAGTGTTTTCAGCTTCTCTAAGTGAGACTTTTCCCAAATTTCTCCTTCTAAGCCTTTCCCTCCCACCCCTCTCCATCCCCAGCATTTCTTGTGCTCTGACATTCCTCAGATCTGTTTTCAGGAATTCAGATTTTGGATCAGATCCTGATTGGTACCTGTGGAAGTGTCAGCTTCCAAGGAAGCCTCAGGATGCCTGATAACAAGTGTGGAAAACCAGCCTGGAATGACAATATCAACAGAGAGTTTTCCATCGGGGAGAAAGCGTCTAGAACTTTATATTCCATTTTTTCCCATGAATTTCTTTTGAAGGAGCAGAACGGATCGGTGTGGAGCTGGAACACAGAGAAGTTCTGCTCCTTTCTGTTGGGCAGAGAAAATCCCTGAACTAAAATCTCCCAGAAAAAAAAAAAAAAAAAAAAAAAAAAAAAAAAAAAAAAAAAAAAAATCCCATGATTATTTGGGTGAAAAAAGAGTGGCTGATCCCACAGTTATTGTTCATTTTTTTGTGCCAGCTAAACCGGGCTGGCACCCATCCCAAAAAAAGCCAGCACGTTATTTTGACTTTGATTCTCATTTTCTCCTTCCTTTAAAAAAACTGCCCCCATGAAGTCAGCCAGGATTTAAACAAATACATCTATAGCATAATAACAACGGCCCTGAAACAAAATAATTAGGAATGAGGCCTGAAATAACTGTCTAAAGACACTGGGAAACGTAAATCAGCCCAGGAATTGGAATAACAGGGAGGTGATGATGGAGCCTGGCTGAGGTGGTCGTGCTGGAGAAGCCAGAGGTTGTTTTGATAGGAAGAGCACGGGATGGATCAGTGCAAGGTCTGGGTGTTCCTGCAGCTCCTGGGCCAATCCATCTCCAAGGAATCTGTCAGAAAGGGCAAACGGGCTCGGTAATTCTTGCCACAAATTGGGTGATTCTGGGGGAGCAGAGCAGCTTTTAACTGGCAGAGCTCAGCTCTGCAAGCCAGGCCTCTTATCTAATCTTTTGGGCTTTTATTTTTTACACAGACCCCGATAATTTTCTATTAAACCTTTTTATTTTTGCTTTGAGGCTATAGGAATGTTGATAATTCTGAGGTTTGCACCTCTCCTGTAGATCCCTACGGACTTTTCCCTGACGGAAATAAATATTGTTCCTTTTTATGACTTGATGGCAAAATCTCAGCTCAACAAAGGGAGTTTTTCAGCGCGTTCGAGTTCTCAGTTTCCATCTTTATTGAACTATTTCGGACTTTTCCACAAATATTTCCCAGAGCCTCAGGGACACAGGGTGTGCCTTATCAATTCTGGAATGGTTTGTGTTGGAAGGGACCTTAAAGAGCATCTCATTCCGTGGGCAGGGACACCTTCCAGTATCCCAGGCTGCTCCTTGGACACTTCCAGGGATCCAGGGGCAGCCACAGCTGCTCTGGGGCACCCTCTGGATAAAGAATTTCCTCCTCATCTCTAATCCAAACCAACCCACGATTTGTGTCATTTGCTTGCAGGATTTCCAGTGCCATCCCTGTGACCCTCAGAGGGGGGATGGCCCAAATAAGGGAGCTCAGATTTCAGTCCATCACCCTGGACACCTCTGTCACCCTCTCAGTGTCACCCCTCAGTGCCACCCTGGACATCTCTGTCACTCCCTCAGTGTCACCCCTCAGTGTCACCCCTCAGTGTCACCCTGGACACCTCTGTCACTCCCTCAGTGTCATCCCTCAGTGTCACCCTGGACACCTTTTTCACCCCCTCAGTGTCACCCCTCAGTGTCACCCTGGACACCTCTGTCACTCCCTCAGTGTCACCCCTCAGTGTCACCCTGGACACCTCTGTCACCCCCTCAGTGTCACCCCTCAGTGTCACCCTGGACACCTCTGTCACCCCCTCAGTGTCACCCCTCAGTGTCACCCTGGACACCTCTGTCACCCCCTCAGTGTCACCCCCTGAGTGTCACCCTGGACACCTCTGTCACTCCCTCAGTGTCACCCCTCAGTGTCACCCTGGACACCTCTGTCACCCCCTCAGTGTCACCCCCTGAGTGTCACCCTGGACACCTCTGTCACTCCCTCAGTGTCACCCCTCAGTGTCACCCCTCAGTGCCACCCTGGACACCTCTGCCACCCCTCAGTGCCACCCCCTGAGTGTCACCCTGGACACCTCTGCCACCCCTCAGTGCCACCCTCTTAGTGCCACCCCCTCAGTGTCACCCCTCTTAGTGCCACCCTGGACACCTCTGCCACCCCTCAGTGTCACCCCTCAGTGTCACCCCTCAGTGCCACCCTGGACACCTCTGCCACCCCTCAGTGCCACCCTCTTAGTGCCACCCCCTCAGTGTCACCCCCTCAGTGCCACCCTGGACACCTCTGTCACCCCCTCAGTGTCACTCCTCAGTGTCACCCCTCAGTGCCACCCTGGACACCTCTGTCACCCCCTCAGTGTCACTCCTCAGTGTCACCCTGGACACCTCTGTCACCTTCTGAGTGTCACCCCCCAGTGTCACCCCTCAGTGCCACCCTGGTCACCTCTGTCACCCCCTCAGTGCCACCCCCTCAGTGCCACCCTGGACATCCCCTCAGTGCCACCCTGGACACCTGTGTCACCCCCTCAGTGTCACCCTGGACACCTCTGCCACCCCTCAGTGTCACCCCTCAGTGCCACCCCAGCCCTGGGCACTGCCAGGGCAGTTTTCCTCTCCTGAAGTCTCTGCTGGAGCCCAGGGAAGGTTGAGATCCCGTCCCTGCTGAGTCACACAGCTGTTCCCGGGGCTCCCAGCAGGAGCTGTCCCCAAGGCAGGACGTTCCCAGGAACACGAGTGACTCACTGGTGTCATTTTTTATCCCCTGCATCCATGGCAGGGAACAGCAAAAGGCCTCCTGCAAAAACCACCTCGTTTTGTGCTGCTCCTTCACTCTGCTGAGCTTAACAGCCACTGGGATAATTGGAGAAGGAATTTAAAATGGAAGAATTAATTATTTCTCATTTATCCCCTGTGAAATTTCACTTCTTGCTTCACGTGCACCCACAAGATCAAACAAAGCTCTGAAATTCCTCTTTTTTTACTTTTTTTTCTTTTTTTTTTTCCTTTTTTTTTTTCTTTCTTTTTTTTTTGGTGGAAAACATATTAGCAACACTATTGACATTGGCCCTGAGGAGCAGATCACCAGGAACAGGGAGAGCTGCTGCTTTTTCTCTCGTCAGAAAGGTGGGGAAGTCGGCAGAGATAAGCAAAGGCATCATTGGCAATGCTCGGGGTGGCCACAGATCAATATTTTTTTTCATGCAAAAATGTTTTCCTTAGTTGAAAAACACTTTGTTGTCGCAGGTACAATTTAGGACAAGAAAACAGACTTTTGGAACGTTCTTGTTTCGCGTTTCAAGCGCTACTGGACTTGAAATTGTTTGTTTTTATAAAGAAAACCATATTTTTCAGGTGTCCCCTGGCCTGAAACTCAATATGTTTCACCAAAACCATTCAGAGTGTTTGGTTTTCAACATAAAAAATACAAATATTTTAAAAAAATTCAAAGTTTTTCTCACTTTGATGAGGTCCATTTTTTTGAAGTGTACAGAAGTTCTGTGAGATAAAAGCCTGGAAAATTAGCACAGAAAATAATGAAATGATGGGGCCAGCGACAGCCAGGAGCAGCTGTGGATGAGGGTCCTGCTGATGCACAAATTTCTGATTTTTTCTCTAATTAAGACAAAGATTCTTGGCCCAAAAAATTCACCACCTGTCACCCAAGGCCTAAAACTTTGCAACTTTGTTGTAAAAAACCTGAAAATGCATCTTGGCCTGGAAGGGTTTAGTGGAGCTGCAGCACCAGAGTTCATTCCTAATGACGGAAAATCGCTGATCTGCCCAAGTTTGTCACCAAACCAGTGCTGAAATCCGAATGGAAAAAGTTTTGCAGTCATTTCTGCGAAATGTCATGGAATTCAGAAAAGGAGAGAGAAAAAAAAATATAAAAATAAAGAGAGGGTTATTTCTGTTTGGTTTTTGGTTCTTGCACGGGCTGGTCTAACCTGACTTTGTGTCTGGACTCCACTGACCCCTGGCAGGAAAATCCTTCAGGTACCAGGAAAACCTTGATGGGGAAAGGAATTTTAGAGGATTTTGGATTCAAGTTCCAGAAATCACCATTTCCTAGACATTAAATTAGGAATTAAAAGCATTAATTACTGTTTGCTAACTTTAAACTAATCACATTAACAGGGTGATTTTTTTTAACCTCATTATCTCAAAAAATTACTTTGCAGCCCGTTCTTTTGGTAGTTAACTTCAGGGCCAAATATAAAGGTGAAACGTTTCCATTTCACTAATTTTTAGGGTAAAAAAAAAAATAAATTATTGCCCATGTGACAACCTTCAAAATTAACAGGTGATGCCACAGAGGAGCAAAGCAGGAATCCCCAGCCCGGGGTGCAAGGAATGCCCAGGCAGGGTCAATAAATACCAGTGTCAGAGAGTAATCTTATCTAAAGAGCAAATCTAAAAGTGTCAAGCGATGGAGAGCCAGCCCAGCTCCACCTGGCTCCCTGGAAAAGCTCCCTGGAAAAGCTCCCTGGCTGAGCCACGGAAAGAATGGGAGTTCCAGAGCCCTCAGCAGAGCTTTGGAGGTGACAAAAGTCTCACTGAGCACAAAGATGGGTTCTGAATCTTGCCACCGTCTGCTCCACCACCTTTGCAGCTCCGTGCAAAATGTCTCAGTTTTTAAGGTTTTAAAGTGACAAAGAGTGTGGAATATTGTAGAATATTCTAAGGGAAGGGACGCACAAAGATCACCAAATTCAAGCCCTGGACAATGCACAGGACACCCCAAATAACAAATCCTGTTCCTGAGAGGTTTGTCCCAGTGATTCTGGAGCTCTGGAGGGTTTGGAGCAGGGCCCATCCCTGGGGAGCCTCTGGGGGAAGAAGCTTTTCCCCAAATCTTCCACTGCTCCACACCTGGGCACCACCTACAGAGGGGGGAAGGCTCAGGGGCAGAAAACGAGCTGCAAAACCCTCTGAAACTGAGGCCTCTCTAGAATATAAAGGAATTAAACCTTCCCTCTCAACTATTCCTCCTTAATCAAGACCATCACCTTCCACAATACGAAGAATTAACATTTTTCCGTTGAAGTTCTTGCAATTTTCCCGTGGATGTTTCCCTCTAATTTCACCTTTTGCAGCCGCCTCTTTCAAATGCCTTAATCTTTAAAATTTCCAAGACAGTTTCTTGGAAAAGCTGTTTCTCAGTGTTGGGTATCTCCAAAAAAAAAATTAAAAAAAAATCCCCCTCACACGTTCCCGAGTTCATAGACAGAACAGCTGTGCATCTTTATTGCACATATGCTGCACTCTGGTTTGGCTGCTGTGCCAGCAGACAGGAAAGTTTTATTTTTAGGCAGATGTGAAAGCCCTAATTTGTTGCAGAGGGGGATAGGGAGCCTAAGAATAGCACACAACGTGGCCACTGCCAAATTAATTAACGCAGACCAAAACAGGTTACGGCTCCCGAGCCAAAGCTACTATTTTCCACTTCCCCAGCTTTTCCCCCTTTCTCCAAAATAGTGGACTAGGGCTGGAGCTGGAAGAAATGTCCTCCTTCCCTAAGAAATCTACTCATTCCTGGAGGATTTGTTTTGTGGGGGATCGTGCAGGGAGGTTTGTCTTGACCTCACGAAACCCGGGGTCAGATTTTCTCCATGGCTCCCTTGGGGATGGGCAAATCCCAGCTGGAGAAGAGCGTGGAGGGAGCAAACCTCAGAGCTCTGGAGAAGGTTTGGAGGCTCCAGCAAAGCTCCTGCAGCTCCAGGTGCTCCCAGCTGGTGGGTTTGAGGGAGCTGGGAATGGCTGAGCCTCCCTCTCTGCTCTGGGGTGACCACACGTGTTTGCTCCCAGCCCTTTCCAGGCGCGAGCTGGAGCCTATTTTAAGCTCAGCCTTCCCCTGGCGCAGGCACTGTTGCCATAGCTGCAAACCCAATGCACATGGGAAGGGAGGCTCGGGCTCTCCTGGCTCAGCAGAGCTGCTCCATGTCCCCGGTTCCTCAGCAGGGCACTGGGACACGCCGTGAGGCCGAGCTCCTGCCGGGGTGAATCCCTGAGATTGGGAGCAGCGGCCACAGCAACACCCCTGTGCCCTCCATCCCTGCACTGACGCCTTTTGGGGCTGCCTAAAAACAAAACTAAAGGAATAAAAAGCAGTTCTGTTTATTGAAGGACCTTCAGGTACATTTAGGGGAGAAAAAGCCCACCCAAAATGGACAACAGGTCACGGGTTTCACACTTTGATAACTTTGGCTGGGTGGACAGAGGGCAGACTGAGCTGCCTCCCCTCCTGCCCAAGCCACAGGCACAACCCAAAGTATCAGTTCGGGCTGGTTCCTGTGAGGTTTTCCAAGGAAACTGTTTGTCAGCTGCACCAAAAAGCCAAGCTGGCTAAAACTCACATTTTTTTGGGCTACCTTTTACCAGAAACAGCCAAAATGACCTTCTGCTGAGCTGAGATTTACCTTACAAAGAAAGCACAAATCTATTTAATTGAAATTAGGAGTGTTCTCGTCATCCCCAGAGGAGAAGGGAGAAAGAGATGTAAAAACTAAACAGAATTCTACCAGGGTGCCCCCACCACGCAAATAAAACCCTGCAAAGTCATTTAGTTTTTATTCCTGGCGGATTTTCTTGAATCCTTCCAAGAAAAGTCAGAGGATCAAAAGTGATGCTCACTTTTGACAGGCTTTTCATGGAAAGTTTGAGGCAGTGGAAAACAATTTCTTGGTTTTGTTGTTTGTTTGTTTGTTTTAATGTCAGCGGTACAATTTGCCAACTGTGTGACATTTTCAGCAATTCCTGCACGTGCCAGAAAATCCCAACCACCAAAAGTGGGATGCAAACCACAGGAATGGAGAGAATAAAATTATATGGATTGATTTATCTGGGAGCCAAAGCCGTTACCTTTAAACGAGATTGATCATTCTCAGAACAGATCAATTATTTCTGTGTGGGGAAAAAGCTTTATAAAGACTATTGTCTTGTTAAACTATGGAAGAGCAGAACTTGAACTCTCTCTTAAGAGCATCTGTCCAAAGCTGTACAGTTCTGTTTATGGTTATCCAACGCGAGGCCAAACCACTGGGACTTCAAAAAAAGGATTTTTTTCGGAAGAAAAATAGAAACTCTCATTCATTCATTCCAGCAATGAAATTGAAAAATAATTAAGTAAATTGAAAAATAAGAAATTATTTCTGCATTGTTATATGTTCATAGTTTCCAGTGTTCAGATGTTAAAACTGTGGTCGGCTTTTTCTTGGTGGCTGAACTAAAGAAAGAATAGAGAAGGGGGGGGGGGGGGAAAAGGTCCAAAGGGGATTTCATTAAAGCATTAAAAGTTATGAGGGGGCACAGCTGTCTGATCACTTCATTGTCCCTCGGGGAACAGTCAAGAGGTCGGGATTAATGACAACTACATTTAAAGCATGTCAAAGGGAAAATATCCGACGTGTTTCAGCAGCCTTCAGAATTAGCGGGCGCAGGAAGGGGATGGTGCGGCTTGACTTTTTAAAGGGCTGCATCGCTTTATAAACAGCCATAGCTGGGAGGGAATATTTATATCCTGACGCTTATTTATATCCTGACACTTCTTATTTATATCCTGACACTTGACAGCTCCGAGCCGAGCTGCAGGGCTGGGGTTTGGTGGTGGTCAAGCCTCGGCACAAACAGGAGTTGTTGATGAGCAGCAAAGTGCCCACAGGGTGCTCGCTCACAAACATAAAGGAAATTAATAAACTCTATTAAATTTATCTCTTTGAAGAGTAGCTGATGAGATACAGGGGTCTGAATGTGGGGTTCAGGTTAAGGCACGGCCACCACAAACTCTTTGTGCCTGTAGCTCCTACAGACTTTGCCACCAAAAAATAAATAGCTAAATAGACAAAAAAACCCCCTCCAAAATCCAGTGTAAATCTTTTCAACACAGGCTGCTCACTGACAAACCCAAAGGAAACACCAGCATGTCTGTAAATTAATAAACTCAATTAAATTTATCTCTTTGAAGAGCAACTGATGAGATACAGGGGTCTGAATGTGAGTTCAGGTTAAGCCATGGCCACCATGAACTGTTTGTACTGTAGCTCCTTTAGACTTTGCCCTACTGACACAAAAAAAGGCAAAATGTACAAAAAAACCCTCAAAAATTCAATGTAAATCTTTTCAACACAGGCTGCTGACTCACAAACCTGAAGGTTGGTTAAAGGTTAAAGCATGGCCACCATGAACTCTCTGTACCTGGTGCTGGTGTCCTGTGCCTCCTTTAGACTTTGCCACCAAAAACAAAAGGCAAAATGTACAAAAAAACCCTCAAAAATTCAATGTAAATCTTTTCAACACAGGCTGCTCACTGACAAACCTAAAGGAAACACCAGCATGTCTGTAAATTAATAAACTCAATTAAATTTATCTCTTTGAAGAGTAACTGATGAGATAACCTGTTGCTCCTTTAGACTTTGCCACCAAAAATAAAAGCAAAATGTACAAAAAAATATTTGGTTTTGATTTGCCAAAATCCAATGTAAATGTTGTTAACACAGGCTGCTCACTCACAAACCTGAAGGAAACACCAGCATGTCTGTAAATTAATAAACTCAATTAAATTTATCTCTTTCAAGGGTACCTGATGAGATTGAGGAATCTTAATGTCATGTTCAGATTAAGGCATAACCAACATGAACTCTCTGTACCTGTAACTCCTTTAAACTTTGCCACCAAAAAAAAAAAAAAAAACCAGCAAAATGTACAAAAACCCCCTCAAAAATCCAATGTAATTTTTTTCCACACAGCCTGAATCTCCTTGGTTAATTCCTGTGGCACCCTGCAGAGTAAACTGTGAGTAAATGGCTTTTTTTTTTTTCCTCCACCAGAATTGATCTTTATTGCTCCTGCAGCAACACTTCCAACATTACAGGAGTTAACAAAGAGGCTGAGCCAAGGTACTTGCAGGCAGTGAATAAAACGTTACCTGGAGCAGCCCATTGATGGAAATAAAACCCAGTGTTCTCCTGGGGTGATTTCTAATCTCGTTTGGCTCCTAAAGAAAAGCTGCCTGCCTCCCATCCCTCTGCTGCAGCCAGGGACTGTGAGTCAGGTTTGCAGGTTATTAACTCATCTATTCTTAGGTAATTAAATAAAGAGCGTAAGACGTGTAAGTTAGAGAAAAAAAAAATTTAAAAAAAAAAATTACAAAATGCAGAAAAATTTGTTTCCCCCTTTTCCAAGGGTTTATTTTTTGCACAACTCCCTTCTATTCTTTCCTTTTCTTGGCGTCAGCATCGTTTCCAGAAGTCAGATCCCACGTTAGCCTTTGTTATTTTTAATTCTCTCTCAGCTTCCAGGGATGGGGCAGCCACAGATTCTCTGGGCAGCTTGTGCCAGCATATCACCACCCTCACAGGGAACAATTTCTCCCCAATATCCACTCTAAATTTACCTTTTTTCAGCTTAAAGTCGTTCCCCCCTCATCTTACCCCTGCATTTGCATATTTTTTACTCCAAAGCTTCAATAAATTTTAAAGGCGAAGTATTTATGGAAGTTCATATTCACTGAAGACCCAAATGTCTTTAATAAAAGTTCTCTTGGGTTGTTTTTCTTCTGTTTAAGATCAGGAGCGGGCAGGAAAATTTAAACATTTAAATCAAGTGTCCTTTCAAACCATTAGCCAAAGCCTGTGGGCTCCTTTCAAATGTATGGATGGTTCCTTCTGGAAATGTCCTGACAAACAACAGCTTCAAAAAAATCAACAGTTATCCTGGAATGGGAGCTGGCTGGAAGTTTGCAAATGTGGGCAAAAGTAATTGCATTATATGATGGGCAATTGTGGAAGGTGCTGATGCCTTTAGGATTTCGGCTTTTATGTTTTTTTAATCTATTTGTGATCCTGCAGTTCTTTAGTGCAGAACTCCAAACCCCACACACACTGTGAGCTGCTCTTCCCCATGTTGGGCAGACACAACAATTCCTCTCCAGGCCTGGGGATCAAGGACCCCTCACTGCCTCAGGCCCCAGAGATGGAAACAAAAGTGACTTGGGGGCAGCAAACTTGGGCTCAATGACTTCATTACCTGAAGCTGCAATTGGAGGATTAACCCCAATCTGCAAATGGACCAAAGTTATCAAAGTGTGAAACCCGTGACCTGTTGTCCATTTTGGGTGGCTTCACCTGCCCTAAATGTACCTGCAGGCCCTTCCATAAATAAAACTGCTTTTTATTCCCTTAACTTTGTCTGGCCTCTGTTTTTGGGTAGCCCCAAAAGGCCTCAGAGTGATCAAATGGGATGGGTGTGTTATTTACTCTGCTTTAAACTGCATTTTCCCAGGGTTGATATTGGTAAATATTGGTAAATATTGGTTAATATTGGTTAATATTGGTTAATATTGCCAGTATTGGAATACACGTGGTGTCCCTGGCACTCCCAGGCTCCCAGGAACAGCCCTGCTCCACACCTGGGCACCACCTACAGAGGGTGGAAAGGCTCAGGGGCAGAAAATGAGCTGCAAAAAGCACAAAATCCTAAATCTGCTCTTTTCTTTGAAGGCTTCCAGGGATGGTGACTCCAAGTGCTATTTCCCAGCCCTTCAGGACAGGCAGGACACCACCGCATTTTTTTAAACCTAGACCTAAATCCCAAAGCCTTGCAGGTGATTGATCCAACCAGGTCACTCCTTCTCTGTAGAAGAAACTCAGCCACGGTTTCCACTTGTCCAACAGATATTTAATTAAAAAGTGAAGGTGCCTTGGGGATAATTCCAGTGGAGACTCAGGACAGTTAATAACAGTTACCATAAGCTAAATGCCATTTATCTTTGGAGGATGAGGGGATGTGTTTCCAGAGCAGCTGAAGGAGGACCTCTAGGGCTCCTCCAAGGAAAGCAGCAGAGGATGGAGCAGATTCAGACCAACACGGGGGAGAGGGAAAAGGGCATCCCAGATAAAAGTGGCTTATAAAATCACTTGGAATGTCAGCACATGATTATGTTGTTTTCCCCTCAATCATTAGGCAGACTGCTGGGTTGCAAAACACTCCGAAGCCTGAGAAACTGCTAATGGGCAACAGCTTTTGGAATGTCATAAATGCTCCATTTGCTGGGCTGGAAAGGCAGAGCATTGTACAGTCAGGAGGCAGATGGGGAAATATTTGGGCACTTGCAGCTGGTAATAAAAGGAGAGAAAGTGGATTAGTGGGTTTTGTAACTCGTTAAAAAGGAAGAGCTGCGAAAGGAGGATTTTGTGGGGAATCTGCACCCGCCCCTGACAGCGCCTGGGGCTCATCCACACCTGGAGCAGTGCGATGCCATGAACTCCCTGTGCCCCACCAGCTCCCAGGACCATTTGCAGATGGGGGAATCTGACAGATGATGGACCTGGAAGACATTGAGTGCTCGAGGTAACGGCTTTTGCTTTATGGTTTGGAGGTGTGAGAGAGCCCCTCATCTTTCAAGACAGCAAAATCTCCTAAAGACGCAGCTGAGCTCACAGTGCTGACCCAGAGCTGGATGAATCCAGCCCTACGTGGCTTTTGGCTGCAGCGAGAAGTGGGATGAGCTGGTATCTGCCCCCAATAAATCTCCTTGACTTGCCCCCAGACTCATCCCAACGGAATGAGAACCCCTCTCTGCTTTTATAACGCCGGGTGATTCCAGGGGTAAATTAGGAAGAGATACATTCTAAAGAATAAAAATTCCTCTCCGAGGTGTTGGAAGGCCCTGAAAGGCTTTGCAATCCCTCCCTGGCAGGCTCAGCACCAGCTTTTCTGCTCTTTGTTCTCAGAGAGCTCCTCACACTCCTCCTGCAGTAACGAGGCTTTTACTGCCCACGCCAGATCAAAGTTGCCCGGGTAGATAAACACATTTGTTTAATGATTACACCTCCCCGTGCCAAATGAAAACGCATCAAAGTGCAAGATTCAACAGCTTTGTATATATTTGTTTCTGCTTGAGCTGCACAATGGAAATTGTTTGTACTCCTGGCCAGAACAGTGAGGGCTCTGCAGCTCCGGAGCTGGGACGGAGCCGAGGCCAAACCTCTCTCTCTCCAGAGATTGCCGGCGGAGAAACGCCAACAATTCATTTTCACACTTCCAAGATGTGTCATGTACGGCACACAGCGATCCCAAACAATCCCACCGACCCTCCGAGGGCTCCTCAGCAGGAATTTCTTCATGGAGAGGGTGGGCAGGCGTTGGGAGGTTGGTGGAGTGCTCGAGATAGGGCTGGAGGTGACACTCAGTGCTCTGGGCTGGTGACAAGGTGGAATCCCAAAAACTTAGAATTTGGGGGTTTGGTGTGTAGTAATACATATGAGTCAAGGTGGAGGATTTGGGGTGTTGTCTTTGCCCTTCTTCACCTTCTTCTTCCTTCTTCTTCACAGGTTTCGGTGATTTCTTTGATTGGTTAGTGAGGCCCACATTGAGGGCCTTGGGTGGTAAGTCATTGGGTCAAAAACATAAATAATGTAAACACCAACTGTTTATTGGATAATTGGGACTTAAACAGCCTTCAATAGACACTATTTTGGCTCAGTTTCTTGGCTTGTTAGGGAGAGGTCAAATCTCGTGAGTTTGTAATAGATAAGGATGATAAATTTCAGAGTGAGGTTTCAAAAAAAATTCTCCTGAGTTTTTTTTTTTGACCCTGGAGCAGGAAAGATCCAGGAATCCCAACACTTGGGCACAGCTGGGACTCGATGACCCCATAGGTCTTTTCCAACCTGAATGGTTTTGGGAATTGTTTCATCACTGGAAAGTCAAGGAGCCACCAGGGCTTTCCCTGCGGGAGCAGAGCTGGGGTTGGTTTGTGTGGAGCAGCTCTGGAGAGGAGGAACGAGCGCCACTGGGGGCTGAGGGAAGGATTATCCTAAATTTTGGTGAATGTTGGGTCAGGGCTCAGGTACAGCTTGATTAAAACCTCTTAATTAATCCTCTGCCGCGTTATTGAGTCCCAGCAGCGCTGAAAAAAGACTCTGGTTACAGATCTGTCAGATCTGAAAGCCTCAGGAGTTAATTGGAATTTTCATTGCTCATTTTCCCAATAATATCAGCAGTTAAATAAGCAACGCAGCCCGACAATTTTCTCTGCTGGGTCTGTGAAAACATCATTTTCTGATGTTTCATTTCTTTATTCTCTCTCTCTGACAGTTTACATATTTATTTGCTTAGTCACTTGCCTTCACGACTAGAGGCATTAATCTTCCCTTGATTTTATTTTTGTACATTTATTTATACAAGCTCCACTCGCTGCAGCCCACTTAGCACAGCACTTCATTAATATAATGCCTGTTTTTCTCTGCGTGAAACCTCATCAAAATCCCGCTAGGACAAACACTCGTCAGGTGCTGAACACTCAATCCTCACTCCTTGTCGGAGTGGCAGGAGAACATTTCTGCCACCTGGGAATCGCAGCACAAACCCCTCCCTATTTTTTCCCCTCTCCCTGTGGAAAATTAAGTCAATTTTTACACGCTGGGAGTGCACAGTTGGAAGCTAAATATTGTGGCGGGGTTTTATTTCACCAGCAGGGAGCTTAACTCCATCCCTGAGCGAGCCCTGAGCGAGGAGCTGTTGATGTGTTTAAGTCTAAAATAGTTTATAGGTGGCGGGTTTTTTTTCTGCCAGTGCTGACTAAAGTTACCATTGGATGTCCTGGAAATTCCCAAAGAGCACCAACAACAGGGATAATAATAACCTGGAGCACTGAGCCTTGCCCTGGGTGGTGCTGAGAGGGGAATCCTGTTCAGCTGGTCGGGATTTTCCGTTCTATTGCCCGTTTTCTATAATTCCCAGTATTTTTATTATTTTTTTAATTTCTCCAATTTTAGAAACACTTAATATATTCATATAATATATATATACTATAATATATAATATACTTAATATATTTATAATATATATTAGTATTTAATTATATATTAATATAATTAATATTGATATACAATATATTAATATTATATAAAATATAACATATATTAATAGAATCAATATACGATTAAATTATGTATTAATATTTAACATTATTTATAAACATTTAAATATTAACATTTAACAAAGATCTCATTTCAAATGTGCTTTTTCACCTTCACCACCCAACATCCTTCACTGAGACCAAAACCCTCCACAATTCCCTGTTCCTTGCCTTGGTTTGAAGGAGAAATATTCCAAATAACTCCAGGTATTTTGCTGGTTCCTTCAGCTCCAGGGGGTTGCCAGTCTGCCTGGAATTCTGTGTCCATTTATAGAGCACTCCAGGGTGCTCCCACCTAGAACAGCACAACCCTGAATATTTTTTTGTCAGGATGGATCTGGTTGTGAAATGAGGCAATTTCTGCTATTTTTATCCCGGTTACCTTTGTCTCCCACCACACATTTCTCGTAGGCAAAAGATGAACGTTTTGTTCTTTGCTTTTAAGTTTCCAGGCGAGGCTGATTAATTCTTAATTTTTTTTTTTTTTTTTTTTTTTTTTTTTTTTTTTTTTTTTTTTTTTGATAGGGCAGTATCACCATAGTAGCATCAAAATAAGATTCTCCTCGATACAGATATTAAACCTCTGATTTTTAACTTCAGTCATGGAAAACACGATGAGATTTTGGTACTTTTGGAGTATCTTTGAACATCTGCATTAAAATAAAATTAATATGTGCGATTAAGTTATAGATTATTCCCACTGAGGTTTATTTTCTTTGATTGAATAATTTTTATATTTATTTTTTGGAAGGCATTATAAAATCCAAGCTAAAGAGTAGAATCATCTCAAGAGGACACCAGCACTGAACACTTTTACAAACCCCAAAAAGGGATTAAAATTCATTCTTCAAGGAACCCAAACCCCTCCAACAGCCTCACTTCAGCCAGAATTTCCCATTTCAGTGAGATTTTTGTAACCAGTATGAATTACCATCTTCCTAAGGCATTATTACCATTCCAGCTGCTGGGATGGATCCAGATCCATCCCAGTTTAAATTTGGTTTTGGATAATAAAATAAATTATTAATAATAACGAATCAGCCAGGGAGATCTCCCTAATATTATCTCAGTACCTGGAGGCAGAGCAGCCACAGGACAGGGAGGGTCCTTCAGCAGCTGTGGGAAGAAAAAGCTTAAAATGCTCAATTCCTTAAAATGCTCATTCCTAATAATGCTCACTCCTAATAATGTTTACTCCTAATAATGTTCATTCCTTAAAATGCTCAATTCCTTAAAATGTTCATTCCTAATAATGCTCGCTCCTAATAATGCTCATTCCTTAAAATGCTTACTTTTAATAATGCTTACTCCCAATGCTCAGTTCCTTAAAATGTTCATTCCTTAAAATGTTCATTCCTTAGATGTTCATTCTTTAAAATGCTCAATTCCTTAAAATGTTCATTCTTTAAAATGCTCATTCCTTATAATGTTCATCCCTTAAAATGCTCACTCCTAATAATGCTCACTCCTAATAATGCTCATTCCTTAAAATTCTTACTCCTAATAATGCCTACTCCTTAAAATGCTTGTTCCTTAAAATGTTCATTCCTTAAAATGCTCCTTCCTAATAATGCTTACTCCTAATAATGTCCATTCTTAATAATGCTCATTCCTTAAAATACTCATTCCTTATAATTCTCAATTCCTTAAAATGCTCACTCCTAATAATGTTCATTCCTTAAAATGCTCATGCTTTAACATGCTCAATTCCTTAAAATGCTCATTCCTTAAAATGCTCATTCCTTAAAATGTTCATTCCTTAAAATTCTTACTTCTAATAATGTCGATTCTTAATAATGTTCGTTCCTTAAAATGCTCATTCCTTATAATGTTCATCCCTTAAAATGCTCACTCCTAATAATGCTCATTCCTAGTAATTTTTACTCCTAATAATGCTTACTTCTTAAAATGCTTGTTCCCTAAAATGTTCATTCCTTAAAATTCTTACTCCTAATAATGCCTACTCCTTAAAATGCTCGTTCCTTAAAATGTTCATTCCTTAAAATAGTCATTCCTAATAATGCTCATTCTTTAAAATCCTCATTCTTTTAAATCCTCATTCTTTAAACTGCTCATTCTTTAAAATGCTCACTCCTAATAATGCTCATTCCTTAAAATGCTCACTCCTACTAATGCTTACTCCTAATAATATTTACTCCTAATAACGCTCACTCCTAACAATGCTCATTCCTCCTCTGGTGCTGAAGCTCTCCAGGCCCTCCAGGTGAGGATCAGAGTAATCTGGAGAGCAGATGGACCCAAACACTGAATTTTCAATCACCCTGGACCTGCCAATCCCTTTCCCTGAGGTCACAGCCCCAGCCAAGGTGTTGTTGTGTGTGTTCCAGTGACTGCGGGGTGGAAATGAGGAGCTGCCAAACCCTTTTTCCCCACGGGGATATGGATTTTCCAGCCCTGTTTTTCCACCTTTGCTGTTGGGTGTAGCTCCCCAGCTGTCCCTGCCTGCTGGCAGGGTGTTTTTATTCACTTATCTCCAACCTGGCAGTTATTTTTCCAGCGGGGTTTAGTTTCCAATTCCCTCCCCCTGGGAAGGGGAGAGGGTCTGTGGGGTTGACTCCACACTCTCTAAGAGCCCACCCTTGCAGAAAAGTGGATATAATAATTATTCAGACCGCTCTTGGAAGATGTTTTGTAAATAAAAAATGTTTAATAAAGTAAAAATAACAAAGTAAACAAAACGTCACAGAAAACCAATGAGAAACCTGAGAAACCTCAGACACCTTGCTGGCACATCTCAAAAAGCCTCTTCTTTCTTCTGTGCTCTTTCTTAAGTACTAAATGTTTTAGGAGGAATAACCTGGCTGAGAGCCAATAGGGAGGGATAGAGGGTTTGAAAAACAGTGACTGTAGTATTTTCCGTGGACGGTGGGGACAAGGAACTCTGCAGAGCTGAGATGTTCTAGAAACACGTGGGTTTATTAAAAGGGTTGTGGGTAAAGAGGGCTTTGCCTTCAGCAACAGCCTGGGCTGGAGAGAACCCCAAAGAGAGAATGGGGAGAGAGAGTAGAAGAGAAGAGAGTAAGAGAGGACAAGGGGGCAGAAGGGAAGAGCGGAGAAGAAGACCAAGAGAGCGATCACCTTGTTCCAATCCATTCTATCTCTTTTTGTGTTCAATATTCTGATTTACAGTGACCAACCGGTGTGAGATACAAAACCTACAGACTTTGCACGCAGCCTATGAGAACTACTACATTACCATGTCATTTTATATTCTAAACTCTAAAGACTACTTTTCTAATGTGCTTGTTCCCTGATGCCTTTGGCAGGGTGGAAAGGCAACATTCTTGAGTCTTTTATTTTCCTGTCCTTCAACCCATCTCCAGCTCATCACAATTTTCCTCCCTGCCATGATCACACCTCAAAACTGGCTTTAATTTCTATTTCCCTCACAGGTTTTACATCTGCACTATTTCTTACCATACAATCCTATCCATAAGTCCTTCCTGCCCCATCTTTCCCAACAAGTGACAAGATCCAATAGATGCCTCTTTCTTGGTACTGAGCCAATCCTTGTCAGAAGGGTATGGAACTTTCTGGGTTCTTTACCTTAAGGGGTGAGACTTAAACTTGCCCTCTATGAAAACACCTGCTGGGTGTGTGGGGTGTGTTACTACAAGGGTCCCCTTGTCCCCTCTGCTCCTTTTAGAGACTCCTCAGGGATGCTCTAACTCTGTGGTTTGGAGAATCCATTTAGTTCCTTCACTCTCTAAACCTGTCATGGTCTCTGCTGGCGTGAGACTTCACCTCTGACACTCCAGGTTAAAGTGAGAGCGTCAAAATCACCAATTTATGTAATTTTACCTCAGGGTTTTCCTGGTGTCTGGAAAGCACAGATGCTCTCCCAGTCACAGCGTCAGTTTTATTTGATTTTATTAACCAGGAGCTGGTTTTCAGCTCATTGCTGCAATCATCAATCTGGATTAACGGTACCATTCCTGACCCACTGTTCCACCAATTCAACACAGTTTGGAAGGAGCCAAAAAAGACTCAGGTTCCCATTTCTGCCACAAAACTGATTTTACGACGTTGACCATTTGTTTTCATTACCTCCAAATCCAAGACAAGCTCTCCCTGTGCTGCAGCACTAAGTGGATGAACACAATGAACATCAGTGTTCAGAGCAGAAGCCCATAAATTATGGACTTGAATATTTAATCTGCAAGGAGAATAAAATTTAGATGGAAAAAAAAAGTCTTGGTTAAAAAATAAAAAGAAATTATTTCTGACATAGAGGGGGTTCCTGATCAGATGAATTTCTGTGAAAGAAAAGAGGATCAGAAGAGGAAATAATGAGGCAAAAGAAGACAGAAATCCAAATTCCCAATGGGCTTTGGTGATCACACACTCCCAAAAAAAAAAAAAAAAAAACAGCTTCTGTTTGGATGGAATTATTTTCAGAGAAGCAGAAACAGCCCCTGATGGAGGGAACTGATGAATTCCCCAGCTGGAATTCCCCAACCAATGGATTCTGCTCAATGCCCAGCCCCGAGCTTTATTTGTAAGAGAATGAAAAGGATCAGCTCTATTTTTAACTTCCTGGAAAGTTTAAAAATATAGAATAATGCATAAAGCAGCAGGTTTTGAAAATGAGCCCGAGGGTGTGAAGGAGTCCCGGGGCTTCATCAATACCACAAGGAGGAGAATTTGGGACAAAATGTGAGAAGACCAAAATAAAAAAACCAGAAAACTGAGGGAAAAGTGGTAAGAAATCAATAAATCCAGGTAACATTTATGGGCAGGAATAAATTTAAGGAATGGCAAGGAGCCTTTGGAGTGGCCTGGAGCTGAATTCCTCTCCTCACTCAAGAAGTTTTAGAAGGAAACAAATCCCCCAGAACATTTTCCCTGTGATGGGAACACACCCACACACGGAGGGTTTCGAGCTGCAGGGTCTCCCCAGCCCTGCCCTGCACCTTTCAGGATCTGCAGTTTCACTTTAGGAATTTTTCCATCCTATTTTCCATCCCATTCCAGTTTTTTTAGCTCGTTTTCCCTGCACGTTTGTAGCTCTGGTTCCGTGCCTGAGGTGTTTTGGTTCTCTGATTTTTTTTTATTATTTTTTTTTTTTAATCAGGGAATTTTCTGTAAACAGGAGAAATGTTTTTGTAACTGTACTTATGTTACTCATTTTTTTTATTTTAGGAGGGATTTCTTCTTGATGTCCCTCTGCTCTGACCAATGTGATTGAAGAGATTTGTCTTTGTTTCACCAATCAAATTAGTCTGTGTAAAATAGTATAAAAAAGAAACACATCCCACAAATAAAGGAGTCATTTTCAGCCTTGTGAATCTCGAAATTTGTGTCATTGTGGTGTAAAACAACATCACATATTTGTGCCCTTGTCCCTTTCCCTGTTCACAGTTCCAGTCAGGGTCTGCACTGATGGATTCCACAGCAGATCCTGGGACAGGGGGACAACGGTGGCAGCAGCAGCTTTTGGGAACTGGCCTGAGGACAGAGAGGGCTGGGACAGAGCCTGGGTCCCCTGTCCTCGGCCTCTGCCACCCCTCTGTCACCGCCACCCTGTCCTGGGTCGTGGTGTAGGATGTGCACACAGTATTTATCCCATCTCCATCCCCATGAGCTGTTGGAACCAGGTGGGGCAGTGTTTTCCCAGGCCCCTCCTTTGGGCTCTTCTGCTCATGGCCCATCAATGCCTTGCCCAGGACTCACAGGGAACTCCCTCCAGGAGCTCTCTCTGTTTAATGGGCCATCAAGGAGCCACTGCACGACTCCTCATCCCATTGGGAGATGCTCCCAATGCCCAGGGGGAGGAGCCAAGCATTCCCACCTGGAGAGAATCTGGGATTTGGGACAGGACAAGCAGCCCTGAGCCACTGGATTCCCAGAGGAGCAGAGCTCCCAGACCTTTCTGTGGGATCACTGCTTCAGGAAGAGCCCCTCACCTGGACTGCTCCCCCCACCCTGCTCAGGGTGTGTTCTGACTCTGGCAGTGCTCCTTTGTGTTATTGCATTGATTTGATTTTATTTTACCTTTTTACCTTTTTTCCTCTTAAACTGTATTTCTGACTTGGAGCCTCTCACTCGTTTTGCTTTCAAACCACGACACACCCCGAGCAGGGGACTCCAGGTGCAGCAGGAGGACGTGGGGACATGGTCAGCAGGAGTGGTGACATCAAAAACCATCACCAGGGGATCTCCAGGGCCACCACCTGTGGCTGGTTGGGGTTTTGGACCTCCAAGGATGGTGACAGGTGAGAGTGGCATTTGGGGACACAGCTGGGTGGCCCCAGTGCCAGCCCCAGTGTTGGGTTTGATGCTCTCCAAGGTCTTTTCCAACCCAAACGATTCCGTGGTTCATCCCAGACAAACCAAGGGATCTCTTCCTTCCTCAGGGAACACCAACACCGAAACAGAGATGAGCTTTTCCCCAAATTACTTTGTATTTTCTTAAATTTTAGCTCAGATAAAACCTCAGCTTTAGGGTGATTCATGAAACTAAAATTCAACCTTACCTCTACAACCAGATCCTGATAATTTTTCTCCCTTTTTTTTTCCTTCTTCTCCCTTTTTTTCCCTTTTATTTCTCTCTCTCCACAATAGGAATCAATTTCTTTTAAGCCAAGAAAAGATGATGATAATGAAGGAACTCATCTCACATGAAGTGAAGGATGAGGAGAAGCCCAGAACCAGCACAGGGCCTGGCACAGAACCCACAGGGAAAAACGCTAAATAAGCATCACTTACATTTGGATTGAAAGGTTCCTCTAAAACAAATTAATCCGAAATTCTGTCCAGAAAAAAAGAGAAGTAATTATTTTAAAATTCAATTGACAGACAATGAAAGAGGTTTGTTTGTGGTTTTTTTTGAAGTGTTGTCTGTTGTATAAAATTACGACCAGGCACAAACCATGAGCTTAAAAAAAGCTGATTTTTATCACAGAATGACCAGGGGTGGAAAAGACCTTAAAAATCAGTGTTTTCCAATTATGAATTCCCTAAATAACTGGATTAGAAGCACTCTGAACCCAAATCCAAGTGACACAACACCACCAGCACCGAGGGGAGGGACAGCAGGACACGGGGCAGGAAAATGAGGAATTTCCCAAAGGGAAAATCAGATTCTAAATTCCCAATGGATCCATCCCAATCCTGTGCTGCTGATGGGCTCCATCCTCCCGTGTCACTCCCACAGCTCCTGCTCCCAGCCAAAACCCACCTTCCCCTGTTGGGAAAGATGGGACAGGAACGATTTATGGATGTGATTGTATGGTAAGAAATACTGCAGATGTAAAAGCTGTGAGTGAAATAGAAATTAAAGCCAGTTTTGAGGTGTGATCATGGCAGGCAGGAAAACGGGGATGAGCTGGAGATGGGTTGAAGGACAGGAAAACAAAAGGAGTCAGGAATGTTGCCTTTCCACCCTGCCAAAGGCATCAGGTAGAAAACAGATAAGAAAAGTAGTCTTTATAGAATTTAGAATATAAAATGACATGGTAATGTAGTAGTTCTTATAGGCTGCATGCAAAGTCTGTAGGTTTTGTATCTTGCTTGGGTTGGTCACTGTAAATCAGAATATTGAACACAAAAAGAGATAGAATGGACTGGAACAAGGTGATCGCTCTCATCTCTGGCTTTTCTCTTTTGCCCTTCTCCTCTCCTCTCTTTATTCTCTTGTTTTGCCCCTCTACCTTCTCATCTCTCCCCTTTTTTCCCCTACTCTCTCTTCTCTCTCTCTCCCCCTCTCTCTTTGGGGTTCCCTCCAGCCCAGGCTGGTGCTGAAGGCAAAGCCCTCTTTACCCACCACCCTTGTAATAATAAACCCCCGTGTTTCTAGAACATCTCAGCTCTGCAGAGTTCCTTGTCCCTGCCATCCACGGAAATTTCTGCATTCCCCCATTTGGAAAAAGGGCCAAATTCACCTCATGGCAAATGAAACAAAGGGGGCTCGGTACTAATAAAAGCAATTAGAAATTCAATTTTCACCCCCACAGGTGGCTGCTGGATCCCTGGTTTGGATTTTTTTTTTAACTGAAGGATGGGGAATGACACCCTGCACAAAACACCAAGTGAATTTAGTTGCTGAAAGCTCCCAACAGTCTGGCTTTTATTGGCATTCCTCCCTCCCCTGCCCTGGCTCCCTCTCCCCCTTTTATATTCAAAGCAGCAGCTCCTTTATTTCTGTCCATATTGGTACCTTATGCTCACTGGAAACAGCAGCAGACTCAACTCCAGCCTTCCCAGATCCCTTTTTTTTTTTTTTTTTACCCCCCCCCCAAAAAAAAAAAAAAAAAAAAAAGATTTTTAAGGAGAAAAGGTCAGAGTATTCCAGTGAACTGACGCACTCTTGTCTAATTTATACAGCAAGAAGCTTAAAATTGTGCGTCATTTGACCGTTTTTCCATTTGTTCATGCTGAGATTAAGAGATGGGCTTATTGTTGAGCTGATAGTTGAAATTACAACTAAGAGGGGAAAAAAAAAAAGGAAAAAAAAGGGTTAGAGGGGATCAGTAGCTGCAGCTGGGCTGGGATTTACAGCTGCCCAGTCAGTGGAAATTAGAAAACTTGAAAAAAGCAGTTTTGGGGAGGGAGTGGGAGGAGCCGAGTGAGTAATTAACCATTTCCAAGGTGGATTGAAGCAAAGAAATCCAAATAAAACGTGGGATTTGGGGAGCTCTGAGAGGTCATTGAATTGCCAAAAAAGCATCAGTGAGTAGAGAGGGAGGAGGGGGGAGTGAAATACCCAGCAGTGACCTCAGGAATCAGCTGGAATAAAGGAATTTATTGATGATTCAGCACCTCTCACAGGGCAGGAGTTCTGCCCTCATCAAAGCTCCCTTCCCTCAGGTGCCTCCCCAGTTTGGCTTTTTTTTATTATTATTATTTTTGTTGTTTGTTTGTTTGGTTTTTGGGGGTTGTTTTTGTGTGTGTGTGTTTTTTGTGGGTCTTGGGGTTTTTTTTTGGGGTGGGTATTTTTTTGGGTTTTGGGGGAGTTTTTTGGTTTTTTTGAGGGTTTTTTTTTTTTGTTTTGTTTTTGGTTCGGTTTTACTTTTGCTTTTTTTCCCAATATATTGAATATTTTCACCACACAATCACAATTTTCACATTGAATATTCCCAAATCTTGCAGCAGGGAAGGCAAGTCCAGTTAAAAACTCCCTTCCTTCATGTGCCTCTCCAGATTTTTTTCAAATTTTTTAATTTTTTTTTTCCCAATAATTTGGATGTTTTTACCACCCAAATCATGATTTTCACATTGAATTATCCCAAATTTTGCAGCAGAGAAAGCGAGTCCAGTTAAAAACTGGATCTGGTCACTGTTTGTTCACCGTTTGTTGTCCCAGGAAGTTTTTGTGGTGTTCTCTGCCCTGAGAAATCCAACTGAGTTTTGATGGAACCACGGAAATTTCCATTGGAAATGGTTCAGCTCCGTTTTTAAAAAATCAGAAATTTTTTTAAAAAAATTAAAATCCAGATTTTTAAAGCTGGATCGGCAAAATATCATTGGTTCTTCCAATACATTTATTGGGAAACCAGGAAACCCATGAGGATTCTCACAGTTCTGATTTCTTCTCACGTTCTTTCCTGTGTGCTTGTTGTGGTTTGAAAGCAAAACGAGTGAGAGGCTCCAGGTCAGAAGTACAGTTTAATAAGAAGAAAGGTAAAAAGGTAAAATAAAATCAAATCAATGCAATAACACAAAGGAGCACTGGCAGAGTCAGAACACACCCTGAGCAGGGTGGGGGGAGCAGTCCAGGTGAGGGGCTCTTCCTGAAGCAGTGATCCCACAGAAAGGTCTGGGAGCTCTGCTCCTCTGGGAATCCAGTGGCTCAGGGCTGCTTGTCCTGTCCCAAATGCCAGATTCTCTCCAGGTGGGAATGCTTGGCTCCTCCCCCTGGGCATTGGGAGCATCTCCCAATGGGATGAGGAGTCGTGCAGTGGCTCCTTGATGGCCCATTAAACAGAGAGAGCTCCTGGAGGGAGTTCCCTGTGAGTCCTGGGCAAGGCATTGATGGGCCATGAGCAGAAGAGCCCAAAGGAGGGGCCTGGGAAAACACTGCCCCACCTGGTTCCAACAGCTCATGGGGATGGGGATGGGATAAATACTGTGTGCACATCCCACACCACAGCCCAGGACAGTGCTCCATGAACCCCAAACTGATTTATCCCAAACTGATTTATCCCAAACTGATTTATCCCGAATAAATCCCTCTTTCCACGAGGATGGTGAGAAAGGAAACCAGTCGCTGCCAAGGTTTTCTTGGAAGAACTGCTGCTATCTATAGGATTTTCCATTTCCCTATGGGATCTGTGCAGGCAGATGGCTTTTCTAGGGAGGTGAAAAGAACAACGTTTGCCATCCCAATAATGCATTCCCATCTGTGGCCAATCCCTAATACCCCAAGATTCTGCTCAGACTAAATTTATGGATTTTTTTTCACCACCGAGCAGTGGTTTAATTCCTTCCCTGGTGGAAAAAAAAAAAAAAAAAAAAAACAAACCCAAGAAATCTCACGTTCTGACTTTGCAAACACTCCAAAAAAAAAAAAAAAAAGGTGAAAATGCACAAAGTTTGGGACAGGCAGGGCAGTTATTCTGCTTGTTTAGAGGAAGATTTATGGTGAAATATCCATTAACGAACTTTTATGACTCCGAAAAATACATGACATTTTCCAGAGCTCTGTCATTCCTGAGTGGAAGTAGCAGAAAAAAAAAAAAAAATAGGAAAATGTGGCTGCAGGAGGGAGCAGCTCAAAGAGCAGGGAGCTAAACCAGGTCCCCTCAGCAGGAGGTTGCCAAAACAAGAGCCACGAGGCCAAGCTGGAAAAGCAAATAAATTAAATATTGTTTCAAAACCTGTCAGGAAAGAGCCTGTCTGTGGTTCCACCTCCTGCTCTTGGAGTTTTGTGGGACCAGCCAGGATTTTCTCCTTTTTTTCTGGTTTTAGAGGCTGCAAATTTTCCAGGAAATACCTGGATCAAGGCAGATGATATTAAAATATATATATATTATTTTTCTATTTCAATATAAAAATATAAAAATATTTTATAATGTTTAAAATAAAAATCTTTTAATGAGATAATAAATAAAATATTTTAATGAGTTAATAAAAGATCAGCTGTTACGTGGCTCACTCTGTCAGAGGTGGGACAGGAATGCCAGAAATTCAGGGAAAACCTGGGTTTATATGGATGAAATTCAGGTTGGGATTAAAATTTGAATGTTCAGGATGCAGCGCCCAAACCTGGCTGTGAGATCACAAAGGGATGGAATTTTGTCCTCAATCCCAATGTAAAGGAATGGGATTTCATCCTGAATCCCAATCCAGGGTAATGGGATTTCATCCTGAATTCCAATGCAAATATATGGGATTTTGTTCTTAATCCCAGATTAAAGGAGTGGGATTTCATTCTGAATCCCAACGCAAAAGAATGGGATTTAATTTTTAATTCCAATCCACAGGAATGGGATTTCACTCTGAATCCCAGTGTAAAAGAACGGGATTTCATCCTCAGTCCCATTGCAAAGAATGGGATTTCATCCTCAGTCCCAATCCACAGGAATGGGATTTTGTTCTGAATCCCAATCCAAAGAATGGGATTTTGTCCTCAATCTCAATGCAGAGTAATGGGATTTCATTGTGAATCCAAAACCAGAGGAATGGGATTTCATCCTCAATCCCATTGCAAAGAATGGGATTTCGTCCTCAGTCCCTATCCAGAGGAATGGGATTTTGTTCTTAATCCCAGATCAAAGGAGAGGGATTTCATTCTGAATCCCAGTACAAAGGAATGGGATTTCATTGTGAATCCCAATCCACAGGAATAGGATTTTGTCTTCAATTCCAATCCACGGGAATGGGATTTCATCCTCAATCCCACTCCAGAGGAATGGGATTTCATCCTCAATCTCAATGCAGAGGAATGGGATTTCACTCTGAATCCCAGTGCAAAAGAATGGGATTTCATCCTCAATTCCAATCCACGGGAATGGGATTTCATTGTGAATCCCAATTCAGAGGAATGGGATTTTGTTCTTAATCCCAGATCAAAGGATTGGGATTTCATTGTGAATCCCAGTCCACAGGAATGGGATTTCATCCTCAATCCCATTGCAAAGAATGGGATTTCATCCTCAATTCCAATCCAGAGAAACAGGATTTTGTTCCAAATCCCAATCTAAAGGAACACACCCACAGCAAACATCTGACAATCTCCAACCTCCAGGACACGGCGGGAATTTTATCCCAGTTTGAAGTGACGACATGAGACAGGCACAAACTGCTATTACATAATAAAATTATGAATTAAAATAAACTAAAAAAAATTATCTCAGGGACATTTTCCTCCTGGGCCCTCCCAGTGCTGACAGAAGAAGGAATTGAATCCAGGCCAATCCTCAGGGCTGAACCACCTTTATCCCAGCTCAAAAATGTGATTTTTTTCTCCTGAAAGCCACAAGTGGAGCAATTTTATTCCTACTCCAAATGCACAGGTGGAACAATAAGAAAATGAGGCAGCACAAAAAAAGGAGGATAAAAAACCTAAGGAAATTATAAAGCTCATTAACCACCAGCACAGATAAACCTGCAACTGCCCAAAGCTGCTTTTTCCAACCTGGAGAACCCGGCAGCATCTTCATCCTGGTGTTTATTCCCATCTCCAGGCCAATTTCCAAACCTTCTGTCAGATAAAAAAATTAAAAAAACCCCAACTTCCTGGGAGCTTAAGAGGAAAATGCATTTATAGCCCTGGCTGCGCCAAGGCAAAGCAGATAAAGTTCAGCCCGTGGAGGTTTCAGATGTAAATTCTGACACAAAACACACTGTGCCAATTTTCCAGCCCCGGCAAACGTATCAAATGTCATTGTCTTTCTAAGAAAAAAGGATCTATTCTATTTTCTTTATTTTTATTTTTTTTATTATTGACTGAGGAAGATTAAAGGTAATCTCTCTAAATCCTCAATCACCCCACAGGATATGTTTGGTTTATTTTTTTTATTTTTTATTTTTTTTTGGATGTGGCTGTGTCATTCAGAACATCATTGGGTGATCCCTCCCTGCTTCTTTTTTCTCCCTTCAAACCTCCCCTAAATCCCAACCCTCTTGTCTCTGCCACCCAATTTAAATCTGGCTTTCAACCCAGCCCTCAAATTTTATTTTAAAACATTTCAGAAAGGCCAAATGAAAGGGGCTTTCCTTCCTGCTTGGGCTGCTGGATGAAAAGCCAAGTTCAGCTTTGCTGAGGTGGATTCATTTCCCTGCTCCTCCTCTGCTCCCTCTTTTATATTTTTTTAAAAAATAAATTAATCAAAATCGGTAAATTAATCAAAAATACATTAATCAAAATCAGTAAATTAATCAAAAATACATTAATCAGAATCAGTAAATAATCAAAAATAAATTAATCAAAAATAAATTAATCAAAAATAAAATTGATCAATATCAACCCCTCTAAACAAACAGATGGGGAAAAAATAAAAGAAAAAAAAACACTTTGGCTTCGTGAAATCCATTTTTTTTAATCTGAAGATAAAATTTGGTGGAGAGGTCTGGGTTAGGTGGCAGCAGGGGGAATTCCAGGGGGAATTCACTGCCCGTGTGCTCATCAGTCCCAAGGGAGGTGCCACCAGTGGAGTTTGTGCCAAACCAAGATTTATTTATTTCAGGCCTGGAGTTGCTGGGGACGAGTCCCAAACCAGGGCAGAGATTTTTCCCTGTGCCAGGAACATCCCTGGGGACTCCTCTGGAATTTGGGGTCCGGAAAAAACTCTCAGAGGTCTCTCATCATTCCCAGAAATCCTGATTTTCTGTTCCCTCCTGCTCTGCTGGCTTTGGGAGCTCTTTACTGAGAGCAGCAGTGAAATGGGAGCTGGGGAAGGGATTTTCAGCTCCAGAGGGACATTCCCACCTGGCCAGAGGCACCTCTCGGGGGAATTTGGGGTTGAGGACAAAGATTCACCCCAGAATTGTCCCTTGCCCTCGTCCCATCAGGGATTTAAAGGATCAAAATGGATTTAGGAGAAGCCCAGGCCAGGCTCAACCTCAAAATCTGCCACAAAATTAAACCAAAAAGTCCTACAAAATCAGTGTCCACAGCAACAACAAAAATGGCAAAATTTTACAATATTAGGGGAAAAAAAACCACATCATGGCAAAGGGTTTGAACCCCTTGGAGCTGAAATCTTGGCCTGATCCACCAGTTTTTCTTTGAGGAGAAATCCCAGCCTTTAATTCCAAGTTCCCACCTGGCCAGAGGCTCCTGTTGGGGGGATTTGGGGTTGAGGACAAAACTTCACCCCAGAACTGCCCCCTGCCCTCGTCCCATCAGGGATTTAAAAGCTCAAAATGGATTTAGGAGAAGCCCAGGCCAGGCTCAACCTCAAAATCTGCCACAAAATTAAACCAAAAAGTCCTACAAAATCAGTGTCCACAGCAACAACAAAAATGGCAAAATTTTACAATATTAGGGGAAAAAAAACCACATCATGGCAAAGGGTTTGAACCCCTTGGAGCTGAAATCTTGGCCTGATCCACCAGTTTTTCTTTGAGGAGAAATCCCAGCCTTTAATTCCAAGTTCCCACCTGGCCAGAGGCTCCTGTTGGGGGGATTTGGGGTTGAGGACAAAACTTCACCCCAGAATTGTCCCTTGCCCTCGTCCCATCAGGGATTTAAAAGCTCAAAATGGATTTAGGAGAAGCCCAGGCCAGGCTCAACCTCAAAATCTGCCACAAAATTAAACCAAAAGGTCCCACAAAACCAGATGCAACAACAAAAATGGCAAAAATGTACAACATTAGGGGAAAAAAAAACCACATCAGGGCAGGGGGTTTGAACCCCTTGGAGCTGAAATCTTGGCCTTTTCCACCAGTTTTTCTTTGAGGAGAAATCCCATTATTTATTTCCAAGCTCTACTAAAAAGATTTCTCTAAAATTGACCAGGAGGGAGAAATTCTGGAGGAAAAGGGTTTATTTTCCCCAGAATTTTCTCATTTAAAGAGATTCAATCCCATCAATCTGTGCCATCATCAAGGCACCATTGTTCCCTATAAATTATTTTTTTAAATAAAAGAGTAAATTTTGGATGCACAAATCATATTAAAAGGAAGGATCTCAAAGCAGAAAGAAATTTTACCCAATTTTTGCCCTCCCACCTGGACCACAAAAGTCATTTCTGAGAGTTTTCAAGTGAAATTCTTGAACTCAGCTCTGAATTTTTTCCCCAAAAGTTCCTCCTTGGACAGATGTGATGTTCACCTGGCTGAGCACAGCACAATTAACTCCCAGGTTTTAATTATGAATTAATAACTCTGAGGACCAAAAACCAGTGATAATGGCACAGTTTGGGATCTGGCACCAAACCCCAACACTCCCCTCCATGAAAACCCCCCAGAGGCAGCTCAGAGCATTTCCCCCAGCACAAAAATAATTTGTAATTATTTAATTGGGAATTTAATTGGAGGCTGGTCCTGCAATTACCATTAGAGCCAAATTGTCCCTTTTTTTTTTGCTTTCTGAGCCTTTTGTTCCCTTGGACTCTTGGCTTTTCATCAGCCGGGTTTTCATAAAGCTCCAATTTGATGTTCCCAGGTATTTCAAACAGAACACACTGTTCATTGTTCAAAAGTCACATTATTAGAAATAGGCTTGAAAACGCTCTGTTACCTTTTTTTTTTTTTGCTCTAATTCTCAAATTAGAGGCTTCAAATTCTCTGAATCTCATTATAATCAATAATCTTATAATCAAATTCTCTGAATCGATTATTATTATTAATTTATTATTCATTGATTCATTATCATTTGATTTCAGATCAATTGATTATTATGAATTGATTATTCATCACTTTATTATTATGAATTTATTGTCCATCAATTTACTATAAATTGATTATACATCAATTTATTATTATGAATTGATTAATCATTGATTTATGACTATGAATTTATTGTTCATTGATTTATTATTATGAATTGATTCTTCATCGATTTATTATTAATTGATTAATCATTGATTTATTATTATGAATTTATTGTTCATCGATTTTTATTAATAATTTATTATTAATCAATTTGTTATTATTAATTGATTAATCATCGATTTGTTATTATGAATTGATTATCCATCAGTTTATTATTATGAATTGATTAATCATTGATTTATTATTATGAATTTATCGTTCATCAATTTCTTATTATGAATTGATTATTCATCAATTTATTACTAATTGATTTTCCATCAATTTCTCATTATGAATTGATTAATCATCGATTTATTATGATGAATTGATTGTTCATCAATTTATTATTATGAATTGTTTGTTAATCGATTTATTATTATTAATTGATTAATAATTGATTTATTATTATTAATTGATTGTTCGTCGATTTATTATTATTAATTTATTATTCATCGATTTATTATGAATTTTTTATTAATCAATTTATTATGAATTGATTTTCCATCAGTTTATTATTATGAATTGATTAATCATTGATTTATTATGATGAATTGATTGTCCATCGATTTATTATTACGAATTTATTATTCATCAATTTCTTATTATGACTTTATTATCCATCAATTTGTTATTATGAATTTATTATTCATCAATTTGTTATTATGGATTGATTAATCATTGATTTATTATTATGAATTTATTATTCATCCATTTATTATTCATCCATTTATTATTATGAATTGATCGTTCATCAATTTCTTATTATGAATCAATGATTCATCAATTTTTAAAACTTCAAAAAGACATTTAAGGGGGAGCTGATTTTAGATTCCAAGGCAGTTTTGGGCTCCAGGAAAGGTGAGATTTCTCTCCTTGATGCATCAGAGTTTTTATTTTTCCCAAACAGAGAATTGGTTTTCCCACTGAGTTTCCAGGTAAACCAGAGGAGCACAGGGAGAGGGAAAGGATTAAATCCCAAAGGAAGGTGAGAGGAGGAAAATCCCCTCAATATCTGAATTCCATCCTGCACTGCTCTTTGGTGGCTGCAAAATTCCCTTTAATTCACCACTAAATTGAATTAAATTGAATTAAATTGAAGCACCACTCCTGGTGCTCAGCCCTGCACCTCTGCTAAAACCCACAGAGGGATCACCATCAGGATTTCAAAATTAAATATTTGTCTCCTAAATTAAATCCTGAAAAATTCCTGCATTTCCTGCTCCATCCCATGGATTTCCAGGGCACCTCCAGAGCTCCAGGCCCGAGGGGTAATTCCATCAGTGGCCTTTTTTTCCCATCTAAATTCCATCACATTTCCTGGAAATATTTGACTGATTTATCACTCAAAATCTCAATTAAAATCACAATTATACAGCTCAGCTGAGCTGGAGCCTCGTGGTTTTTCCTCTCTCCAAACTCCCCACTCCCATTTTGGGTTTCTTTCATCCCTTATTTTCTCTCACAGATTATTTTTTAGTCCATCCAGAGACTTTGCTCAGGTGGGAGCAGCAGGGATTTGCTTTTGGCTCCTACTGGAGGAAACTCAGAATTGAAAAGCAAAATAATAATAATAATAATAATAATAATAATAATAATAATAAATCCTTAATGACTGAATTTTTACTGATTTTTTCCCAGTTTCTGCCTTGCAGACACATTTTTCCTGTTGATGTTGGAGAGGAAATGTGGATTGTTGGAGGAAGAAAAAGGAAACAAGGAAAAAGAAGGAAATTTTTGCCTCGTTTCCATCATTCCTGGGCTCGGCCACCATTACAGCAGCACTGAGGAGCCCAAAGTGGGGGTGAATAATGACCCCACTAATTAAAATAATCCTAATTAATTCCCCTCCCCAAGTGTGGCCCCATGACTCAGGCCCTGGGCAGAGCCAGAAATTTTTGGCCATTTCAGGATTAATGTCAAAAAAGGTGCCAAAAGTTGGGATCCTGCTCGGGGCTGAACTGAAATCTCAGCAAAAAAAAGAAGATCCGTGGCCGCATTCCTATTTATCTTTCTTTTTTATTAAAAAAACCCAACTAATAAAATAAAAGGCAGCTCGGAGAGGCTTGAGGCAGAGGAGAGGAAGCAGAATTCAGCCACTGCTGCCCAAACTGAGGAGAGTTTTGGAAGAGAATCCCAAATGTCAGCAAAAACTTCCTTTGCTCGCTCCAAGTGAGAAAGCAATTTTTCCTTTTTTATTTTTTTTTTTCTTGGAATAAAAACAAGCCAAGGATGACAGGATTGTGGAGAGGAGACGGAAAACACAACAGAAAAAGGAGGCAAAAATCAGATTGTGAGGATGAGGGGGAAAAAGGTGGCAGCAGATAAGGAGCTGAGAGAATCACAGTTTGGGGAAACAGGAGATGGGATAAGGATCCCTGTGCTGGAATCAGGATAAAAATTGGGAGGAAGAAGGGAAAGTGAAGTTTGATAAATGTTTGGGTTTTGTTCCTTCTCTCCTGTTTGCCACTCACATGGGGACTTTTGTACGGAGAGTTCAGGCAGCAAATTCCAGCTGGGATTTGACTCAGAGGGGCATAATATAATATATAATATATAATATATAATATATAATATATAATATATAATATACTATATATTATATACTATATATTATATATTATAGTATAGAATATATATCATACTGTTATACTATATTAATAGTATACAATATCCAATATATTATATATAGAATATATATAGACTATATAAATAAATATATATTTTAATATAATATGATACATAATATATAACATATAATAGTATATAATATCGTATATATTATATTATTATACTATCTATTATATAATTATAATATATAGTATAGATATAATAATATAATAATATATAATAATATTATATTATAATAATATATATAGATAATAATATATAATATAAATATATAATAATAAAAATAATATACAATAATATATTAATATCCTATATATTACATAGTATTATACTATATAGTATATATTATATTATTATACTATATTAATAGTATTCAATATACAATATATCATACATAATACACAATATATAATATATAATATATATATAAAATTATACATTATATATTACATATTGCATGTTACATGTTACATATAATATATAATATATAATATATAATATATATAATGTATAATGTATAATATATAATATATAAAATATATAATATATAACATATCATATATTATATATTATATATTATATATTATATATTATATATTATATATTATATGTATTATATATTATATATCATATTATATATCATATATATTATATATTTATTATATAGAGGAGTTTGTTCTCTGGAGACGCAGGACCCGCATCAGCCAAAGAGCTTTTTGGAATAAATTGTCCAGGCTGGATGGGATTGTCCTGTCCCCATTGAAGGAAAGGACAACCCCAAACATTCCCAAACATCCCAGGGAAAGGCAGGAAAAGCTTTTCTGGGCTGGTGCTCAGGGCACAATCACCTCTGAAATCTGCTTTTGTCACCAGCTCTCACCTGGGCTGGGAAAAGGCTCAGAGAATCCCACAGGGAGGAATTTCCTGGTGTTTGGTCCCTTCCAGCACAGGGTGATTCAGCTCCTGGGGCGGGAGGAGAAGCCCCAGCTGGGGGATGGAGGCTCTGGATGCTCCCAAATCCAGGAAATTCCGAGTTAATTTTATAGAAAACGTGAAGGAACAGCGTCACACAGGGCTGAATCACCTCAGCCTGAGCAGGGGAGCAATCAGTGCTGATGGCAATATTCCTAAATCAATAATCCCACAGAAATCATCATAATTAGTCCCGATCAGCCTGAAAGTGCAGCTCCAAATGTAGCCCAGGTGAAGTTCAATTCTTTCAAACACCAGAAAAAGGGAAAAAATATGAAAATGGGATGGAGGGAATTGAATATTGTGGAGGGCTGTGATGTTCCCAGCCCCACTTTCAACCACAAAAAGATGGGAAAAAAAGTGGGAAGTGGGATCCAGGTGCTGTTTTATTGTGGGAGATGCTCTTTTTGCTGAGACAAAAACACTTTTAAAGCCCCAACAGGTGAATTCCTCTTCCCTGCCTCTTGATTTCATAACTTTTGAGCTACTGACAATGGGCAAAGGAGGAGTCAGGCTCTATAATTAAAGTTATTTAAAACAATCAGGCAGTTGGAGAGATGGAGACTTTCCTCACCTTCTTAAAATTAAAAAAAAAACAATAAAAAATTCCACTTAATTCCCATTAATCAATCCACAGCCAGGAATTCAGCACAAACACTGATGGAAATTCAGTTTATTCATCCCCCTCATGTCCCGGCTTGCACTTTCACCCCGCAGAGAGTCTGGGATTGATGGAGTTTCCTGCCAATCAACCCCAGGAAATGCAGGAATGCCAGGCTGGAGCTCCACTCCGGATTCCCAGCCTGGAGCAGATGGCAAAGCCACCCTCGAGTGACCAACAAAAAAAAACCCCAGAGCCGCTCCCGCTGCACCTTGCTCAGGAAAAAGCAAATTACGGCGCTAATGAGAGGAACTGGCCTCCACAATCTGTGCTCCCTGAATTTGTGTCACCTCCTGGTGAATTATTCCAGCCCAGAGCAGAGGAAGTGATGAGGAAAAAACCTTGAGCAAACCTTGAGTTTTACCGTTGGCGCGTTCAGGTAAAACCTGGCAAAGGGTCGCACGCGAACACGGGAGAACAACAGGAAAAAAACAAACTGAAAAGGGAATTCCAGGAGTGATTCTGATCCAGATTTTTATGGGAAAAGGAGCCCCAAGATGAGAACAAATAATCAACTCACAAAATAAAAAAAAAGTGGTTGGGGGAATGGAAAATTTCGGGATTTCAATCAGGATAAACCCCGCGGAATGTCAAAATTAAAGCGGAACCTGAGAAATCCCACACACGGTGATTTGTCACCAGAAAAGTTCATTTCTTTACCCTCATCCCATTCAAACTCCACCACAGAAATGAAATTTCATGGGATTCACACTCTGCAGGGGCTCAGGGTGCTGAGCTGGCTGGGACAGGGGGTTTTACACCTGGATTTTAAGGCAAAGCTTGGAAATGTTGGTGATTTTTTCTCCCCTTTTTGGGGCTGATTTTCCTCCTTTTGGGGCTGGTTTTCCTCCTTTTTGGGGCTGACTTTTCTTCCCCCTTTTTGGTCAATTTTTTTTCACGCCCTGTTTTGGGCATGATTTTTTTCTCCCATTTTAGGGTGACTTTTTTTCCCCCCTCGCCCCTTATTTAGGACTGATTTTTTTTCCCCCTTCTTTTGGGGATACATTTTTCCCCCCTGTTTTGGGGCCAGTTTTCCTTCCCAGCTGTGGAAAAAAATCTTTTCCCTGGTTTCCCTGCACGAGGGGCTCCATCTATTCCCAATTTTATTCCAGAAAATTGATTTCAAGAGGAAAAAAAATATCCATAAATGCCAGTTTGTCACATCAGATCATTCAGAGGATTCTACTCTGCTCATGCACAGATCTGATCGCTGGTTTGGGAATTTTCAGCATCTTTTTTGTTCTTTCCATGAGGAAAAGGGAAAATCTGCCTCTGGAGTGATGGAAAAATACTTAATTATCAATAAAAACCTTCCTATGAGCAGCTTGGGATTTTGATTAAATTAAAGCAGGTAAAAGATCACTCTAGCTTTTAAACTTTTTAATTTTTTTAAAAATAATAATATTTAAAAAAATAAATAAATTGGGGAGTCTCACTTGAGGAAAAGAGTGATTCCATGATATCTTTTGTGGGGAAAAGTGGTTCTGAACACTTTTCCTATCCTATAAAAATAAGGAGTGCACAGCCAGGTCTGCCAGGGGAACTCTGAATTAAATCACAAAATGTTCCTCTCATCCCCTGCTCTGAGCACAGAATTTCCTCATCTCCTCCTAATTCTTTAAAATAAACTTTATTTAAATAAATATTTATTTAAAATAAATAAAATAAACCTGCTGTGCCTGGCTGAGCTGTGTTTTCAGACCCCCCTGGAAGGAATTAAAAACTTTCCCTGCGCACAAAATTCCAGTTTTGGGCTGCTCAGGGTGATTTCCTGGGATTTTTAATTCACTTTAGATAAGCAAGAAATCTGTTGTTATTTCCCTTCCATAAAATTCCAGGCAGAACTGGAATAAAGTTGAAAAGCAGGAATTAAAGTTGGCACATATAAAATAGGAAATAGAGGGAAATAGAGAGAAATAGAGAGAAATTAAATAGAAATAGAGAGAAATAGAGAGAAATGAAATAATAGAAATAGAAATAGAAATAGAAATAGAAATAGAAATAGAAATAGAAATAGAAGGAAATAGAGGGAAATAGAGAGAAATAAAGAGAAACAAAATAGAGAGAGAGAAATAAAGAGAAACTAAATAGAGAGAAATAGAGAGAAATAAAGAGAAATTAAATAGAAATAGAGACAAATTAAATAGAAATAGAGACAAATAGAAATGAAATAGAGAGAAACAGAGATGGGAAGGTTCTGCTTCTTTCCTTTCCCAAAGAGAAGGAAATTCTGGGATTTCCCTGGAGATCCCAGGGACTGCAATCCCATCTCCCACACCTGAAAATATCCTGGGCAAACTAGAAATGCCTTCAAATTTCTCTTTTCCAAGGGGTGAAGCAGCAGGAGCCCCAGCTGAAAGCAGAGGGAAAAGGCTCTGAGAGGAGCTGGAAATCCATAGGAAGTTTAAATCCCTGCCCAAGGCCGATGTCCTTGGGCTGGCAGAGGCAGAACATCTGGTTACTGACATCTGGGGCTTCCAGATATCCTGGAACTTCCCATCTTCCTTTAGGCGAAATCCCAGCCGTAAAAAAAAAAAAAAAAATATAAAAATAAATAAATGAAAAATGGAATTTCCCAGCACGTTCCCCAGTTCTGAGAAATCAAACCCTTTGCACCAGCCTTGACTGTTCCTGTTCATTAATGAGACTTGATTTTGCCAACCAGGAGCAATTCAGGGAATCAGGAAATGCAGATTTGTTGTTAAAATACAGCAAAAAAACCCCCCGATGGTCGTGGCAGACTTTGCCACTGATTATTACTCACAGATTTTCAGTCAAGCATTTAATTGTTATTTAATAATTTCTGCTGCTCTGGGATTTTTCAAACAAAAAAAATGCTTTGGAAAATCAGCCTTAAATCAGATTTAGAGGACTGATCCTGGAATTTCTTGGGAATAATCCCGCCTGGTTGGGAAGGGCCAGCACTGACAGTGGCCAGGATTTGAATCCTCAACAGGAACAGGAAAAGTTATGGGAGATTCCAGTGTTGGAGCTGCTCTGTCCAGGCTTTATCCCAAGAGCAACTCTATAATTTATGGCAGCATCTTCTCCTGCAGAGATCAGGGACCCTGGGTCAAAATAAGTTATTTACTGGGAGGGTGGGGAGGCTCTGGCACAGATTATCCCAAGAATCTGTGGCTGCCCCATCCCCAGGCCAGGCTGGATGGGTTTGGAGCACCCTGGGACAGTGGAAGGTGTGGGGGTGGAATTGGATGAGCTTTAAACTCCTTCCATCCCAACCCATTTCACCATTCCAGTGCAGAAATTAGTGAGGCACTTAAAAATCTAAATAATTCCCAACAAAACTTGGACATCCAGGGAAAACAGAGCTGCCTCCCTGCATTTCTGAGATCATTCTGCAACATCTCAGCTCTGGGGCCATCACTGATGCCTTGGGAAGGCTGAGCTGGAGCAGAGCCTGGGCAGAGCTGGAGAATAAAGCAGAGATTTATTCCAAGGCCTCCAGGATCCACCTTGGGCAGGACAAGAGCCTGGCCAGGGCTACACCCAAGGGGGACCCAAAATGGTCCCCAAATGGCCAAAGGGTCCCCAGGTGTGACACTTGGATCAGTTTTGGTCCATTTGCAGCTTGGGCTTGAATTGTCCAATTGCAGCTGCAGGTTGTGAGGTCCCATCCTTGTTGTTCCTCCCTCCAGCCCCCCTTGTTTGTGCTCTTGGGCCTGAGAGTTGTCCTTGGTGTCCATTGGGGCAAGGATTTGTTTTGTGTCCCTGCTGTGTGCAGAGCTGAGTGACACTGACTGTGAGCTCAGGGCTGCCCCCCTGGCCACCACAGAACCTGAAATAAATCAAAGAGAAAACTTCAGGCATTCATCACCTTTCTTGGGTTGCCATGCAAGATGTAACCAAAAGTTTATATTCTATTGCCAGTTGTTAAAACCATTTAGGGAGGTGTTTTCTTTATCCCTTCCACCCCCCATCCTCCCCCCAGGGGATCTCTGCTGCCCATGGCCCATCCAGGCTCACTGCAGGGCTGATCCAATTCCATCATCCCATGGGGAGATGCTCCACCCAGGGGGAGGAGCCCAGCATTCCCACCTGGATCAAACCTGGCATTGAGAACAGCAGCACAGCCTGTTTGCACTGGATTCCCAGAGGGAGAGCAGACCCAGCTCAGCACCACTGGACCTTCTACAGGATCATCTCTGCTCCACCAGAACCACATCTGGCACTGCAGGAGGGCTGGGCTGGGCTGACACCAACACCCTGAACCAACAGGGGGTCAGGAGTGTTCTGACTCTGGCAGTGCTTTTTTTGTACCACTGCATTTTTATTTTAATATTCCTAGTAGAGAATTTTTATTTTTATTTTAATATTCTTAGTAAAACTGTCGTTCCTATTCCCATATCTTTGCCTGAAAATCCTCTTAATTTCAAAATTATGATAATTAGCATGATGGGAGTTTACATTCTCCATTCCAAGGGAAGCTCCAGGTTTCCCTGGCACACACCTGTCTCTCCAAACCAGGACATCGCCCCACCTCCAACATCTGGCCATGGGAAATCTCCTCATTTCAGGCTCACTCTCAGTTCCCTGGCCCTGCACTCGTTGCTGTGCTACAGAGCAAATATTTTCCCCATTTGGGTTGTTTGACAACAAACAAAAAACCCGTGGGGAAGTCATTTTCTGCTTTACTCCAGGGAGAAGCCTTGAAACCAGAGCAGCCTTCCAGGGCAATTCCTAGAAATGCAACAGGGAATAAAAAAAAAAAAAAAAAAAAAAAAAAAAAAAAAAAAAAAAAAAAAAATCCACATTTTGTGGGGTTGGGTTCACCTTGGGGCAGCCACAGCAGGGAGGGCTGGGAATGCAGCAGGAGCCATTCCCAGCCCAGGTAATGAGGAGATTTTCTTCTTCCTTTTCCAAAGAAATGAAATTTCATGGGATTCACACTCTGCAGGGGCTCAGGGTGCTGAGCTGGCTGGGACAGGGGGTTTTGCACCTGGATTTTAAGGCAAAGCTTGGCAGTGATGGGTGATTTTTTTCCCCCTTTTTGGAGCTGATTTTCCTCCTTTTTGGGGCTGATTTTCCCCCTTTTTGGGGCTGATTTTCCTCCTTTTTTAGGGCTGAGTTTTCTCCCCCATTTTTGGGCCAGTTTTTCTTCACACCCTTTTTTGTGGATGATTTTTTTCCTCCCATTTTAGGGTGATATTTTTCTCCCCCCGCCCCTTTTTGGGGCTGATTTTCTTCCTTTTAAGGGCTGAATTTTCTCCCCCCTTTTTGGGCCATTTTTTCTTCACGCCCTTTTTTTGGGTTATGATTTTTTTCCTCCCATTTTAGGGTGATTTTTTCTCCCCCTTCCCCTTTTCGAGGCTGATCTTTCTTTCCCACTTTTTGGGGTTTCATTCTTTCCTTCCTTTTTTGTGGCAAATTTTTCCTTCCCCCTTTTTACGCCAGATTTTTTCCCCCTTTTTGGGGTTGGATTTTTTCCCTCTCCCCCTTTTCAGGGCCAGTTTTTCTTCCCTCTCTTTTTTGGGGCCAATTTTCCTCCCACCTTTTATAGGGTGGATTTTTTCTCTCCCCCTTTTGGGACTAATTTTTCTCCCTCCCTTTTTTGGACCTGATTTTTCTTCCCTCTTTTCTGGGCCTGATTTTTCCTCTCCTCTTTGTGTCTGATTTTTCTCCCCTCATTTTGGGCCAATTTTTCTTCTCCTCTTTTTAAAAACCTTTTTTTTTTTCTCCTTTTTTTGAGGCCAATTTTTCTTCCCCTTTTGTGTCTGATTTTTTTTTTTCCCCCTTTTCTTGGGCCCATTTTTTTTTCTCCACCCTTTTTGGAGCTGGATTTTTTTTTTTTTTCTCCCTCTTTTTTATTTTTGGGGTTGGATTTTTCCTGTATTTCAAACCCAGCACTGCCCTTTCTGCAGAGTTTTTTGGTTTTTTTTTTTGCAGGCAGGATCCCATCACCCTGAGCACTCTGTGTGACGTCAAAGCACATCACACTCACTCTGAATTCCCCACAAAATTCCCTGGGCTTTCCATTTGGATGAAAAAAAAAATTAAAATCTGACCATTTTAATGAACTTTGACATTTAAGGGAAAAATTAAACAAAAAAAAAAAAGAAAAAAAAGAAGGAAAAGTTCAACTCCTCCTGATAATTGAGATTTTGAGTGATAAATCAGCATCAAATATTTCCAGGAAATGTGATGGAATTGAGCTGGGAAAAAAAAGGGCCACTGAGGCAATTACGGAATTCAGATCCCAGTTAATATTTCAAGTTCTGATCCGCACACAGGGAGGAGTTTGACCCCCGATTTTAACCCCAGAAAAGGAGCTACAAATGTCCCTGAGAAATGGAACAAACTCTCACGTCTGTTGGAAAATCCTACACGTGGACAGGGGTCATTAAAAGTAATTAATGAGAATTATTAATTCAATAACCTGGGGATGAAGGGGGAGAATTAAGTGAATTTTAAGGAGTTATTCCTGAAAAAACGATGCAGTATTTTTTCCCCAAAGCATCACATTAATGGACAGGATAAAGCTGAATTTCAACATTTTTTTAGCCACAGAAAGAGAAGATTTTATTATTTATGTACCAAGCAGAAAATGCAACTTCTGTAAATACATTTTTATTCCAGATAAACCCTGATGGTACAAGAAGTTGAATTCATCGTGAGCAGCTCGTGTGGACACATTTGATGTGCTATATCGTAATATATATAATATTATTATTTTATTTTTATATTTATATAATATTATATACCATATTTTATATTACTATATAATTTTATTGTAGATAACATATATGATATTATATATATTGTTATACTATATCATATGTATATTATTTATATTATTTATAGATATATAATAATTATTTATATATATCATAATATATATTATTATCTTTATATAGATAATATTATATATAATATTTTATATTATTCTATATTATTTTATTATTATATTGTATACAGCATATATTATATTATATTATATTATATTATATTATATTATATTATATTATATATATTGTTATACTATATAATGTGTATAATATCTATATTATTATATAATTATTATTAATATATCATAATAATATATATTATTATTTTATATAGATATTATTATATTATTATGTTATTATATTGTATACAACATATATATTATATTATATTATATTATATTATATTATATTATATTATAATATAATATCATATGCATATTATCTCTACATATAATGATTATTTATATATATAATAATATATAATATTATTATACTTATATATAATATTATATGTCATATTTATATATTATATATTATTATATAATTTTATTGTATACAGCGTATATTATATTACATTATATTATATTATATTACATTACATTACATTATATTATATTATATTACATTACATTATATTATATTATATATTGCTATATTATATTTCTTGCTATATTATCTATATTATCTATAGATATATATTATGATTATTAATATCTATAATAATGCTATTAAATGGTGTAAAATACAGCTGTGACTTTGAGGAAACACAAGTAGAGATAGAAATACCAGAGTTATTTAAAGCAGGGCTGGCTCAGGCAGTGTTTGCTCAGAACACTCAGATAATTGTGTTCAGTTCTTTAGTTTGATCTCCTGTGAACCTCAATTGTCCATCCACTGCTGTGAATAATAAACTCGGGTTTAACTGGGCCTCACTTGGGGTTTGGCTGCAGCACCTTCTGCTCCTGGGGCAGGAGAGGCTCAGTCTGAGCATCCCTGTTGTCTTTGTAATCATTTCCAGAACATCATCAATAAATGGCATTTAAAGGGTGCCCAGACCCTCATTTCAATTTCATTCCAGCTTCCAACCAAACTCGGGATCCTCTGGCAGATTCCAAAGGATTTTAAATTCTCTCTGAAAGGGGAGGTGACAACATTTAAATTACCCCCTCATCACCTCAATGGGAGGTGCTGAAGCATTTTCTCCCATCCCCAGGTGATTTCCGTGGCCTTCCTCTCTATTTTAAACACATTTAACCAAGGCAATAACAATTAAACTATGGAGGGATTGATCATTGTTACCCATGGCTTGGCAAAGTTGGGATCATTTTGGAAAAAAATGAGATTTTAATTTTTTTAAAAATACACTAACAGCAGGAGGAGGCATGAGGATTCCAGAGGAAAAACACAATATCCTGGCCAGGAATATAAATAATAAATTATTTTGAGGGAGAATCCACTGGACTGGACTAGGGAGAACCTTGATGGACAGGACACAAAAATCCCTGCAGGGACTGGTCCTGGAAATCTCCTTGGGGTGAAACTTCTGGAATTTACCCTTTATCCATAACCCAGAACTCCTGGCAAGGCTCAGGAAAAAGTTTAAAAAACTTTTCCCTCCTTTATCCAACCCACCTGAGTGAATTTTGCCCTGAACAAGAGTTAAAAACTATTATTATTTATTATTATTTTTAATTTTTAAATTATTATTATTATTATTAGGATTATAAGGATTATTAGGATTATTATTAGGATTATTATTAGGATTATTATTAAGATTTTTTATTTTTTTAAATTACGTCCCTTTCTTTGGGAAAAAGGAAAAGTGAAACTAAACTTTAGCCCTACTCAGCACTAAGAGCTGCTCTTTGCCTCCCCAGCTCTGTGAATCTCGTGCTGGTTTTTTGTGCAGAGGTTTTTTTTTTTCCCAGAGTTTGGGATATTTTGGGTCTGGCCAGGCAGTAAATCTGCGAGCAGATGACAATCCCTGATGTCAGCGCTGTGACCTCTGCTAAGGGACATTGCTCTGGTGTTTTGGGGCTTGCAGGCTTCTTGAAAATAAAATAAAAATAAAAATAAAAATCCCCCAAACAACGAAATGACGATGAAAAAAAATCAGAACAAAGTTCAAGGCTCATTAAATACCTGATTTTTATTGATGTGGGAAATCTGTTCACTCAGTTCTCATCATCCCAGCAACACAGCTTAAAAATATCTTAAAAATAATCTTTAAATTATTTTAAACCACCCTAAAAATGGTAAAAATATCTAAAAAAAAATTGTTAAAATCGAAAACAAATCTAAAAAAAAAATCCTTAAAATCTATTTAATATTTTTTTAAATCTTTTTTTTTTTTTAATCTCTGGCCTTGACTTCCTCTCCTTGAGGGTATTTATTGCTTGCAGGGCGTAAATCCAGCTTTGCTCAGCAAGGATCACGTTCCTGCCCTGCCATGGAGAAAAGAAAATGGATCTCGGAGAAATAATTGGCAGGAATTTGACCTAAAATATTCCTTTTTTTAGGAGAAAACCTGAAACCATCAGGGTCTGAAAGGTTCTGAAGTGCAGATGTTACCCAGGCTTGGGTGGGGAGATGGAAATTAAAAGATGGGAATGGGAAATGGAAATGGGAAATGGGAATTGGACTGGGGAATGGGAATGGGAATTGGAGAATGGGAATGGGAATTGGAATGGGAATAGGAATGGGGAAAGAGAATTGGGGAATAGGGATGGGAATGGGAATGGGACTGAGAATGGGACTGGGAATGGGAATGGGGAATGGGGAATGGGAATGGGAATGGGGAATTGGAATGGGAATGGGAATGGGAATGGGAATGGGAATGGGGATGGGAATGGAAATTGGAATGGGAATTGGGATGAGAATGGGAATGGGAATTGGAATGGGAATGGGACTGAGAATGGGACTGGGAATGGGGAATGGGAAAGGGACTGGGAATTGGAATGGGAATGGGAATGGGGATGGGAATGGAAATTGGAATTGGAATGGGAATTGGGATGAGAATGGGAATGGGAATTGGAATGGGAATGGGACTGAGAATGGGACTGGGAATGGGGAATGGGGAAGGGAATGGGAAAGGGAATGGGAATGGGAACTGGGGAATGGAAATGGGAATTGGGGGATGGGAATGGAAATTGGGGAATGGGAATGGGAATTGGAATGGGAAATGGGAATTGGGAAATGGGAATGGGAATGGGAATGGGACTGGGAATTGGAATGGGGAATAGGAATGGGAATTGCAATGGGAATGGGAATTGCAATGGGACTGAGAATGGGGAATTGCAACGGGAATGGGAACAGGGAATGGGAATGGGGAATGGGACTGGGAATGGGAATGGGAATTGGAGTGGGAATGGAAATTCCCAAAATGAGGAATTTCGGCCTCAACTCTGACACCTCTGCATGCCACTGGCAGTTGGATGAAATCTTTTTACCAGGAAAAAGTCAAATATTCCTATTTTTTTTCGCAGCCCCAGGCAATGTGAACTGTAAACACCCAGCGCTGCTGATGCATCAGAACCCAAATTATCTCCAAGGATAGAATTCTGGGCAGGTCACAAACCCAGCTCCAATTTCGCTCAGCAAATATTTTAATTTGTCATCTGCTAATTAACTGAGTGGCTGGAAGGTTTTCCAAGGTGCCCAGGAAAGTTCCAGACCCTTTTCAGAAGGTTTTAAATCCAATGATTGCACCGCCTTTGGCTCAGGGAAATGCAGGGAAATGTCCCCAGATGAAATAAAATCTGATTCACTGCAGGCAGGAGCGATCTCTGGATTTACAGCAGAGAGGGAATTTCTGAGCAGAGCTCAGAAAATTATTGGAAATCATCAATTTCTGGGTTTTTCTCTGCTTTGATCCCTCACTTTGTGTTGATTCCTCATGGAACAAATTCCACCTGTTTTCCATCCGTGGCAGAGGAGGAGCTGGGCATGACCTGGGGTGTTTTCCCCTTTCCTTTATTTCTGCCTTTATTTACAAGATTTGCTGAAGGTTTGTAACAATTCCAACACATTTTAATCAGCAATTTCCACTCTGAAAGCGGTTCCTGATCCTCTCCCATTCCAGTTCATCTTTATTTAACTGAGACTTGATTCCTGCAATACAGAAACTCAAAGAACCCATTTTTTTTTTCCTTCAATTTGAAACCATTTCCAGCCATTTTTTCCCTGCTGCCTTTTAACCAGGGTCCATTCCTGGTTGCTCTGCCCAACCCCTTTTCAGCAATAAAAAACACCTGGGAGTGAGCAGGGAATATATTGATTTTTCCACACAGCCCCTGGCCACGGATCCATATTCAGAACATAACATGGAATCTCTGGCTTCTATCAAAATATGAAAGAAAAAAATTCAATCGAAGCGAGAAAAAAAAAAGAGACACAAAAATTATTCAATTAACGGAGGTTTTGTCCCATCCCTTGGCACACAGGTATTTAAAAAAAAAATAAAATTTGTGTTATACAGCAGCCTGAAGTGTTATTCCAGATATCTCTGCTTGGACAGGAATGTTCTTCTCACATCCCAGTTCCCTGTGGTTTCCCAAATTTCTGCTGTTCATGGGAAATCTGTGGGTCTAGAAAATGCAATTTTATCCCTGGTGTGCAGGATGAATCCTCCAGATTTCCCTGTTTCCCTCTGTGCTCAACTCAGGGTCAGCAACATCAAATATTGGGGGTCAAAGAACAACAAAAAAAGGAGTTTTCCAGAGTTCCCTTTGGAATTATTCTGGGAATATTCTGGAGGGGTGTTGGAGCCCTGGGCACTGAGAATTTCAGATTTTCTGTGCTGACCCCCAAGCAAACACTGCAGTGACCTGAGGATGTGGAAAAGGCTCCCAAAATTAAATAACAGCACTGGGATTGTGGGTGTGGGGTTTGGATAGAAGTGTGTGATAGCACAGGGTGGAAAATTCAGAGTTTAGGATTTAGAATATAGTGATAGAGAAATGGGGCAAGGTGGAGGTTTTAGGACTTAGGCGGATATTAAGAAGCAGAAAATGATGCTGACAAGCCTTTTAAAAATCTTTATTTCTATTTTTATTTTTTATTTATATTTTATTTTTATTATTTCTTAGTTATTTTTATTTAGTTTTAGTTTTATGATTTAGATTTAGTTTTAGATTTAGTTTAGTTTTAGGTTTAATTTTATGTTTAGGTTTATTTATTTATTTCTAGTGTTATTTATTTATTTATTTATTTTCCTTAATTAATTATCCTCATTTTATTTATTTATTAAATATTCTTTATTTCTTTAGTTCTTAATTTAAATTTATTTTTATTTCACCAGGCAGCTTTTCCCTTGCATGGCAGGGTAGGTAGCTTTAGTTTTATGTTTTAGTTTTAGTTTAGGCTTAGGTTTAGTTTTAAGTTCATTTATTTAATTATTTATTTAGTTTCAGTTTTAGGGTTTTTTTATTTATTTATTTTCCTCAATTAATTAATTAATTAATTAATTAATTTTATCTATTATCCTGTATTTCTTCCGTTCTTCATTTAAATTTATTTTTATTATTTCACCAGGCAGCTTCTCCCTTGCATGGCAGGGTGGGTAGTTTTAGTTTTATGTTTTACTTTTAGATTAGGCTTAGTTTTAGTTTAAGGTTTAGTTTTAGGTTTTGGTTTATTTATTTAGTTAGTTTTAGGTTTACGTATTTAGTTTTAGTTTTAGTTTTAGTTTTATTCATTTATTTATTTATTTATTATCCTCAGTTAATTAATGATCCCTATTTTATTTATTTATTTATTTATTATCCTTTATTTCTTCAGTTCTTCATTTCAATTTATATTTATTTCACCAGGCAGCTTTCCCCTTGCGTGCCAGAGTGGGTAGTTTTAGTTTTATGTTTTAGTTTTATGTTTTAGTTTTATGTTGTAGTTTTATGTTTTAGTTTTAGTTTAAGCTTAGGTTTAGTTTTAGTTTTAGGTTTAGTTTTAGGTTTATTTAGTTAGTTAGTTTTAGTTTTAGGTTTTTATTTATTTATTTACTTATTTACCTCAATTAATTAATTAATTATCCTTTATTTATTTATTTATTTATTTATTATCCTTAATTCTTCATTTAAATTTATTTTTATTATTTCACCAGGCAGTTTTCCCCTTGCCTGCCAGGCTGGCTCTGGCCCCAATCCCCGGGTTATTCTCACAGCCTTAAGGAAGGGGCTGCGCTAAAGCCCGGCGCGGTGCCACCAGCCTTGACGTCAGTGTCAAGGATTAAAGGGACTCTGGGAACCCAAAGCCTCCTTAAGCAGCCACAGCCAAGGTCACTTTGTGGCAGCCACCCCCAGCCCGGTGGGGACACCTCGGTGACACACATCCCACCTGGGGAGGGCAGGGAGGGAACCTCCGGCGGGGATGAGCTCGCAGGGATCAGGGAATGGATTTCATAATGGACAGTGAATTCTGGGAGGGGATGTGTCGGAGTCCAGGGCACCTCTCTCCTCTGGATTTGGTTTTCTCTCACTTGGGATTCCAAGGCTGGTGCTTTGAGTGGGTCTTTTTCTGTCTCTCTCTGTGACCTCTGAAGGTTTTGAGTCTGAGTCTGTCGTGGCACGAGAATGGATTGGAGTCTCAAGGTCTTGGTTTTCTTGGTTTCTCACCTTGTTTGTCATTTCTTATTTTACAATTCTCTGTGTCCAGCCAAGGTGTTCACAGCAGCTCGGACACGATGGGACTGCCCCATGATGGAAGGTCACTTTGCTTTAATTCAGATAACTACGTGGTTATTATTTACAATTCTGTGCCAGTGCCTAACACCTGCACAAGAAGGGTCATCTCTACTCTGACCCAATCCCCTCAACCACCCTGTGCCCACGTCACTGCAGGAGATGGAGGCCAGGGGAGAAGGAGAAGGACTCAGGGTTCCACCTTAATTCCTCCATCTCGTTCCCCTGCAGCTACATCCTAAAAATCCCAAAACTACAAAATTTTCTCCCCGGTGAAAAACCACACCACTGTCTGTCACACCTTTGTGACTTGTAATTCCTCTCTGTGTTGGAAGTTTTTCTCATGGACTGAAATCAAAGCCTGTGTCCTCCTGGGCTCTGTGCCAGGGTCTCAAACCCCCCTGGACAGACCCCAGGCCCTCCTGGACAGACCCCAAACCCCCCTGGACAGACCCCAGACCCTCCTGGACAGACCCCAGACCCTCTTTCTCGGGTCCCAGGCCTCTCTAATGAGGTTTGTGACCTTCCCAAGGCACCCAGAGGGATGCCCTGGACTCTGATACTCTCTAAGGTCACAGACCTTGGCAGAGGGGTCTGAAACCCAAGGAAGGGAGTTTGAGCTCTGGACAGGGGGGTCTGTCCGGGGGGGTTGCAGTAGACCCTGGCACAGAGCCCAGGAGGACACAGGGCACTGGTATGGAATTGTAAATAACAGACACATAATTATCTGTATAAGAATCAGTGACCTCCCATCACGGGGGGAGTCGTCCTGTGTCTGAGCTGCTGTGAACACCTTGGCCGGGCACAGAGAAAATTGTAACATAAGAAATAATAAACATGTGAGAAACCAGAGGAAAAACAAGACCTTGAAGATTCCGTTTCATTCTCACGTCTGGCTCAGAGACTTCAGAGGGCAAAAAAGACTCACTCAAACCACCACCTGAATCTCGAGGAAAGAAAACCAAACCCGAGAGTGATACATTAATTTAATAATTAATAATAAAAAGAAAGAAAGGAATAAATTTGATTATTTGATTTTAAAACATTTTTAATTTTAAACGGTATTTAATTCTAAACAGATTTCCGTTACCTTCCTTTTTAATTTTAATTGAAATAATTTAATTTAAATTAAATTAAAATTAAAAAGGAAGGCAACAGAACATTGAAGAAGGATCTTAAAAACCTCCTGATCCCACCACCCATGGTCAGCAACACCTTCCACCACCCCAGATCGCTCCAAACCACAGGAATTCCAAGGAGCTGCATCTCCCCACTCCTCCCTCCAGGTTTCTCTTACTCTGCCAATGTCTGGGCACTGGTAATTATTGAAGGCTGAATAATTAACAGTAAACACAATCACAGAACAGCCAGGTTGGAAGGGACACACAAGGATCAAAGTCCAGCTGCTGACAGGAGCTGTGCAGTGACTGAATGGGATATTTGTGACATTTCAATTGCAGTTTCTATGATTTAAATTGCAGCTTCTGTGATTTTTAATTTCAATTGCAGCTTCTATGACTTTTAATTTCAGTTTCTATCATTTTTAATTTCAGTTGCTATGATTTTTGATTTCGAATGCAGTTTCTATGATTACAAATGCAATTTCTGTGATTTTTAATTGCAGTTTCTATGATTTTAAATTGCAGTTTCCATGACTTTTAATTTCCATTGCAGTTTCTATGATTTTAAATTTCAGTTGCAGTTTTTTCTATTATTTCAATTGCAGTTTCTGTGATTTTAAATTGCAGTTTCTATGATTTTAAATTTCAGCTGCAGTTTCTATGATTTTTAATTGCAGTTTCCGTGATTTTTAATTTCAGTTTGCATGATTTTTAATTTCAGTTTCTGTGATTTTTAAAGGACATGGAAACATCAGCTCAGTTCAGGAGTTTTTGCCTGTCAGTCTTAGAAGGAGAAGTTCTGCTCTACTGACCTTAAACCTCATTTTAAGAAGTGGCTTAAGTCAATGTGCACAGAAAGATGTCTGAAGAGCTCTGTTAAGGCTGGAAAACTCCTTTATTTCTTTGATCTGACAAAATTTTTCTTACGAAATAAAATTCCCCACGTACATCACCAAGGACCTGTCTGCAGCACCAGTAAATTAAAATCACTCTTGGAATTCAATCCTTCCATAACTGCAGCGACATTTGGAAGAAGTCCCCACGCTCAACCTCTACTAATTAATTACGACACCATAAATATTTTAGGAAGTGCCACAAACAGTTTTATTGAGACTTTTTTTTTTTTTATATTTGATTGCAAGGCAAGAAGTGCTGCTGCTCCCAGAGCTCTGCTTTGCTCAGGAATGGAAACCAAAGCCTGTCACACTCTCGGGAATGTCTTCCCAAGCATCTGCTCCCAGGACTGCTAAATTAGAAACCAACCTTTAGCTCCTGCCAGCGCCCCAGAGAGTGAGATTTCAGTGTCTGTGATGCCTTGGGAAGGCTGAGCTGGAGCAGAGACTGGGCAGAGCTGGAGAATAAAGCAGAGATTTATTCCAAGGCCTCCAGGATCCACCTTGGGCAGGACAAGAGCCTGGCCAGGGCTACACCCAAGGGGGACCCAAAATGGTCCCCAAATGGCCAAAGGGTCCCCAGGTGTGACACTTGGATCAGTTTTGGTCCATTTGCAGCTTGGGCTTGAATTGTCCAATTGCAGCTGCAGGTTGTGAGGTCCCATCCTTGTTGTTCCTCCCTCCAGCCCCCCTTGTTTGTGCTCTTGGGCCTGAGAGTTGTCCTTGGTGTCCATTGGGGCAAGGATTTGTTTTGTGTCCCTGCTGTGTGCAGAGCTGAGTGACACTGACTGTGAGCTCAGGGCTGCACCCCTGGCCACCACAGAACCCGAAATACAGGAAAGAGAAAACTTCAGGCACCATCTGCACAGGGGAAAACGTCCCAGCAGCTCCTCCTCACCGAGGCAGGACGGGCTGGACACAGAAATCCTGATTAATGTCACATTAACTTGATGTCACTTAAGCTCTGGTGAAGTTAATTTGGTTTGAGCCTTGTGCATGAGCCAGCAGGAGCTGTGTCCTCAACTCTGTCAACCAACAGCCACAGTCCTGTGCTCCAACACTCCAAATTCATTATTTCCTTGAATTTTGGACCTTCAGCTTACATGGGAAAGGCTCAAAAGTTCATAAAATCTGCTATTTGCAGTGAAAATTCTGATCTTTGCGAGTATTGACACTCCTTTATCAGTTTAGCCTGAATTTTTCCTGCCATGAAATGCCTGGGCAAGGTGGGATGGAATCCTTGGGACAGCACAAGCCACAGGTGTTTTCGGGGAATGCAAAATCTACAGGATTTTTCAATCTACTTCAATATTCCTGCAAGACTTGGGGTTTTTCTGTCCTAAAGTAGAAGTCCCTCAATGGAATTCCTGCTTGGAAATTCTGAATGGAAACCAAAGGGTTTTTGGCAACTCTAGGGAAGATTTCTAGAGAATTTTAACCAGATCTCGCTCCTCACACTGGCTGGGCAACAAAAACGCCAAGAACAAAGTGAGAAGAGAAAGAGAATCCCCAAAACATTCCCATTTTAGCTGGATTTCACAGGAAGTGGGGATCACTTTGTACTCACACCAAACATTCCCCCTTTCCAGACGAATATTTGCTGATGGGAATTAATTTCTCCTGTTAGACACAGCCCTAGGCCCAGCCTGACCTCTTCTGACCTAGTGAAGAAAATCAGTTTAAGCAGCACCTTCCTGACTCTGCCTCTTCCCCAAGCTGGGAAATTTGGTGCCATCAACACGAACTTGAAATCGAATTTGGTGTTTTCGGCGTGGTTTTTGCATGTCGCGGTTGAGATAAAGACTCTGCTTTATTTTCAGCAGGTAATAAAATTCCCTCTGGGGCTGAAAGCTCCACACGAGGTTCTTCAGGGGTGGGAATTTATGGGGGGCAAAGTTTAACAACAGCAGGAAAATCTGAGGAAATCTTCAATTCATGGAATCACATTCTGAGCTGGAAGAGACCAAAGGATTAAAAACCAACTCCAGGACATTGAGGCGTCCCTTTTATAGATACAGAATCCAGGATTTCCTGATGTCTTCAGGAAAATTGAAACCTGTACTAAAAATTGGGGTTTTTTTTCCCCCCAAATCCCCATTTTTGGAGCAGTTTTCCCAGGATAACAGGCACAGCCAACAAGTTTGTATATTCCACCCTTCTCATCTTCATAGAATTGGTGTTGGCCTCCCTGGGACCAACGAGTAATTAGCCCTCATTAGAGGAACCTTCATCCCTCAACTTCCCAAACTCATTTTTCCTCCCAGGAAAAGAAATCCTGCTGATTTTGCAGTCCCGAGCAAGGAAATTAATCCCAATCCCAAATTTTCCATGCCCAGCCCTGCAGAACCTCCCCCATCTCCCAGATATTCCTGAAGGGACGATTGTGGAGTCACCAACACGACTCACCCGAATAAAAACGAGAATCCAAGTTCCCAACTCCTTTTAAGGACACTTTGCCAGCTCCATGCATCTATTTATCCTTTCCCAATTATTTTTGTGCCGCCTGCTATTATTTCATTCTCACTTTTCCCTTCTTAAAGCAGCACCTTTCCCCTTTTTTTCTCTTCAACAATAACTCCCAGTGGTGGAAATTGATTCTGTGCTGACCCCTTGTTCTCCTCACCCTCTGGAGAGGCCAAGAGTGGGCTGGGAATTGAAGTGATTGACTAAAAAATAAAAAAATAATTAGGAATAAGACCTGAAAAAGTCAAATTATCTTGAGGTGTTGAGCAACCTTAATGCACTTTGAGTATTAAAGTGACGAGTTGAGTGTTGTCATTTTGAAGAGGTTTAATGAAAGCTGGGCCATGTTCTCCTGTTAAATGGATAAAAGCTTTCCTTTATCTGCCGCAGAATTTCCTTCACCTGTAACTCTATCCCCTGTTAATCACCGTGTTCTCTGCATGAAATGTTCTTTAAATACCCGAGGAGCTGAACAGGGCGTTCTCAAATCCCACAGCTGACACCGTCCTGTGCCCTGGCAGAGCACCAGGAAAGGGTTAAAGAAAAACAAAATTTGATGCGTTACCTGAGGCCAAAATCCATCAGTGTGCAGTAATTTTAGGGGGTGGCTGACAATGAAGTGGCCTGAAATGGAGGAAAACGAAAAGAGGAAAAGAATCCAATTAAAATAATAAATTAAAACTTCCCAGTGTTTGCAGAAAGCTCAAAGGAAACGGACAGAAATGAAGAGAGCTGAGAAATTAAATTAATGCAGGTTCTGATTTAGTTTGGGAATGTTTGGGTTGGGCTCTAACGAGTGGTGCAGAAATTAATGCATATTCCAGTTTAACTTGGGAATGTCTGGGGTGGCTTTTAATGAGTGGATTCAGAATGGAAAGTCCCAGAGTTACAAGATTGTCCCTATAATAGAGAATTTATTTTAAAATGAAGGTAAATTAATGATTTTTGGCTTCATTAATTCCCAAAGGATGCATCGACCTTTGTCCAAAGCAGGTGATCCAAGAGCTGAACCCTCACTCCAACCCTGCCCCATCCTGGGTGTTCAGGATTCCCAGCTCAGCCTGTCAAAAATAAGAAAATTTTTAAACCTTTTAAATTTTATTTCTCTAAGAAATAAATAATATGCAATATAAATAAATAAATAAATAAAATGAAATTAATACAATATAATACCTAAAATAAATAAAAAAGAAAATAAGTAGCAATAATTAATAATTAAATAAATATAATAAAATATAATAAAATATAATAAAATATAACTAAAATAAATTTAAAAATAAAATAAATAGTAATGATAATAATAATAAAATTACTATAACAAAAGATAATAATTTAAATAAAATTAAATTAAATAAGTAATAATAATTATTCTCATTATTATATTATAATAACTAAAATAAATAAATAAATAAAATTAAAATAAGTAGTAATGATAATAATAAATTACTATAATAAAATATAATAATTAAAATAAAATAAATAAGTAATATTAATGATAATAATGAAATTTATATAATAATAACTAAAATAAATGAATAAAAATAAAATAAGTAGTAATGATAATAATAAAATTACTACAATAAAATATAATAACTAAAATAAATAAAAATAAATAAGTAGTAATAATAGTAATAATTTAATTAATATATAAATTAATATATATAAAAATATAATAACGAAAATAAATAAATAAGCAAATAAAATAAGTAGTGATAATAAGAAATAAATAAATAACAAAGGCTTGCTTTGTCTTTGCCCTGGGGAAAGGAATTGTGAGGGGTTTTTACCCACCCAAGGCAGAATGAGCTGATCATCTAAGACCAAAACCATTGATGAAAATCAACCCCAAATGTTGCCCCTGGCGTGGCTGGAAAAGCCCAGGAGGGAGGACCAAATTAGAGGAACCCACAGCCAACAAGGAGCCAAATTTTAGAAAAAAAAAAAGTGTAATTTGGGATCAATGAATGGGAACTGCTTAGAAAAAATTTTTTGTGCATAAATGAGCAAAAAGCCCAGTAAGAGGCCTGAGTGTGTGTGTGTGTGGAATATTTTCTGTGGCACATCCTGGCCAGGATAAAGCAATGCCTGACTCTCTCTCTCTTCTCTCTCTCTCTATCTACAATCTCTTCAAGTGTAGCATTGGAGGGTTTTTATTTTCCTCCCAAATTTCGGTGACAAGCCCAGCTCTGCCAGGGGACACTCCCAGCAGCCCCAGCAGGGCCCCGGCCACCTGTGCTGGGTAAAAATATCTGTCACCCCACGCCAGGGTGACCTTGGCTCCGTGTCCCTGTCCCTGCACCGGGTCAGTGTAAACCGAATAAATGTGCAGGAAACAAACCCAGCCTGGAGGTCTCTGCTCTGTCCCTGCTTTTATTTCCATCTCCTGATGTTGTTTTACACCACAACGACACAGACTCTGAAATTCAAAAGGCTGAAAATGACTCCTTTATTTTTGGGATGTGTCTCCCTTTTATACTATTTCACACAGACCAGTTTGATTGGTGAAAACAAAGACAAACCTCTTCACTCCCATTGGTCAGAGCAGAGGGACAGCAAGGAGAAGTCCCTCCTGGGGAAAGGAATGTAAACAAAGGTACAGCTACAAAAACATTTCTCCTGTTCACAGAAAATTCCCTGGGAAAAGAATTTCAGAAAACCAAAACACCTCAGGCACAAACCAGGGCCACAATCTCCAGCTGCTCATGTCCCACTTTCCTGCTCCATTTGTCACCTTGTCCCCTTTCTGGAGAACATTCCATGCCTGGGATCATCTCCCTGAGCTTCTAGAAGGGAAAAAAGAAGCTTTGGGAAAGTGAAAGCTGGTTAAACTCTTGGATGAAGATCCGTGAGTAGAAGAGTTCCACATTGTTGGGAAAGAACTGGTAAAAAAAAAAAATAAAAAGAAGAGGGAAGGGAAGGGAAGGGAAGGGAAGGGAAGGGAAGGGAAGGGAAGGGAAGGGAAGGGAAGGGAAGGGAAGGGAAGGGAAGGGAAGGGAAGGGAAGGGAAGGGAAGGGAAGGGAAGGGAAGGGAAGGGAAGGGAAGGGAAGGGAAGGGAAGGGAAGGGAAGGGAAGGGAAGGGAAGGGAAGGGAAGGGAAGGGAAGGGAAGGGAAGGAAAGGAAAGGAAAGGAAAGGAAAGGAAAGGAAAGGAAAGGAAAGGAAGGAAAGGAAAGGAAAGGAAAGGAAAGGAAAGGAAAGGAAAGGAAAGGAAAGGAAAGGAAAGGAAAGGAAAGGAGAAGGAAAGAAGAAAGGAAACCAAAACAAACAAACAAACAACAAAACCCCCAAAAGAAAAAAAACAAAACCACAAAAAACCCCCAAAACACAAAAAAACCACCCCTGTTTAGGCTCAGATTTTTGATTCTGCCAAGTTTGTACACACAAAACCCACAGAAAATATTCCTAATTATTAATTTGCTCCAGAGTTGGAGAGCATTGCTGTCAGTGCATGTGATAATTCTGGAGATAACGGGGGAAAAAGGAAAATCTCTGAGCTGCAGAACCTGATCTGAGGTCTCCACGCAGGAGAGGATGAAAATCACTGCAGTAATTTTTCTACAACTGGGACAAATCCAAAGTGATGGGCAATCCCCTTAATCCTGCAAATTATATGGAGTGTTACTCACTCCTCAGCATTTTTTATTTTATGCCATTTGTCAAAGTGGATCCAGTTCTCACCGGCCTGGCCAGAAAATCACAGTGAGAACCAGAAATGTTCCAGGAACATCAAGTTCTTATCATCATCCTGGCCTGGGCTGCAGGAATTCACTCAACGCCAAAACCTTCTGAATCAGGTGGTGAAAAGTGGGGTGAACGTGAGAGAATTTGGACAGATCCATTATTTTATTTAATTTTTTTTTTTTTTTTTTTTTTTTTTTTTTTTTTTTTTTTTTTTTTTTTTTTTTGTTTAGGGAATAACAGCAGAGAGCACCTCAAATACAGGAGGAGCAAAATCCTTGTTCCACCCCTGGAAGTGCCCGAGGCCAGGCTGGAGTGTCTGAAAGGTTCCCCTGCCCATGGATGGAGGGATGGGATGGGTTTTATGGTCCTTTCCAACACAAACCATTCCATGATCTGTAAAGGGAAATGTAGAAGATATTCCAGGTCCTTTCCAGATGTGGAAGATATTCCAGGCCCTTTCCAGATGTGGAAGATATTCCAGGCCCTTTCCAGCTGTGGAAGATGTTCCAGGTCCTTTCCAGATGTGGAAGATATTCCAGGCCCTTTCCAGATGTGGAAGATATTCCAGGTCCTTTCCAGATGTGGAAGATATTTCAGGCCCTTTCCAGCTGTGGAAGGTGTTCCAGATCCTTTCCAGATGTAGATGATGTTCCAGGTCCTTTCCAGATGTGGAAGATGTTCCAGGCCCTTTCCAGATGTGGAAGGGGTTCCAGGTCCTTTCCAGCTGTGGAAGATGTTCCAGGTACTTTCCAGATGTAAAAGATATTTCAGGCCCTTTCCAGCTGTGGAGGGTGTTCCAGGTCCTTTCCAGCTGTGGAAGATGTTCCAGATCCTTTCCAGATGTAGATGATGTTCCAGGTCCTTTCCAGATGTGGAAGGTATTCCAGGTCCTTTCCAGGTGTGGAAGATATTTCAGGTCCTTTCCAGATGTGGAAGATGTTCCAGGTCCTTTTCAGATGTAGAAGATATCCCAGATCCTTTCCAGATGTGGAAGATGTTCCAGGCCCTTTCCAGCTGTGGAAGATGCTCCAGGTCCTTTCCAGAATTCTGCCACTCCTTGGTCTTTGCGTGATTTTGGTTTTTCTAAAGCTCCAGTTGACTTTTGAGTCTCTCAGCTGCATGAACCAGCGGGCAGAGCCCCTTTAGGAGAGCCCAAGAACCTTTTGCCTGCCTTGTTTTGGGATTAAACCACCCCAGGAATCAGGAGCAGAAAGGACGTGAATTATCCGTGACCTCTCGATCCAACCCCAGCATCCTCAGGTGGAAGAATTTCTTCCCAATATCCCATCCAAACCTGCTCTTTGTCACTTTAAAGCCATTTCCCTTCATCCTATCAAATAAAATTCCTCTCCCACTTCCCTGCAGGCTCCCATCAGACACTGGAAGGCTGTTAAAAAAAAATAAATCCAAGTTATTTTACAAAAAACTTCTGCTCTTAAACACTGCAGGATGTTCCCAAGGTGAATAATATCCGTGAGATTTCTGAAACTGGAATGATTTAAAACTTGAAACTTTAAAAATTGAGCTTTGAACACATTGGATTTGAAGCTTTGAGCACATCAAATTGGTAACTCCAGGCTCAGTTCCTGGCAGAAGGGAAAACCCTGCCAGGAATTCCAGGCAGATCTGCACATAAATTCATATATAAAGATATTTGGAAATGGAAAAAAAAACCAAAAAAACCACTGGATAAGGAAGGAAAATCAGTTTTTTAGTCTCCCCCAGGTTATCAAGCAACAATTTACCAGGAAAAAACAGAGAATTCTTCTTCTTCAAGTCAAAAAAAAAAAGCTTAAACAAAGCTGAAAATTACCCCAAAAATTTCATTTACAGCTATTTCCCCCCCTTACTCCAATAGCATGAAAAATATCCAGAATTTAACATTTCTCCAATTACTTCACAAGGTTCAGTTTCATTATTTTGCATCTAGAAAACCCCAAAATCGTCCCCAAAACTGAGCTTTAGCAAACAGCAATTAAAATAGCTTAAATATATTATTTAAATCTATTAAATATATTATTTAAATATATTTAAATATATATTTATTAATGTATATTTAAAACAAAAGTGCTGGGGCAGATTTTATATGGCCAAAGGGGGAAAAGGGAGAAAGACAAAGAGGTCGAGTCAAAAAATAACTTGGAGGAGAGTTGGGAGTGAGCCCTGAATGGATACAAGGCCATAATTTCCATCTTCACTGTCCTGTATTGAAAATAGCAGAGATTTAGATATATTTATACATATTTATATATAATTTTTTATATTTTAAAATATATATTTATATATATACAGCCTTAATTTATCCCCGGCTGCCTGGTTCTATATTGCACCTCTCCACTTATAGCAAAGAAAATAAATAAAATAATTTGTGTTTGAGGCTCTCAGGTTCCCAAATCCAGCTGGCAGCTGCCTTCAAAACTCAAATCCTGCTGTCAGCTCAGGAGCAGGAAAAAAACCTATGGAAAATCCCTGATTTTTCAGTTTTAAGGGATAAAATCCCAATTTTTTTAGCACTTTCATCCCTCCAGTAATGCAAAAAACTCTTTACAGCTTCTTAAATACTTTCCCAGCATGACTTAATTCATTTATAGAGGTTATTTTTCTCTTTTTTGGGGGGATTGAAGTGAGAATTTCCGCTGGAACAACACAGGATGTTTTTCTCTGTTGTTGCTCAGGGATTGTTTCCTCTTCTGCTCCTAAATTAGGGAAAAGCACCAAGACTAAACCTTAAATCCTATAAATTAAAAAAAAATAATTTGAAAGCATTTCATTTTTAATGAAATTAGGAAGAAAATGAGAAGGATAAAGAGAAGAGAGTTACAAAACTCAATTATTTTGCATTTAAACTCACAAAAAATAGCAACAACTCAAATAGCTACAGCCTGTGAAAGATTTTAACTTTCTAAAACACAAACCTGCACTTTCCAGGGTAAAATTCCAGGATTTTTAAAATATTTTCTGTAAAATTCTGAGCCTTTTGGGTCGTATTTTGGATTATTTTTGTTCAAAAACCCACAACGTCCAAAAATTCATGGGTTGATGACTTTTTTTCCTTGTTGTTTTGACTTTCCTATAAATCAGTAGATGATGGGAATTGATATAAAATAATAAATAAATAAATAAATAATATATATATATTAATATATATTGAAATAAAATAATAAATAAATAAAATAAATACACATATAAATATATATATAGATAGATATAAAATAATAAATAAATAAAACCCAGGGCAGGAGGATTCTAAAAAAATCCTGAGAGCTGCTGATGCTGGTTTTTAGAGTAGGAAAAATAACTTTAATAAAGATTTGAGTGTTGTTCCCCTCTGTCCTGGTGTGTTCCAACAGGTAAAGGTGCCCAGGAAATTGGAAATATTCCAAAATATTGGAAATATTCCTAATTCTGGAGGGAAGATGTAGAAAAAAATCCCTCTGGAAAAGATTTTTCCTCAAATGCTCAACCAGAAATATTTTTTTCTTCACCCCTCAAGATGCAAAACACTAAATATGAATATTCTACAGCCACAGGAAAATGAAAGAAAATATTTACTGCCTTCAAATGAAATATTTTACTTTTGCTGAGGAGCAGAAAGTGAAACAAAACCAGCAAAGCTTCTCAAAGTGGGGACAAAACTGCTTTTTTTTCCTCCTCGGGGTTTTTGCCGTCCAAACATTTGTGAGCAGCTCTGATAAACATCTAATAAATAAATAATGAGTATGAAAATGTAATGAGTGTAAATTGTGTGTGGTGTGGGGATGTTGCATTAAACAGGGCAGCAAAATTTGGGGTTCTCACCACCTCAACCAACTCTGGGGGTTTTGGGGGTTTTTTTGGCAGGGAAAATCTGGGTGTGCTCAGCCCTGAGGGAATTTGGGGCCCTTGTGGGATGAGGGGTGGTGGACATTAATTTATTTATAATATATTATATATAGAATAGAATAGAATTATATATAATATAATATACCATACTATACCATACTATACTATACTGTACTATACTATATTATATTACATACTATAATAATATAATATATTACATACTATACTATAATATATTTATAATTTATTATATAGTATATTATAATTATATATTATAATAGATAATATAATATAATTCATATTGATATATTAATAGATATTAATGTATATTGATAAATATAATATAATATAATATAATATAATATAATATAATATAATATATTAGATTACATACTATAATAATATAATATATTATATTACATACTTTACTATAATATATTTATAATTTATTATATAGTATATTATGATTATATACTATAATATATAATATATTATTATATAATTCATATTGATATATTAATAGATATTGATGTATATTGATAAATATTTTATCATACAATATAATATAATACAATATAATATAATATAATATATTACATACTATAATAATATAATATATTACATACTATACTATACCATACTATAATATATTTATAATTTTTATATAGTATATTATAATTATATATTCTAATAGATAATATAATATAATATAATTCATATTGATATATTAATAGATATTGATGTATATTGATAAATATTTTATCATATAATATAATATAATATAATATAATATAATATAATATATTACATACTATAATAATATAATATATTACATACTATACTATACTATACTATATTTATAATTTATTATATAGTATATTATGATTATATACTATAATATATAATATATTATTACATAATTCATATTGATATATTAATAGCTATTAATGTATATTAATAATAAATATTTTATAATATAATATAGTATAATATAGTATAATATAGTATAATATAATATAATATAATATAATATATAGTATAGTATAGTATATACTAGTATATTATAGTGTATTATAATATATTACATAGTATATTATATAGTCCATATATATTACATAGTATATATAATACAAATATTTATATTTTTCATTAATTTCATTTATAGCTCACTGTTGCCTTTTTATCTCCTTTTCTTCTGTCAAAGCCAGGATTAAATGCTTGAGAGACAGTTTTGTGTTGGGACTCAGATGTTTATTAATTCTTATCTCTGTCAGACTCTCACAAGCTGTGAATTCTGGCTAACAAAGTGAAAAATGCCTCTGTCTCTATCTCTTTACAAAGTCTTTTTAGGATAAACTGTCCAATTATGAAATGACACCTCAATTATTTTGACTTTTACCCCAATAACCAACCACCCCTGGCCCACAATGGGGATTTTTCTCCCCAATTACAAAACCCCACCCAGACCATGAAGGAGAAGGTGAAAAAGGACTTAACCCACACCCCAAACCCTCCATCCTGCTTTATATTTATATTATTATATTCTAAACCCTTAAACTCTGAGTTTTGCACCCTGTGACATCACACACTTCTATCCAAACCCCACACCCACAATCCCAGTTCTGTTATTTAATTTTGGGAGCCTTTTCCACGGCCTCAGGTCAATGCAGTGTTTGCTTGGGGGCCAGAGCCTGTCAGCACAGAAAATCTGAAATTCTCAGTGCTCAACAGCTCAATATCAAGTTTTATTCACCTCTGGTGATTTTGTCTCTCCACTCATGAAGTGAATAAAATGATGTTTGGTTTTGTTTTTTTTTTTTTTTTCTCTTTCAAACCCTCAGAAAACTCAAAACCTCCAGGAAAAAAAAAAAAAAAAAAAATGATCCCTCAGCTCTTTTCAGCGAGGACTTTGCAGCTCTAAAACAAATGTTTGCCCATGGAGAGGCTCTGTTTGTTCAGGGCAAATAAAGAATAAATCAGGGGGGTTGTTGGGAATAACTCACAGGGCCCGTTTTACTCCATGGAAAACTCTTGTCAGGGTCCCTGTGCCCTCCTGGGGGGGACAAAAATCAGGGAGGGAGGGATGGATGGATGGATGGATGGATGGATGGATGGATGGATGGATGATGGATGGAGGGATGGATGGATTGGGGATGGATGGATGGAGGGATGGATGATGGATGGAGGGATGGATGGATTGGGGATGGATGGATGGAGGGATGGATGATGGATGGAGGGATGGATGGATTGGGGATGGATGGATGGATGGATGGATGGATGGATGGATGGATGGATTGGGGATGGATGGAGGGATGGATTGGGGATGGATGGATGGATGGATGGATGGATGGATGGATGGATGGATGGAGGGATGGATGGATGGATGGATGGATGGATGGAGGGATGGATGGATGGAGGGATGGATGGATGGATGGATGGAGGGATGGATGGATGGATGGATGGATGGAGGGATGGATGGATGGATGGAGGGATGGATGGGAGGAAAACAAGTGGAGTAAAATCAGGATGAGGAGTGAATTTCCCACCCTTTGTGTAAAAGGCAGGAGGAGAAATCACTCCTTAGGAAATCACAATTTTTGTGGAAAAAAAAGGAGCAGAATTTTCCTTGGGATTCCAGGCTCAGCAGGTTGGGAATGACATCAACCACTGAAAAACTCCAATTTTCATTGATTTGAGCCAAAATCTATTTCCTAATCTTAAAAAAAAAAAAAATTAAAATTATTTGAAGCACACTGAGAGAGATGTGGACAAGGACAGGTGAGGGATGAGTGTGATGCACCCACAGAGTTTTGGGGAATATTTTGGGACACAACTCTGCCTAATTTCCCCAATTTATTTTTTTTTTCTCCCACTGTGAATATATCAGCCTCAATAAACCAGAATGACACAAACCTCCCAGAGCAGGGAGGTTTAAATTAATCTAATCTCCAAAATAAAATTCACTTTATCTCAAAAAAAAGGGTTTGGGATTGGCCTTGGAATTCCCACTCAGGGATCCCTGAGTGACCCCAACACCTCCTGTGATTTTGGAAATGATTTTAGCTGAGCTCTGCCAGCCCAGGAGAGGACAGAGATTGATTTGGGTTTATTATTGACCCTCCTCAATCCATTGATGGGATTTGTGAACTCTATAGAACCGTAATATAAATTATATAAATATAAAAATACATAAATATAAAAAATACTCTGCTGGTGTGTCCCATTCTTCAATAAATGGGAGAAAACACAGGCTCTGTCTCCAGGATTTTTATACAAGACTGACTTTTTGAAAAATACCTGTTTTAATTGTCTTTTATAGCAGCTCTCTCATCCAAAACTTTAGCAATTTTAGCAGCATTTTAAGCATCGGAGGGAGGAGGAGGAGGAGAACTGTTGATATTCTGATATTCTCCTTCCAGATATTCACTCAGGGAAATGTTTGCCACATAAAGCTCAGCTGGAAAACGCACAAACAAAGTGATTTTCCAAAGTACAAACCCTGGTTTTGTCATTTTTTTTTCACTCTGCAGCAATCCCTGAGAATTCCTCCAGTCCCTGACTCCCAATTCTGCCCCAAAGAATTAAAGAATCCAGAATTAAAGCTGGATTTTGGCTACCTGAGGTGCTGCTGATCCTTTTTGTCAGGACAATTGACCTCCCTAAAGGGGGAATCTTTAATACAATAAAAATAGATGGAATATTACCTAAACATATCAAAACAGATATATTTTTATATATATTATTATATATTGTATATATTTATATATATTATTATATATTGTATATATTTATATATATTATTATATATTGTATATATTTATATATATTATTCTATTATATATTATTACATTATATTACATTACATTATATTACATTACATTATATTATATTATATTACATTATATATTATTATATTATATTATATTATATTATATTATATATTTATATATATTATTATATTATTTTATAATAATATAACAATATAACATTTCATATTTTTATTTTATAATAATATAACAGTAAAACTACCCAAGTGTGTCTGTAACGATCCTGATTTTCCCTTTTTAAAAGTGCTGCTGTTGATTTTTTTTTTCCAGAGATTTTTTCCCTCTCCCTCCATATGATTCAAAACCTTAATCTGTCACTTGACAGTAATCTTTGCCTGTCATAATCAACATCCCCTCAGTAAAAAAAACAGATTTTTTTTTTATTTTTTCCCCCCTAATTCACCCCAAATCCACACTCCAGACACTTCCCAGTTATTTTATCTCTAAAGGATTAAAACACTGGCAAATATTAAATTTAATCCACTCGGAGGGGAGGGCAGGAATTAATCCTAATTAAGGCCCAGCAGCTGTAATTTCTGAGCAGGATGAATTACCTAATGGGGGATTCTTGCTGAAGAATAGGGCTGAGTCATGGGCATCCCATTTCTCCTGGGCTGCACATCAACCCCACAGGATTGAAATGAACAGTTCTTTTATTCCAAAATCAATAGGAGGAAATTGATGCTCATCCTCCCCGGGCTTTATGGCACGGGGCTGGTTCTGCAGAGCAGGAAAAGGCTCAGGGCTGTTGGCACAGCAGGGGAGAGGAGCTTTTATTAGGGATGAAAACACCAGGAGCCTGAGAGCATTTGGCTCCTTTTTATCCTGCAGGAACTGAAGGTTTTTATCTCCCAGAGTGCCCAGCTCAGGAGTGCTGGACACCTGAACTTCAAAGGATGATGAAGAATTTTTGGCATGAAGGGAATTTTTGGGACCACCAGCAACACCTGAGTCCGCTTTGCCTCATTTGCGCAGCACTAAATGTTCATTATCTCATTAATTAGCACCTGCATGGGGTTAATTTCTATTTTTTCCACCCACTGTGGGGAAGAGAGTCCTAGTCCAGTGTTTAAGGCTTTAAATGATCCAATTTCTGGTTGGAAAGGCCCTGAAACAGTGAATTTGTGGGATGGAAAAACGCTGCAGAGGCTTTGGGGAGTTGTTGGATAAATGATTTGTGTGCAGAACGTGCTCAGAGCTGCTCCACGAGCACCTTGTGGAAGTGAAATCAGCACAGAGTTGGTTCTTTCTTACAAACTCCTTTTGTTTGGGGGATGGAAAAGTTTCCAGCTACCACCAGATACCAAAAAACTGCTGCTGAAATTCCTTCTTTTGTGAAATTGCCAAATCCTGGCTGATCTCTCACTTCAGGTTTTATTTCCGGTGGATGTGCAGGGCAGGGAGGAGACCCTCATGTAATACAGCCCATAATAAACAGCCATTAAAATGATTTAATAAAATATCAGCCTTGTTAAACCAGAATGGCATAAACATAATGTCACGGTGCAGGAAAGAAATGTTCTAGTCTGGCTCTAGGATCGTTGTTTACTTGTTTGTTTGCATCTGAAATAATCTTTACCCCCATTTCCCATTTTTCTTCCATAAATACACAAAATATTAGCTGGCTGCTGGATGCACTGCCAGCTAAATATGGCTTTTTAATTTCAGATAGATCTTTTTGCTGCCCTAAAATGGCAATCCATGTGCGGGGCCGTGCTCGGAGCGAGTAACAGATGTTGTGCCTGAAATACTCCTGTAAACAAGGCCTTGAGACGCGGGGTTTGGGAGGCTCAGACTGAAAAAACAACCCACAGAAAAAGATCAGTTCAGTCAGGTCGTTATTGGGGTTGTTATTTCTGCATTGGGGTGATAAATCTGAATCTCCACCTGACTTCCCATTGCTGGAAACCATTGAGAAGCAGGACCTGCTGCTGATGCCTTGAGTTTTATCTTTGATTTATTTCGGGTTCTGTGGTGGCCAGGGGGGCAGCCCTGAGCTCACAGTCAGTGTCACTCAGCTCTGCACACAGCAGGGACACAAAACAAATCCTTGCCCAAATGGACACCAAGGACAACTCTCAGGCCCAAGAGCACAAACAAGGGGGGCTGGAGGGAGGAACAACAAGGATGGGACCTCACAACCTGCAGCTGCAATTGGACAATTCAAGCCCAAGCTGCAAATGGACCAAAACTGATCCAAGTGTCACACCTGGGGACCCTTTGGCCATTTGGGGACCATTTTGGGTCCCCCTTGGGTGTAGCCCTGGCCAGGCTCTTGTCCTGCCCAAGGTGGATCCTGGAGGCCTTGGAATAAATCTCTGCTTTATTCTCCAGCTCTGCCCAGGCTCTGCTCCAGCTCAGCCTTCCCAAGGCATCAGAGGCTCTGTGGGGATGGGAAAGGGCTCCAAACTTGGGGACATTTGACTCCAAACTTGGGGAGGTTTGACCCCAGACCCAGCTCCCAGCACAGGAGAACCAGCCCAGGAATTCTCCTGTCAAAGCTCCTCTCCCTGTCCCATCCAGGAGTCACTCAAAGACTTCCCTGAGACACCCACAAACACTAAAATATGAATTTATGGGGCTTCCCATTGTGCTTTTTCCATTTAATGTCTCTTGTCCTGCCCCAGGTAGATCCTAAAGGCTTTTCAATCACAGATCAGCTTCAATCACAGATCAGTATCAATCAGAGATCAGTGTCAGTGTCAATCACAGACCATTTTCAATCACAAATCAGTTTCAGTTTCAATCACAGACCAGTTTCAGTATCAATCAGAGAACAATTTCAATCACTGATCAGCTCCTCATGCCTGGTTTTTGGTTTTCACAGGGGAACTGTGTGGGACAAAGGTTTGTCCCCTGAACTCATCCACCTCCCGGGGTGGCAGCAGGTCAGGCCTCCTTAGGACAGGGGAAAGGAAAGGTTTGGAGAGGTTTTGTGGCTGGAGATGAATGATGTGAAAGAGGCAGGTGACAGGGACAACACAGAGCAAGGCCAGCACAATTCAGCTCCTCAGGATGGGGAAAAGGAAGGATTTGGAGAGTTTTGGTGGCTGTAGGATGGGTGATGTAAAAGGGACAGGTGACAGTGACAGCACAGAATATGTCCAACTCCTTAAGCCAGGGAAAAGGAAGGGTTTGGAGAGGTTTTGTGGCTGTAAATGGGTGATGTGAAAGGGGCAGGTGCTTGTTAACCTCCCTGGAAAGGCGTTGAAGTGTGCTCTGTCACTGTCACTGTCACCTGCCTGTCTCATCAGGGCCCTGCTCCTGGCACTGTCACTGTCACCTGCCTGCCTCATCAGGGCCCTGCTCCTGGCACTGTCACTGTCACCTGCCTGCCTCATCAGGGCCCTGCTCCTGGCACTGGCACTGTCACTGTCACTGTGTCACCTGCCCCATCAGGGCACTGCTCCTGGCACTATCACTATCACTGCCACTGTCACTGTCACTGTCACTGTCACCTCCCTGCCCCATCAGGGCCCTGCTCCTGGCACTGTCACTGTCACTGTCACTATCACTGTCACTGTCACCTGCCTGCCTCATCAGGGCCCTGCTCCTGGCACTGTCACTGTCACTGTCACTGTGTCACCTGCCCCATCAGGGCACTGCTCCTGGCACTATCACTATCACTGTCACTGTCACTGTGTCACCTGCCCCATCAGGGCCCTGCTCCTGGCACTGTCACTGTCACTGTCACTGTGTCACCTCCCTGCCCCATCAGGGCACTGCTCCTGGCACTATCACTATCACTGCCACTGTCACTGTCACTGTCACTGTCACCTCCCTGCCCCATCAGGGCCCTGCTCCTGGCACTGTCACTGTCACTGTCACTGTGTCACCTGCCCCATCAGGGCACTGCTCCTGGCACTGTCACTGTCACTGTCACTGTCACTGTCACTGTCCCCTGCCTGCCCCATCAGGGCCCTGCTCCTGGCACTGTCACTGTCACTGTCACTGCCACTGTCACTGTCACTGTCACTGTCACCTCCCTGCCCCATCAGGGCCCTGCTCCTGGCACTGTCACTGTCACTGTCACTATCACTGTCACTGTCACCTGCCTGCCTCATCAGGGCCCTGCTCCTGGCACTGTCACTGTCACTGTCACTGTGTCACCTGCCCCATCAGGGCACTGCTCCTGGCACTATCACTATCACTGTCACTGTCACTGTGTCACCTGCCCCATCAGGGCCCTGCTCCTGGCACTGTCACTGTCACTGTCACTGTGTCACCTCCCTGCCCCATCAGGGCACTGCTCCTGGCACTATCACTATCACTGCCACTGTCACTGTCACTGTCACTGTCACCTCCCTGCCCCATCAGGGCCCTGCTCCTGGCACTGTCACTGTCACTGTCACTGTGTCACCTGCCCCATCAGGGCACTGCTCCTGGCACTGTCACTGTCACTGTCACTGTCACTGTCACTGTCCCCTGCCTGCCCCATCAGGGCCCTGCTCCTGGCACTGTCACTGTCACTGTCACTGTCACTGTCACTGTCCCCTGCCTGCCCCATCAGGGCCCTGCTCCTGGCACTGTCACTGTCACTGTCACTGTGTCACCTCCCTGCCCCATCAGGGCCCTGCTCCTGGCACTGTCACTGTCACTGTCACTGTGTCACCTCCCTGCCCCATCAGGGCACTGCTCCTGGCACTGTCACTGTCACTGTCCCCTCCCTGCCCCATCAGGGCACTGCTCCTGGCACTGTCACTGTCACTGTGTCACCTGCCCCATCAGGGCCCTGCTCCTGGCACTGTCACTGTCACTGTCCCCTCCCTGCCCCATCAGGGCACTGCTCCTGGCACTGTCACTGTCACTGTCACTGTGTCACCTGCCCCATCAGGGTACTGCTCCTGGCACTGTCACTGTCACTGTCACTGTCACTATCACTGTCACTGTCCCCTCCCTGCCCCATCAGGGCACTGCTCCTGGCACTGTCACTGTCACTGTCACTATCACTGTCACTGTCACTGTCACTGTGTCACCTGCCCCATCAGGGCACTGCTCCTGGCACTGTCACTGTCACTGTCACTGTCACTGTCACTGTCACTGTCACTGTCCCCTGCCCCATCAGGGCCCCAGGGAGCCCTCCCAGGCTGGCAGCACCTCGGAGGAGCCCCAGGAGCCCCAGGAAAGCCAACTCCTCCCGGGCCGAGGCGGCAGATGCCAAAGCAGTGACTCCCAAAGGTGTCCTGGAGAGGGAAGATCTTATTTCTGGAGTGACCTTTAGCTGAGCTGTCTCAGTAACAGCTGACAGGGCACAACACTGAGCCTGGGGCTGTGGGGTCACTGTGGGGGGCACGCTGGGCTTTGGGAGCCTCGATCCCAAATCTGAGAGAGGGCTGGGCTCTGTTTGATGGGTCCTGATCCTCAAAGGTTCTGTTTCCTCTTCATCCTTTTGGCCAAACATCCATGGCCTGGGTCGGTTAAAGTCAGCTGGGGCAGCTCAAACTGTTTAAATCACAGATTTAATAAATATAAATAAATCTATAGAATTATAGATATATTATTATTAATAATAATATAGATATAATAATAAATATATAAATAATATATATTATATCTATAATAACAAATATCTATTATATCTATTATATCTATTATATCTATTATATCTATATATATCTATAATAATATTATAGATATTATATATAAAATATCTATAATATCATATGTATTCATAATAGATATATTAATATAGATATATTATATTAATATTTATTATAATAATAATTATAATATATAATATAGATATATATTATATATAATGACATAGATATAATAATATCATATATATATTATATCTAATATATATTATCTCTATAATATTATTATAGATAAAATGATAATATGGCAATACTTAATAAATCTATAGAATTAATTCTATAATAATACTATAATGAATTAGAGCATGTAATTTATTATATAATGTAATATATAGTGTATAATATATATTATATATTTTATGTAATTATGTTAAAGTATATAATGTATTTTAATTTATAAATATATGTTTGTATTTTATATATAGAATATTTATAAACATATATTTATTAGTTAAAAATCTATTATAGAAAATAATATTTATAAATATATATTTATTAGTTAAAATTTATTATATATAAATATATAACATATATTGATATAATATAAATAAATTATATAGAATATAGAATTTATTTATATAATATAATAAATACTATAAATAATTATATAATTATCCAAATATTAAACTATCTATAGAATGATATTATTTCTTATCTAAAAATTAAATTGTCTATATAAAAATATATAAATATATGTAAATATATATATATTTATATAAAAATACTGGTTAAAGCTGATGTGCTCAGGCTGGGATTGGGATGTAAAGGGAATTGACTTCCCCGCTTGACTCCACAGATTCCCTTTATGAGGAGCAGTGACAAGAATTAAATATTTCCAGATAAATCCCTGTGCCTCAACGGGGAGCAGCCTCTGGCCGAGGTGGGCTCAGGGAATTTGATGTGCAGTGTCTTTGGAGCTGCCAAACCTTTTTATTTTCTCCTTTTCTCCAGCAGAGCATCCCACAGCCCCACGCCGAGGAGCCGGGGGGAAATGCGGATTAAATCGGGATTTAAATCCTGTCCTCACACCTTTCCTTCCCTCCCGGCCTTCCCTTGGGGTCTGCTCTCTCCTTAACTAAATAAATGGTTTGGGCTGAGTTTGTATCGGCTCCCACACCCTTCCTGCAGCCTTGCTGGATCCTGCTGCTGGTGGAGGAGTTTAATTAATGGAATTGTTGTAATTAATCAAGGCTGGTGTGGTTTGGGTGTTTGTGCAAGGGGGGAAAAGCTCCAGGGAGACGATGATGGAATAGGAGGGGCTGGAAGGGATCTTCAAAGATCATCCCAACCCTCCAGAGCTCATCCCAACCCTCTAAAATTCATCTCAGCCACTTGCAGAGCTCATCCCAACCCTTCCAGAGCTCATCCCAACCTTTCCAGAGCTCATCCCAACCTTTCCAGAGCTCATCCCAGCCCTTCCAGAGCTCATCCCAACCCTTCCAGAGCTCATCCCAGCCCTCCAGAGCTCATCCCAACCCCTCCAGAGCTTATCCCAACCCTTTCAGAGCTCATCCCAGCCCTCCAGAGCTCATCCCAACCCCTCCAGAGCTCATCCCAACCCTTTCAGAGCTCATCCCAGCCCTCCAGAGCTCATCCCAACCTTTCCAGAGCCCATCCCAACCCTGTAAAATTCATCCCAGAAACTCCCAGAGCTCATCCCAACCCTGCAGAGCTCATCCCAACCCTCCAGAGCTCATCCCAACCTTTCCAGAGCTCATCCCAACCCTCCAGAGCTCATCCCAACCCTCCAGAGCTCATCCTGGGCTTCCAGAGCTCATCCCAGCCCTCCCAGAGCTCATCCCAACCCTCCAGAGCCCATCCCAACCCTCCAGAGCCCATCCCAACCCTCCAGAGCTCATCCCTCATCCCAGCCTTTCCAGAGCCAGTCCCTTGCTGCCACCCTGTGTCGAGCCAGCATTTGGAATATCTGGAGTCTCTGGAGTTTTCTAGTGGCAGATTTTCACAGGGAACTGCAAATTCCTCTTTCCTGGAGCCTCTGGAATTTTCCTGCTCGATGATTTCCAAGTGCTTCATTTCCTCTCTGCCCCTGGATCTGAGCTGTCTTTATTCTTTTTGACATGCTCCACCCTTTAGGGACTTAAATCCATTTTTAATTTCAATTGTTATGTGCCTTTACAACTTTAGAATCTCTGATGGGGAATTGAATTATATCTTAAGATAATCGAAATTCACAACTAGTTCCATTTTCATCAATAAACATGATTTTTTAAAAAAAATTATTCCCATTTAAAAAAAGAATTAATTGAAACCTCAACAGGTAAATTTTATTTCTGAAAGTGACCTGAAGGATGAAGGATTAAAAGCTATATAATCATATAATGTAATAATCTATTAAAATGGCCTGTGGGAGGGTATTAAATTCAATTAATGGATTTCTTTTTTTAAATCAGGGAGTTAATTTTTAGGAAAATCGCCAGAAGAGCAGGGAAAGGCTGGGGAGCGCTCAGAGAGCTCAGTAAGGGAGGCTTAACCCACAAGAGGGAGCTCAGTGAACACAAATGGAAAGAGCCCAAAATCTTAAAATTGCCGTGAAATCTCCCCTCTGCCTGGAATTAAATGGAAAAAGCACAATGGGAAGCACCACAAATTCATATTTTACTGCCTTTTGTGGGTGTCTCAGGGAAGTCTTTGAGTGACTCCTGGATGGGACAGGGAGAGGAGCTTTGACAGGAGAATTCCTGGGCTGGTTCTCCTGTGCTGGGAGCTGGGTCTGGGGTCAAACCTCCCCAAGTTTGGAGTCAAATGTCCCCAAGTTTGGAGCCCTTTCCCATCCCCACGGAGCCCCTGGTGCCTTGGGAAGGCTGAGCTGGAGCAGAGCCTGGGCAGAGCTGGAGAATAAAGCAGAGATTTATTCCAAGGCCTCCAGGATCCACCTTGGGCAGGACAAGAGCCTGGCCAGGGCTACACCCAAGGGGGACCCAAAATGGTCCCCAAATGGCCAAAGGGTCCCCAGGTGTGACACTTGGATCAGTTTTGGTCCATTTGCAGCTTGGGCTTGAATTGTCCAATTGCAGCTGCAGGTTGTGAGGTCCCATCCTTGTTGTTCCTCCCTCCAGCCCCCCTTGTTTGTGCTCTTGGGCCTGAGAGTTGTCCTTGGTGTCCATTGGGGCAAGGATTTGTTTTGTGTCCCTGCTGTGTGCAGAGCTGAGTGACACTGACTGTGAGCTCAGGGCTGCCCCCCTGGCCACCACAGAACTGAAACACAGCAAAGAGAAAACCCCAGGCATCACCCCCAGCCCCTGTGGAGGGCCAGGCTCACCGGGGTGGTCGGCGCTGGGGAACGCCCAAAGCAAACACAGTCCAGCTGCAGCCAGATGTGGGGGGCGTTCGGGGTCACTGAGCCTCTCCAGGGCTGGGCAGCACGTGGCCCCGCTGCTGCTCCAAGGGAGAAGAGAAGCCCCAGCAGCCACCCCTGTCCAAAGGGAATCTCTGATTCTCCTCCTGAACCATCGGAGCAAACCCTCAGCTCTTCCCAAGACCCCAGGGATGGGCTGAGCTCACCCAGCTGGACAATTCTGAAACTGTCCCCACTGTCACTGGCTCTTGTGTCAGGCCTTTTCCCAACATTTTCCTGCTCAGGGCTGGGCTGGGCTCACCCAGCTGAGTAGTCCCCAAACTGTCCCCACTTTCACTGGCTCCTGTGTCAGGACTTTTCCTGGGATAGTTGAATTTTCTGCATTTTCCTGCTCAGGGCTGGGCCAAATCTGTCCAGCTGCTCAATCCCTAAGTTGTCTCCACTGTCACTGGCTCCTGGGTGAGGTCTTTTCCCAACATTTTCCTGCTGTATCCACCAGGATCAATGACCTGGCTCTCCCCTTCAGTTTGATATTTCTGGGGAGGGAGATTCCAGAGGGGATTTGTTCCAAATCCCTCCAGCTCTGGTTGATCCCATGAGCATTTTCCTCCTTGTCCAAGGCAAGAAATCCTGTTCATTTGTGGAATGAGGCGAGATTTTATGTTACCTTTATTTAGGGTTGTGTATCTTTGGTGGATATTCTTGAGAACATCACTTGCTGAACGACAGCTGCTGAAATCAAATCAATTCATTCACAAGCCTCACCTGATGGATTTGGGGTGATCCCAAATGTGGAGAGATTCCCCAAGTCTCACCTGATGGATTTGCAGTGATCCCCCAATCTGGAGAGATTCCCCAAGTCTCAAGGGATGGATTTGTGGTGATCTCCCAGTTTGGAGAGATTCCCCAAGTCTCACCTGATGGATTTGCAGTGATCCCCCAAGTAACATCTTTTTAAAAGTGCCCCCCAAGAGGAATTTTCTGTCCTTTTCTTTCCCTGTGCAAGGGGAAAATCAGTGTTTGTGGTCACACCCTGAGCATGTTCAGATCAAACTGGGGCAAGAACAGAGTTTTCCTTTAAAATTTTGTTTTCATAAAGCACTTCCTTAGGAAAAGCACGAAGGCAAGAATAAAAGAGAAAAAAAAACACATTGCACAAACTGCCAGAGTTTTTGCAAACTCCCAGTGATTGCCCTTCCATGTCCTGAAGTTACATGATCCGTCCAGGGCTGGTAATGGCACAATAAATCTCCCTCAGACGTGGGAGAATCTGACCTGATGTTTCTGCAGAGAACATGTTGCAGATGGGCAAACACAGATTTAAATTCCTTTATTTTTCAGCCTGCTGCAGAATTCTTAAAGGTGACCAGACCCATTAATTTTAATTTATATTTTTTTACCGCTAACAACTAGAATGTAAAAATATTATGAATATATTCATTCGATGATATTAAATATTGAAAATAAACATAAGAATGAACATGAAATATTTATTTTGCCTCTTAGCCATGGGCATATTCAGGCACTGAAATCATCCCTGAGATTGTTAAAAATTTGGGTGCATTTAAGATTTTCTTTATCAGACAAATCAAAGCCTGGACCCTTGATAAGAAACCCAGGACTTTCCTCAAGGGAAAAATTGAATCCAGATGTGAAAAGAATATCCAAACACATCAGGGTGATGATGTGACCAAAATTAACTTCCCCAATAAAAATATAAATTTACATCACAAAGGAGAAGGAAGATGTTTGTTCACCCTGCTCTTCCTTGAGCTTGGTCTCGTGGATTACAGTAAAATAAATTTAATTTCCAAGGCTTTCCTGGGATGTAGTTGAGGCTCCTCACACTCCTGATTAACCACATCAGGAGCAGAAATTGGACAGATTTAAGGATGGGATTAAGTTGTGTATTTCATCATTTAATCATTTAATCATTTATCATTTATCATTTAATCATTTCATGCTGCTTCCAGCTCTGCTCCATGAACTAAAATTTGATGCCAGCAGGATGCAAATGAAATGTGGGAATGGGAATCCTGGGGGGTTTTTCCAGGCCGGATCTTCACCCAGATTGGTGCTCATGGCCCTCAGAAAGGATTTACTCTTCAGCTCTGGAAATGACATGAACAGTCACACATGAAATAAATAAGAAATACATAAAAAATATTATTATTTATTAATGCAGAAAAATATTATTATATAAAATATTATATAAATTATTTATCATTTTATTATAGAAAATTATTAGTATATAAATTATTATTATTTTATAAAATATTTATTACTATTATTATTTATTATATAGGAATATATTGAATAATAAATACATACTTGATTTTTTTTTGTTGATATTTTTATTCAACAAACGCAGGTAGCAATGAAGTCCTCGCTTTTCCCTGCCCATATTTTCCTCCAGTTTGTGTTTTCCCTCAACTCTGCCTCCCCCAGGGTGGGAGAAAAGGTCCAGGAGGAGGAGGAGGAGGAGGAGGAGGAGGAAGGACCATCTGTGGTGGGGTGAGCTCTGAGCCCCCCAGCCTGAGCTGCCTGGAGCTGCAATTCTCACGATCCCGGGGCTGAACTTTGTAAATAGACTTGGCAAAGGCTCCAGCCTGCAGAAAACAGCCTCGGACAGGGGAGAAATAAATAAACAAGGCAACCTTCCTTCCTCCTCTGCAGGGCCTGCCCTCCTGACCCACCTCCAGAGCACACATGTGGCTGCTCCGATGAAAATTGGGGTTGTGGGTTTGATTTTTGGTGCTGGAGAAGGCAAAAGCTCCTGCCTGTCTTTATTTCTGGTCTGTCTCTGAGGGGCAGAGCTTGTCCTCAGCAAATTTTGGTTTCATGAAGTGAAAATCATAACAACATAACCCCTTTTCACAAAAGGGACAAGGTGCTCCTTTAGTCTCAGCTCTGATTTAAAGTCTCAGGATTAAGGTACCAACTTGGGTGAGAATGAGAACGTGGTTCCTTCAAGGATGAAGAGTTTGTGCTGAATTTATTTCATTAATAAACTGATTTTGTACTCCAGAAATGCTCTAAATCTACCCCTCCCTCGGCCCCAGTGTCTCCCCAGGACAATAAATAGGATGGAGGTGGCAGTTGGGAACACAGAGTCTCTCCAAGCCTCACTCAGTGCTGGAGAGAGCTCTCCCCACCCTGATCCCTGGAATTGCTGAGAATCCTCCTGGAAAAACCAGCAAAATATTTGTCCAGCTGATATCCCTTAAAGCTGAGCTGGGGAAACTCTGCACTCTGTGATTCCAACAGGGAGAACCTGGAGAGCACCAGGAGTCTCTCAAGGCACCAAACATCCCTCAGCAGATGGTGCCTCATTGGCTTTGGGACAGCAGAAACCAGAGAATCCCGGGATAATTTAGGTTGGGAAAGACCTCAGAGATCACCAAGCCCAACCTTTGGACAAACACCAACATTGTCAACCATCGAGTGCCACGTCCAGTCATTTTTGGCAAGAAAAGTCTCAGCAATTCCCAGGAAAAGCCATTCCCTGGGAAAGGCTGGGCAGGATGGAGTAAATCCTGCCCGCTGCTGTGTCGGGGTTTGAAAGCAAAACGAGTGAGAGGCTCCAAGTCAGAGATACAATTTAATAGGAAAAAAGGTAAAAAGGTAAAATAAAATCAATGCAATAAGCACTGGCAGAGTCAGAACACACCCTGAGCAGGGTGGTGGGAGCAGTCCAGGTGAGGGGCTCTTCCTGAAGCAGTGATCCCACAGAAAGGTCTGGGAGCTCTGCTCCTCTGGGAATCCAGTGGCTCAGGGCTGCTTGTCCTGTCCCAAATCCCAGATTCTCCCCAGGTGGGAATGCTTGGCTCCTCCCCCTGGGCATTGGGAGCATCTCCCAATGGGATGAGGAGTCGTGCAGTGGCTCCTTGATGGCCCATTAAACAGAGAGAGCTCCTGGAGGGAGTTCCCTGTGAGTCCTGGGCAAGGCATTGATGGGCCATGAGCAGAAGAGCCCAAAGGAGGGGCCTGGGAAAACACTGCCCCACCTGGTTCCAACAGCTCATGGGGATGGGGATGGAATAAATACTGTGTGCACATCCCACACCACAGCCCAGGCCATGCTGCTCTGGGATGTGTTGGGATCCTGCCTGGACAGCTGGGCCTTGCCAAACCCACCCTCGGTGGCCCCGTGGTGTCCTGAGCCCCACCAGGAGCTCTCAGCCCTCACTTTGGAGCTCATTTTGCATTCCAGAGGCAGCTCCATCATTCAGGGCAGGGAGAAAAAGCCCGTCAGGTTTTGAATCAGCTGCTGAGGCACCAAAGGAGGGCCCAGCTCGGGGTCCCTGCAGGGATGGATGGCAGCAGGGCTGGGGATGGCAGCACAAAGCCAGGCAGGAATTCCCTGGCTCCTGCCCCTGGCCAGGGCTGAGCTGCATCTGCCCCTCCCAGCCAAGCCCCGAGGGGGAATATCCAAATTTTATCATGGATCCATCAATTAATCCACTTTTTAGCTGAGTGGAAGTCTGGCTGCTCCCTCCTGACACCCCCTCAGTCTGTTCCTGTGACAAATCTCCCAGGAAAGAACATTTCCTTCTGTTCTTTCTTCCAGAAACGGGGAAGACTTGAATGCTTTTTTTTGTTGTTGTCATTTAGTTGGGTTTTTTTTTTTTTTTTTCTTCTTTTCTCCTGGGTCTTCTTTTGACTGACTGGGATTTTTCAGGGAGCTGGACATTCCCCTTTTGTTTCAGGAGCACTGGGTGATGGATCACATTTTAATTGGCGTTGAGGTTTCCAGAAAAAAGGGAGCACCACAGGAAGTTATTAGAATAACAACACTCTTGCATCTGCACAGGAATTAAAACTGCAAATGGACGGGGCATATTAATTGCTACCAAATGCTTTGGTTTGCTCCTGCCTCCCCAAAAAAAAAAAAAAAAAAAAAAAAAAAAAAAAAAAAAAAAAAAAAAAAAAAAAAAAAAAAAAAGGCTTGGGTTGGGAGGGGGGTGGTTTATTTTTAATGCCTCTTTTCTCATTTTTCCCTTCCAGCAAAAAGAGTAAGTGATGAAATTTGTAAGATTTCAGCCTTCTGGAGAAAAAAAAAAAATAAAATCTCTTCAGCAGAGTGTTTGAAAAGAGATAAACACATTTGTTTTGACAGGGAGGACACTGATGGCTGCAGACAGAGCCAGCCTGGCCAATGCTCTGGTTCCCACAGCACAAATCCGAGCGTGGGCTCTGCTGGCTCCTGCCAAAGCTGCTCACAGGGTTTTGCTTTTCCTTTTTTTTTAATATTTTTTATTTTTTTTTATTTTTCCCCGAGAAATTATCAGTGTCACAGAGCTGCATCTCTCCTTACAGAAGTAACAGATTGTGAGTGGTTTTGCTTCAGCTTGCTGTATTTTTTAATTTTTTTTTTTTTTTAAGTTTTGTAAATGAAAGGAGGGAAAGCGAAGGGAAAAAAGCAAATTTAACACACAGATATCCAAAAAGTCTTTCGGCCAACTGAAATACAGCTTTTTCTTAAGAAAGGACAAGTTGGGAATGTTTGGGGTTTCATTTCTTTTTATTTATTCCACCACCTTATTTCTCTCTGTTCCTGAATTACTCCAGGAATTTTCCCTTTTCCTACACCTTAAAGACAATTTTGGCCTTCCTTGGAAGGATGTTCATCTCCTGGTCTTTTCAGCTCCCCTGAACTGAAACATCCCTTCAGTTCCACTCCACATCAATTTCCAACTACTGGTGAATGTCTCTGGGAGAAGAAGTGAGGAAAGGAAAAGAGGGGAAAAGAGGGAAAAAGGTGGGGGGGGAAAGGGGGAAAAGGGGGAAAAAGGGGGAAAAAGGGGGAAAAAGGGGAAAAAGGGAAAAGGGAGAAAGGGAAGGGAAGGGAAGGGAAGGGAAGGGAAGGGAAGGGAAGGGAAGGGAAGGGAAGGGAAGGGAAGGGAAGGGAAGGGAAGGAAAGGAAAGGAAAGGAAAGGAAAGGAAAGGAAAGGAAAGGAAAGGAAAGGAAAGGAAAGGAAAGGAAAGGAAAGGAAAGGAAAGGAAAGGAAAGGAAAGGAAAGGAAAGGAAAGGAAAGGAAAGGAAAGGAAAGGAAAGGAAAGGAAAGGAAAGGAAAGGAAAGGAAAGGAAAAGGGAAAGGGAAAGGGAAAGGGAAAGGGAAAGGGAAAGGGAAAGGGAAAGGGAAAGGGAAAGGGAAAGGAAAAGGAAAAGGAAAAGGAAAAGGAAAAGGAAAAGGAAAAGGAAAAGGAAAAGGAAAAGGAAAAGGAAAAGGAAAAGGAAAAGGAAAAGGAAAAGGAAAAGGAAAAGGAAAAGGAAAAGGAAAAGGAAAAGGAAAAGGAAGCCTTGGTTTATCTCAAGCTACAATTTCAGGGCAGCCCTTGAAAGGTGTAAAAGCCTCCATGAATCTCCTCATCCCTTGGCCTCAGTCCCAGCTGGGCTTGGCTGGAAATCCTCCAGTGCACAGGTGGGACTCTGGGGAAACAAACAGCACCACGGGGGTGTCAAGGGCTTGCTGAGAAATCCAAGCCCAGGCTCGTCCCTGTTCCTCTCCCATCTCACACATCTGGGACTCTGGCACCCGTCCTGGAGGAAGGACTCACAGCTGAAACAGAGAGCTGGGCCAAGGAGGCAGGCAGGGAGAATTCCTCCTGCCTGGGCTGCAGATGGAGGCTGGAAAGGACAGCAAAGCCCACACCTGGGACTCTCCAAGCTGGAGGAGGCGCCACAAAAATCACCTTCACTGCCTGGTGGTGTCACCTCTGCCACACCTCCAGTGACAGCTCCTTCCTTTTCAGAGGTTCCTAAAAGTGGCATCGTTATGGTTTTATCAGCAATGGTGCTGCTGTTTGAAACTGTCTGATATTTGAAATTTGATGTGTGTGTGGATAATGTCAGTGTGAATAACACCTGTGGCATCTGCAGGGCACAAATTTATCTTTTCTTTTTTCTTTTTTCTTTTCTTTTCTTTTCTTTTCTTTTCTTTTCTTTTCTTTTCTTTTCTTTTCTTTCCTTTCCTTTCCTTTCCTTTCCTTTCCTTTCCTTTCCTTTCCTTTCCTTTCCTTTCCTTTCCTTTCCTTTCCTTTCCTTTCCTTTCCTTTCCTTTCCTTTCCTTTCCTTTCCTTTCCTTTCCTTTCCTTTCCTTTCCTTTCCTTTCCTTTCCTTTCCTTTCCTTTCCTTTCCTTTCCTTTCCTTTCCTTTCCTTTCCTTTCCTTTCCTTTCCTTTCCTTTCCCTTCCCTTCCCTTTCCTTTCCTTTCCTTCTCTTTTCTCTTTTCTCTTTTCTCTTTTTCTCTTTTCTCTTTTCTCTTTTCTCTTTTCTCTTTTCTCTTTTCTTTTCCTTATTTTATTTTTCTTTATTTTATTTTTCTTTATTTTAATTTTTTATTTTTATTTATTTTATTTTATTTCGTTTTTCTTTATTTTATTTTATTTTATTTTATTTTATTTTATTTTATTTTATTTTATTTTTATTAAATCTACTCATAAACATGAGGAATTTGCATCCCTCCTGATCTGCCCCACCAAACAACAGCCCATCCCCTGAGGAATCTCAGCCGCCCATGGAATATTTCTGGTTTAGGCCTGCCCTCCTCTTTCCCGTGCCCCAATCCGAGTTTCTTGCACGCTCCTCTGGCCGTGTCACCCCCCACTGCTCCAGATGGAGCCCCCAGGAACATCAGAGAGGATTTTAGTGGAGAAACAAACCCTGCCCTCCCCATGGCAATGGCTGGTGCCACCAGGGAGCAGGAGCTCCTCTGAGCCTGGAGATGCGGCCTCCAAGTGGGGCTGTTTTCTTTCCCTTCCCCAGGATTTCTTTATTCAAGCTGTTCCTGATGGGGAATGTGGGATTTCTGCAGCGATGCAGGAATGATAAAGAGCAGGAAATCAAATGCTTTGGGATGTGGTGGGGCAATCAGAGAGGCGGCGTTTATGTGGTGAGATATCCCAGGGATAAACTGCCAAATGACATCATGGATTAGATAATCCCCAACAATTCCCTCCCCAGCATCTCCCACATCCCCTGCTCCCGGGACCTGCAGGAATAACCCTGCCTGCCCCGTGGATTCCAGCAGCTGGATGGCTCCAAATCGAGTTGCTGCTCTAAGAGTTTCCTCTTTTCTCCTGAAAACATTGGAATTTCCCGCTCCTTTTCCACCCCTCCCAGGTTCATTTCTGTTGCAATGTGCATTTTGGGTTTTCTAAAGTTCTGTATGATTTTTGTTATTGAGTTTCTGTAAAAGTTCATCCCTACCCACACCCCTTTCCCTAATCCCTGTTGTTATCTCCTCAACAGGCCTCTCCCTCCCCATTGTACCCCCTCAATGGCCTGTCCCAGTCTCTTGCACCTTTTATTGTATCTTATCAATGGACATTCCTTGGTATTTGATGGCTCTGGCAAAGCCAGATGGTTCAGCCGAGGCTTCAGGTATCCCCTCACCCCTTTTGCCCCAAATGGCCATGTCAGTGCCCCCTGTACCCAAATCACTGCCCCTCATTTCCATCAGTAACACCCCTGTTCATAAGGGCAGGTAAGAGCCAAAATCCTCATTCACACTCACGAATCACCACCCAGTGTGAGTTCACTCCTTTTCTTCCAAGCAAAGTCACATCTCTGTCTGAAATCTGGACCCAAAGGAATAATTTGTTTATACGGGATCTGAAGAGCAGAGCCAGCCAGGAGACAAGCTCAGAAGAGCCACAGTTCACCAGTCCAGCTTCATTTCTGTGTCCCCGTCAGCCTGAGTGTCCCCTGGAGCAGGGCCAGAGCTGAGCTCAGGGACAGCCACACCTTTCCTGGTTTTCTCTCTCTCCCGGTTTTCTCCGGGTGTTTTTGTGCTGATCCCGGTGTCCCTGATCAGAGAACAGTGGGGAATGATACTCTGCACAGGGTGCTGAATTCCAGCAGGGATTTCAGCAGGGATCCAGCAGGGATCCAGCAGGATTCCAGAAGGATTCCAGAAGGATTCCAGCAGAGATTCCAGCAGGGATCTAGCAGGATTGCAGCAGGGATTCCAGCAGAGATTCCAGCAGAGATTCCAGCAGGATTCCAGCAAAATTTCAGATGGGATTCCAGCAGGATTCCAGCAGAATTCCAGCAGGGATCCAGCAGGATTCCAGCAGGGATTCCAACAAGGATCCAGCAGAGATTCTAGCAGGGATTCCAGCAGGGATCCAGCAGGATCCCAGCAGGGATTCCAGGAGGATTTCAGCAGGGATCCTGCAGGGATTTCAGCAGGATTCCAGCAGGAATTCTGGCAGGGATTCCAGCAGGATTCCAGCAGGATTCCAGAAGGATTCCAGCAGGATTCCAGCAGGGATGGCAGCAGGATTCCAGCAGGATTCCAGCAGGGATCCAGAAGGATTCCAGCAGGATTCCAGCAAAATTTCAGATGGGATTCCAGCAGGGATTCCAGCAGGGATTCCAGCAAGATTACAGCAGGGATTCCAGCAGGGATCCATCAGAGATTCCAGCAGGATTCCAAAAGGGATTCCAGCAAAATTACAGCAAGGATTCAGCAAGATTCCAGCAAGGATCCAGCAAGATTGCAGCAGGGATTCCAGCAGGGAATCCAGGAGGAATTCCAGAAGGATTCCAGCAGAGATTCCAGCAGGGATTCCAGCAGGATTCCAGCAGGATTCCAGCAGGGATTCCAGCAGAATTCCAGCAGAATTCCAGCAGGATTCCAGCAGGGATTCCAGCAGAATTCCAGCAGAATTCCAGCAGGATTCCAGCAGGATTCCAGCAGGATTCCAGCAGGGATCCAGCAGGGATTCTAGCAGGGATTTCAGAAGGGGTTCCAGCAGGGATTCCAACAGGATTCCCACCTTTCCTGGGGAATGTGGAGGAACCTTCTGGCACTGGATGCTCGGCCCCCTCTCCTTTTCCATGGCAGAGGGCTGTTCCCACAGAGTTTTGCTCCAGGTGAATCCCATCGTGCCGGAGCTCAGGGAATTCTTCCCTGGCGTGTTCAGCCCCCCAGCCTGGAGGGGCTGAGGGAGGCGCTGCTCAGTGTCAGCTGTCACAGCCCCAAATCCTCTTAGGGTGCTTTGTTTGCTTGAGAACTGCAATAAAACCCATAAATTCACCTCCACCAGCTTCACACCGGCTCAGTTATTTCTCCCTTGTAGGAGTTTGGTTTATCTCCCCTCAATTACTGTTAAACACACCGACATCACTCGGCAATAAAACCCACTGACAAGACTCAACAGTAAAACCCACTGAAAAAATTCAGCTTTAAAACCCACTGACAAGATTCAACACTGAAATCCACTGACATAATTCAATGCTAAAATCCACAGACAAAATTCAACATTAAAATCCACTGACATAAAGACGAAAATCCACTGACGCAATTCAACACTAAAATTCACTGAGGCAATTCAATACTAAAACTCACTGACATAATTCAACAATAAAAACCACTGACACAATTCAACATTAAAATCACTGACAAAATTCAACACTAAAATCCACTTAGAAAATTCAACACTAAAACCCACTGACACAATTCAACAGTAAAATCACTGACAAAATTCAACACTAAAACCCACTGACAAATGTCAGCATTAAAACCCACTGACACAATCCAACATGAAAATCCACTGACACAATTCAATAGTAAAATCCACTGACATAAACACTAAAAGACAGCGACAAAATTTGACACTATAAACCGACTGACAAGATTCAGCACTAAAATCTATTGACAAAATTTAACACTAAAATCCACTTGATAAAATTCAACATTAAAACCCACTGACAAGATTCAACACTAAAATCCACTTGACAAAATTCATCTCTAAAATCCGCTTGACATAATTCAACACTAAAATCCACTGACAAAATTCAACACTAAAATCCACTGACATAAACACTAAAATCCACTTAGACAAAATTCAACACTAAAATCCATGGACAAAATTCAGCTCTAAAATCCACTGACACAATTCAACATTAAAACCCACTGAGAAAAGTCAACATTAAAATCCACTTTGATAAAATTCAACACTAAAACCCACTGACATAAACACTAAAACCCACTGACAAAATTCAACACTGAAACCCACTGGCACAATTCAACACTAAAAGCCATTGACACAATTCAGCTCTAAATTCCACTGATAAAACTCAGCACTAAAATCCACTGACACAATTCAACACTAAAATCCACTGACATTCAACATTAAAACCCACTGACAAAACTCAACACTAAAACCCACTGACAAAAGTCAACATTAAAATCCACTTGATAAAATTCAACACTAAAATCCACTGACAAAACTCAACACTAAAATCCACTTAGACAATTCAACATTAAAATCCACTTGATAAAACTCAACACTAAAACCCACTGACACAATTCAACACTAAAATTCCTTCTGCCCCTTTCCTGCCACCTGCCAATGGCAACACGGAGGTGCCCAGGGTAGGTGGGACCACAATTCCTGCCGGGAATTCTCCAGGGTGTTGAATTCCTGCTGCAAACCAGCCCTGCCCCATCAAGGCAGTTGTTCCTGTGCTCAGCACATTGTTCACTCCCTCTCTCCAGATGGAACAGATTAGCCGGGCCCTGAAATGTTGTTAAATAAAATACGCAAAAAAGAAAATACAATTATTGCTAAAGTGAAAACATACCGCATGGGATTATTAAAAGACCAAGATGTTTTACATTTTAAGGATGTTCTGCAGGTTTTGTTTGGTGGGGTTTTTTGTTCCCAGCCTTCATGCACTGAAAGCTTGCAGGGGTAGTGTTAAACTTTTCCATGTGATCTCAGGGAACTCTCTCTCTCTCTCTCTGCCAGGGATGGGGTTGCCCTCTGTCCCTGGCTGAGAGCTCAGGGCAGTGGGGTGGGAATTTTGGGAGCCCAAATCCGTGTTTTCTGCTCCTTCAGTGGGCACCAAGCTCGGGATCTTGGCAGAGTTTGTGTTCACCATGTAAAGGGTGAGTTCTTTGTGCTGCTTCTTCCCCGTGCCCAGGTGGAGAGGAAGCTTGGCCAGGAGAATTCCCAACAGTCAGAGGAGTTTCCTGAGTGTCACTTTTCCCCAGATCCCATCCCTGAGTGTCTTTTCCCCCCACATCCCATCCCTGAGTGTCACTTTCCTCCCAAATCCCATCCCTGACTGTCATTTTCCCCAAAATCCCATCCCTGAATATCCTTTCCTCCCAAATCTCATCCCTGGGTGTCATTTCCCACCAAATCCCATCCCTGGGTGTCATTTCCCACCAAATCCCATCCCTGAATATCCTTTCCTCCCAAATCCCATCCCTGGGTGTCATTTCCCACCAAATCCCATCCCTGAATATCCTTTCCTCCCAAATCCCGTCCCTGGGTGTCATTTCCCACCAAATCCCATCCCTGAATATCCTTTCCTCCCAAATCCCATCCCTGGGTGTCATTTCCCACCAAATCTCATCCCTGAGTGTCACTTCCCACCAAATCCCATCCCTGAATATCCTTTCCTCCCAAATCCCATCCCTGAGTGCTATTTCCCCTCAAATCCCATCCCTTAGTGTTATTTCCCACCAAATCCCATCCCTGAGTGTCACTTCCCACCAAATCCCATCCCTGGGTGTCATTTCCCCCCAAATCTCATCCCTGAATTTAATTTCCCACCACTCCCATCCCTGACTATCATTTCCTCCCAGTGTCATTTCCCCCCAGATCCCATCTGAACCCAACTCTCTGCAAAAGCCTCCATAATTCTCCAGGTTTGTGTGCTGTGCTAATCTCAGTGTAATAATTACTGATTTTATACTGATTTTAGTACCACGGACTTGTGGGATGGTTTGGGGTGGAAGGGACATTAAAGCTCCTCTTGTGCCACCCCTGCCATGGGCAGGGACACTTTTCACTGTCCCAGGCTGCTCCAAGCCCTGCCCAACCTGGCCTTGGTCATCCCAGGGCTCCAGGAGCAGCCACAGCTTCTCTTTAATCCTCTCCAAGATTATTTTTTGAAAGGATTTTGCAAACCTTGATCTCTGGAGGATCACTCAGGGCTGAAGTTGTTTGCTAATTTCAGGGATACCCAGCAGGTGGGGAGTGGAGATGGATAACGTGAGGCCTGCAGTGATTTTGGCTACAGAAAACACAAAAAATAAGCTGGGAGAGTCCTCAGCAAGTCCCCAGCTCAGAGAGTTCGGGCAGCAGCGCCTCGATGAGTTCATTTGAGCACACATTTAATGCCTTTCCTGGATCTGGCAGACGTTTTCAGGTGTGTGGCGACAATAAATCACTTTTTAAACGGCCTTGAAAGGGGAGTTTTGAGCGGAGCCGCCTCCGTTAACGTCCCAGCTCTCTCCTGAGCATCACTCCATCTCCTTAATGTCCCTCCACCTCCATCAACTGCCTCGTGATGGATGGAAAATAAATTCAGCTCCTCGAAACCGTTCTCTCCCATTTGGTTTGGAACGACTCGGGGCCATGCTGGTGGCTGGTGACTGATGACAGGACTTGTCCCCAGCAGCCCCAGCCTGGCTTTTCACCAGCCTCTCACTCACCGAGGACATTTCCAAGGAAAGGAAGGGGTTTTTGGGGGAGGGATGTTCAGCCACATCTGCACTGCAGAGCACAGCTGGAGAGGCAGGCGTGCCCCCCCCACCCTCCTGCTCATTAATTAGGGAGAAGTTATTAGAAAACCTGGAAACACAGAGCTGGAAATAAAAAAAAAAATAATAATAAAAATAAATTCTCACTTTAATCAGATTTTTCCTGTGACCACGTGGAAAATCCCGCCCCCCCAAATCTGTCTTAAAATAATTTGTAAAATTTCATAGAACCACCCCCCAAAATCCTGCCCTAGTTCAGGTGCTTTGTCAGCAGGAGAGGGGCAATTTTCGCCACACAAAAAAAAAACTCCTGAAATGTTGCAAATTCCTTTAAAACAGGACACAAAATAGAGCCTGGCTGATTTTTACGAGGTGCCTTCAAAAGAACCATGAATTTTTAGCAGAATTCTGATGATTCCAGAGTGTTTTTTCCATATTGTGGTGCCTTGAGAGTGCATCAGGTGTGTGAGTATAAAAAACATCAATATTTATTTAAAAGGTCGATGTTTTCTGTCCTGAGAAAAAAAAAAAACCTGCAAGCCTGTGGTATGTCCAAAATGCTGCTTTTTTAGCAGGCAGGAACATTTCTCCGGTGGAAAACTCTGCAGAAAACCAAATATTAGGGGAAGGCTTGTGGAATGTATTTGCCATGGCAAAGGGAAAAGCGGCGGTGGGAAAAGTGCTGAGCGGGGCTTTGCATTTTAAAAATGTTTGCAGATTCATGGAAAAGTGGGAATGCAGCAGCAGGAGAGGGAGCTGCTGCTGCTGGTGCTGATGACAACTTTCTTTCCTTTCAAAAAAAAACCAGCTGCTTGTGGCAGCCTGGGGATGAAGTGATGGGCTGAGAGGGGTTTTGATCCAGAATATCAGAATTAAAGTGGGGAATGGACCAAAATCTTCATCCCTATGGGAATCCAGCCCAGCCCTCTCAGGTGGGGACAAAGGGACTCCCATTTCAATCAGCTTTTCCATTCTCAGTGCCTTCATAATTTCTACTCCATCCCAATGAAACCACCCACAATCTGCTGGTTTCGGAGCATTCCCAGATTCCCGGGGGACAGAGCTGATGTCTCAATGAGGTTTTGCTGTTAAGTAAATGTTCTCCCAGCAGATCCTCTCTGAGCCCCACAGCCCCTCATCCCTGCAGTGACTCCAGCTCTGGGAATGCAGGTTCACCTCTGGATTTAAATCTGATTTAAACCTGAGCTCTGCCACAAGCCCCCCCAGGGTGATTTTATCAAGTCACTTAATCCATCAGGATCTCGGCTTTCCCAGCCAGAGTTCAGGAAGAAAAGCCTTTCCCTCCATCCCGTGAAGTGTTTTGCAAAGAGGCCTCGGTGATGTACTTAGGGATTTCCTCTGTGGAAGCTGAAACACCTCAAATCCTGTCAGAGCCCCTCCAAACGTTCCAGCCCAATAAAGTTCAAATGGGGAATAACACATTTGTTAAAAGAGGCCCCTGATTTTATGCTGAGAGGGGATGACATGGCCAAGAGACCATACATCCCTCAAAAAAATAAAATAAAATAAAAAGAAATAAAAAATGAGGACAAGATTACCCAGCCAACGTAAACTTGAGTGGCGTGGTCGGGGTTTTTAAGGTTTTTAGAGACACTTGGAATGAAAGAGGGGGAAAAAAATCCCAGAGCCAAGTCCCAGGCACCACACAGCCTGTGTACACTGCAGGAGGAAACTTGGGTTATGAGCAAATATTTTAGTACAAATCAAATGCCTTCCAGGGATCAGCAGCTGGGAAGGCGGGAAGAAATTAATATTGGAAGCTTTAGAACTTCCCAGAACTATATTCCCCTCCCCTCTCTTGATTGAGGGAATTAACTTTTATTTTATTAACTTTTTAATGCCCTTCTCCCATCCAGGGTGCTCTGAAGGGTTTTTTCCCCTCCTCCTCCAAAAGGGCTGCCCTGGGGATGTTGCTCTTCTGAGGCTTTAAGTAGCAGCTGGCTGTGATTAAGTGGATTGGGAGGATCAGTGCTTGATTAACTTTGAGCTGCTCCCGCTTTGCTCGGGTTCCTGCAGGAGAATTAATCCCCGGGCTGGGGAGAATGTTGGGCTCTAATGGATACCAGACCCTGGGAGCCCACCCAGTGCCAGAGCCCGGCCTGGGCACGTCCAGGGCTTCATCTCCCTGTCCTGCAGGGCTGGAGCTCCTGTGGGATCTGAGGGAGCTTTGCTAGGATGGGTTTTAGGCTGGATTTTAGGCTGGGTGTTCGTGAACTGGCCGAGTTTCCACCCAGCTCCGTGTCTCAGTTTGTTACTCTGTTATGGGATTTTTCAGTGTGAAAAATCCCAAATGCGCTGTGGAGAATCGTGGAATGGGTTGGGTTGGAAAGAACCTTAAAAATTATCCATAAAGATTATCCTTAAATTTTATCCTTAAATATTATCCTTAAAAATTAGGAAATATCTTAAAAATATTATTATTAATAATATAATTATTATAATATTATTAATATATAATATATGGGCAGGGACACCTTCCACCATCCCAGGCTGCTCCAACTGGGCCTTGGGCACTTCCAGGGGGAAGTCACAACTTCTCTGGGAATTCTGTGCCAGGGCTTCCCCACCCTCACAGGGAACAATTTTGCCCCATCTAAAACTCCCCTCTTTCACCTTAAGGCCATTGCAGGTGTCTGAGTGGGCAAAATTTTCTTAACCAGAAGAAATTCCTGGGTAACACCAGCAGAACTGAGGGATGCAAATGATGTTTATTTTGCATAATAAACAAATAAACAAATCCTGGCAAAGATCATTTTGAAAGGAATCTGCAAACCTTGATCTACCAAGGATAACTTTGGGCTGGAGTTGTTTACTAATTTATTACAGGGATTTCACACAGAAAATCAGATTTTCTGCGTTGAAAGTACGACAGTGATCGAATCAAACCCCAAAACCTCAACCACTGTGATTGTTACATAAACAGCAGGTTCTGAAGGTATAAAATATTCTCTTTTTTTAATCCAAATGAGACGGACACACTTTCCTGGAGGGAGATCTCTGAGCAGAGCTCCTTGCCCAAGCCCCTGGAAAACAAGGGATGTCCCTTCAGCCATGCAGGGGACTGGATTTTCTGCAAAGAGAACACAATTTATCCGTCCTGTGCAAACTGTGACACTCTCTGGCCAAAACCTCACTGTGAGTGTCCCCAAGTGGCCAAGCCTAAGCCAGGTTTTATAATGTCCTTTTCCTTTTTTCAAACTGAGCCCCAGAAAGGGGCAGAGACAGCGAGATGAGCACAAAACAAATGGAAATTCTCCTATTAACGGGCATCGTTATGTAACTCTGACATTGCTGACATTTCCCACTGCAAAGAAATCCTCCAACAATCCCAAATCAATCCCCAAAAAAAATCCTGAGCTGAGGAAGCTGCTCCCCCAAGGAGCTTCTGGTTCACTGAGACCGTGATGTAAAAATAGTAAGAATGAAAAAAAAAAAAAAGAAATAAAAATCAAGAGGGTGCAAATGGAGGCTTGGCTGGGATTCTGCACTAAATTCTGCCTTGATGGGAACAAATAAAGCTCAAGTGAAGTCCGCAGGCATCTCCTAATTATATCAGAAGGTTTTATTCCACTTAAATTTTCATGAAAGGCTCCTGATTTCTTTTTATTATTCTCCATGGGAGTATAACATGTTGGTTAACCAGGAGAAAGGAAGCCAAAAAAAAAAAAAAAAAAAAGAAAACAAAAAAAGAGATGAAACTCCTGATGGCCGTGTTTGTCGGGATAGATCAATTGTGGGGGTTTTCAACTGGGTATGGAAATTCCCTGCTTGCAATATGGCTAAAAAGAAAGAGCATGGATGATTTAACAATTTACATAACCTGAGAGACTCAGCTGCAAATTGAATGAATGGGGCTCTTTGTTTTCTCTAAACTGGGATAGAAAGAGGGGGAGAACAAAAAAAAAAAAAAAAAAAAAAAAAAAAAAAAAAAGAAAGAAAAAAAAAGTTCTTATATAATTGTCTCTGTGACTGGCATGATAGGATGTTTTCTGGCTGTTGGTGGAGTTAAGACTGGGAATTATGAGAAAACACAAAGCAATCAAGGGGCAGTTGCAGAGAGGGACTAATGGGGAGTGACAGAGCCAGGCCTGCCCAGGGCCAGGCTGGGCTGTGCCCCATTGTCCTGAGCTGGTCTGGGGCCACCGGGCCCCTGAGTGACCACAGCCCTCAGGACAGCCCTGCAGGGCCTCGGGGCTGCCTCTGTCATCTTCACACTGGGTACACTGAACAGCTCTGTGCTGGTTGGAGAGCAAAACCAGTGAGAGGCTCCAAGTCAGAAATAAAATTTCATAGGAAAAAAAAAAAAAAAGTTAAAAAAAAAATCCAATAATACAAAAGACCACTGATACCCTGTTGTACAAGGTGTTGGAAACAGTCCAAAAGTAACCCCTCCTGGAGTGGCAGATGTGGTTCTGTTGGAAGTAGAGATGATCCTGTAGAGAAAAGGGTCCAGAGGTGGTTCCGGTTTTCCTTCGGGAGTCCCATGGGAACACTGGATGTCTGGGGACACTTGTGGCTCCTTTTTGTCTAGGTGGAAATGGTTTGGCTCCTCCTCCCTGGGTGGAGCATCTCACAATGGGATGATGTAATGAGTGATGTCACTGGTGAGCTTTAATGGCTCATTAACAGAAGATATCGCCATGGAGGAGATAAGGAACACTGGGATGATGTAATGTGTGATGTCATTGGTGAGCCTTGATGGCCCATTAAGAGAAGATATTCCCATGGAGGAGATAAGGAACACTGGGATGATGTAATGTGTGATGTCATTGGTGAGCCTTGATGGCCCATTACCAGGAGATAAGGAACACTGGGATGACATAATGTGTGATGTCATTAGTGAGCTTTAATGGCCCATTAACAGGAGAGATCCCCATGGAGGTAATGGGAAGGTGAACAGAGATAAGAAACAATGCCCCACCCAGTTTTTAACAGCTGGCTTGTTATCAGAAAAGCAGTCACCCCCTCCCTCCTGGAGTTACAACTGATAATGAAAAAACACCTCCCCTGATGGGTTTCAACAGATGGAATAGAATAAACATTTTTTTTTGATTACATAACCCAAGACAATCTCACACAGCACTGGACGTTCAGGTGCAGGAAATTCACACCACAACATCTCACAGGCACTGGATGTTCAGGTGTAAGAAGTTCTCTTTCGTGGGAGCATCTGCTCCTCTGTTAAATGTGGATCCCTCCAAAAATTCCAAGGAAATCCTGGGCTGTTCCAGAAGGCACAGTCACCCCAAACCTTGTCCCTGTGAGGATGACACGGGCTCTCCCTGCTGCAGCAGAAATCTTGGATTTTTAAAGCCTGGTGATCCATCATCAGGCTGGAATGGGAATGGGAATGGGAATGGGAATGGGAATGGGAGTGGGGATTGGAATGGGAATGAGAGTGGGAATGGGAGAAGGAATGGGAATGGGAATGGGAATGGAAGGGGGAATGGGAATGGGAATGAGAGTGGGAATGGGAGAAGGAATGGGAATGGGAATGGGAATGGGAATGGAAGGGGGAATGGGAATGGGAATGGGGATTGGAATGTGGATGGGAATGGGAATGGGGATGGAAATGGGAGTGGGAATGGGGAATGGGAATGGGGATGCAAATGGGGAATGGGGAATGAGAATGGAGAATAGGAATGGGAATGGGAACGGGAATGGAAATAGGCATGGGAATGGGAATGGGGAATGGGGAATGGGAGTGGGAATGGGGAATGAGAATGGGAGTGGGGAGGGGAAACCTCTGGCAAACATCTGGCAGCAGGGCTGGTACCATATGGGGTGAATCTCCTCCCTGAGCTGGTGCAAGAGGGAAAAACAAACTTCACCTCTCTGAGGGGAACCAGCAGATGAAAACAAATTAACTTTTTTTTTTTTTTTTTTTTAATTATTTGTGTGTGCGTTGTATATTTGAAGCCAATGTCTGTTTGAATGTTCTGCTTTAAACCTTTGGGTTAGAAATTCCTCAGTTTGCCCCCTCTCCTCGGAGCAGAACCAGCTCAAGTCAACAAATTCTCCCTCATCAATCATGGCCAGGATTCTTTTTCCTTCTTTTTCCTTCTTTTTCCTTCTTTTTCCTTCTTTTTTCCTTCTTTTTCCTCCTTTTTACCTTCCTTTTCCTTCTTTTTCCTGCCCCAATCCTTGCAGCCACTGTGGAGATCCCATTTTATTTCCACACCAGACATTAAAATTATCAAATTTGCCCTCTAATGTGCTTGTAATTTCTTTTTTTCCAAACACATCTCTATTATTCAATGAAAATCTCTTAATTAAAGCTCGTGGCATAACGAGCCTGGGTGGGCATCATTTATTTCAAAGTAGATCCTGACCATAAAACCTTCATCAAGATGATGAGGGGAGCTCAACTTCCTTATTAAACTCCAGAGATTTCACACAGAAAAATCAGATTTCCTAAACTAAAACTACCACAGTGATCGAATGAAACCCCAAATCTGAAATTGTAACATAAGGAACACCAGGCTCTGAGTCTCTAAAATATAAAAAAGAATTAAAATATTTTTTTTATCCAAAATTAAACCTACACAGATCCATGAATTCTGGTCAAGTTTATCTCTTATTCTCCAAAATTCGATACAGCAACGGTGGTTTCTTCCCCACAGCCTGATCCCAAAAATAATCAAATATTTTCGAGGGCTTCTTTCAGGGTACATTTTTTTTCCTCATAAAAAATAATAAATGCCAATATCTGAGCCACATTTCTGTATTTTATCCACTCTGGGGCCTGCCAACCTAAACAATGATTCGTGTCTTTATAGGAAGGCACTTCACCATTTTCAAATAAATATTTAAACGCTCCTTTGCAGGGGAAAAAAAATTAAAATATTCCTGTGGTTAGGTGAGATATGCTGGAAAAATTAAGGCTGGTCCTCAAAGGCCTCGTGTTGTTACATTTTCCTGTCCTTAATTCGCTTAATCCTTCCTCAAACTCCAAAAAAATTCAGATCAGAGCGTAAGAAAAAGTGTTTTGAAAGGAGCTTTGATACCCACAGCAGATTTCTTAATGAGTTTTATTTCAGCAATTTGCTGCAGGGATGGAATCAGGGCTTTAATCTTTAGAATTTATCTGTTTTTTCCCGGTGATGGTGCCAGGCAAAGCCTCTCCATCAAAACTGGGAGAAGGAGCAGATTTGAAAGGGAAAAAGTTTTGGGTTTGTTTTTTTTTTTTTTTTTTTAATGTGGGTTTGTAATCAAAAAGGTGTCACTTATGTATTAAATTTCCTTTTTTTTTTTTTTTTCTCTAAAAAAAAAAACAGGGGGAAATGATGAAAGGGAGGTTGATGAACACCCTGATATGAATTTGTGCTGTCACAGGGAGCATCAGCACCCTCTGTTTAAGTAACTCTCAGAAAAAGGCTGAGTAGAAAAAAAAAAAAGGAGAAAAGATAAGTATTTGCACCCCATGAGCTGTTGGGTGGGGAGAGAAATGAATCCTGCCTTTCTACCTGAGGAAAAAAAAAAATAAATGCTGATACCCCTGATCTCCAAATCCTCACAACCCCCAAATTCCCATCCTGATAACCCTGATCTCTAAATTCTGGTAACTCCTGAAATTCCCATCCTGATAAACCTGATCTCCAAATCCTGATATCCCCTGAAATTCCCATCCTGATCTCCAGATCCTGGTAATCCCTAAAATTCCCATCCTGACACATCCTGATCTCCAAATTCTGGTAACCCCTGAAATTCCCATCCTTGTACTCCTGATCTCCAAACCCTGATATCCACTGAAATTTCCCTCCTGATCTCCAAATCCTGATAACCCCTAAATTCCCATCCTGATATCCCTTATCTCTAAATCCAGATATCCCCTGAAATTTCCATCCTGATCCCCAAATCCTGATAACTCCTAAACTCCCATCCTGACATCCCTGATCTCCAAATCCTGGCAAACCTGAAATTCCCATCCTGGTATCCTTGATCTCTAAATTCTGATATCTCCTGAAATTCCCATCCTGATCTCTAAATCCTGAAAACTCCCAAATTCCCATTCTGACACCCCCTGACCTCCAAATTCTGGTGACCCCTGAAATTCCCATTCTGGACTCCTCATCTCCAAAGCCTGATATCTCCTGAAATTCTCATCCTGATCTCCAAATCCTGATAATCCCTAACATTCCGATCCTGATATCCGTTATCTCTAAATCCTGATATCCCCTGAAATTTCCATCCTGATCCCCAAATCCTCATAACCCATAAAATTCCCATCCTGACACCCCTGATCTCCAAATCCTGGCAAACCCGAAATTCCCATCCTGATACCCTCTGATCTTCAAATGTTGATAACCCCTAAATTCCCATTTTGATACCCCGGATCTTCACATCCTGGTAACCCTTGAAATTCCCATCCTGACACCCCTGATCTCCAAATCCACTGAAATTTCCATCCTGATCTCCAAATCCTGATAACCCCTAACTTCCCATCCTGACACCTCCTGATCTCCAAATTCGGATAACCTCCTGAAATTCCCATCCTGACATCCCTGATCTCTAAATCCTGGTAACCCCTAAAATTCCCATCCTGACAACCCTGATCTTGATAATCCCTAAATTGCCATCCTGATAACCCTGATCTCCACATCCAAATATCTCCTGAAATTTCCATCCTGATCCCCAAATCCTGATAACCCCTAAATTCCCATCCTGACACCCCCTGATCTCCAAACCCTGATAACCCATAAAATTCCCATCCTGATCTCTTTTTTATCTCTTTTTCACCATCCCAACATCAGCTTTCAGAGCTGCACCCCCTGCACTGCAGGGCTGGGAAAGAACAACCCAAATCTTTTTTTTTGGGATGAAAAAAATCCTTTTTTTTTTTTTTTTTTTTTTTTTTTTTTTTTTTTTTTTTTTTTCTCTCTCCCTGAGGCAAGTGTGAGGTAGCAAATCACACATTACTCCATTTCCAAATCAGATCCTTTTGGTCCACCTTTAATACCTTTTTCCCCCCCTCCCAATGAATTAAATATCCGTTCTTTTACCACCCAGTTTATTTGATCATCCAGGAAGATAAATGGCTTCTGCTGAAATATTAAACACAGGGAAAATTAAAGTACTGGGGAAGGGTAAACAATAGAGTAAAGCACAATTTCCTTTCTGCTACGTGGAGAAAATAACTCTCTCTCTCAATAAATAGCAGCACACAGGCTCCAGTGCTGGCCCTGGGCACACATGGAGTTTTCTCCCCAAAAATCAATAGGATTTGTACCTGTCTGGGGGAATTTTTAATTGAATGGGACTCAAGGAAGGGGTTTCTAGATAAGATCCACCCCAAAAATAAAATTTATTATTTATTAGCACGGGGAGTTTTTAATGTTGCAGGTTTGGTTTCGTTTCTTGCTTGTTTGGGCCAAAGATAAAATGAAAAATGTGATTTTAGTGGGGTCAAAATTCCAGCCCCAGGGATGATCCTGGAAGGAGCTGGAAGGAGGATCCCCAAAATAAAATTTATTACGACGTTTAGCGCGGGGAGTTTTTAATGTCGCAGGTTTGGTTTCGTTTCTTGCTTGTTTGGGCCAAAGATAAAATGAAAAATGTGATTTTAGTGGGGTCAAAATTCCAGCCCCAGGGATGATCCTGGAAGGAGCTGGAAGGAGGATCCCCAAAATAAAATTTATTACGATGTTTAGCACGGGGAGTTTTTAATGTCACGGCTTTGATTTTGTTTCTTGCTTCTTTGGGCCAAAGATAAAATGAAAAATGTGATTTTTCAGTGGGGTTTTGGGCCCAGGCTGGTGGGACAGCACCAAGGACTGGTTCATCTCTTGGAGGAGCAGAATTCCAGCCCCAGGGATGGATTCTGGAAGGAGCTGGAAGGAGGATCCCCAAAATAAAATTTATTACGAACTTTAGCGTGGAGAGTTCTTAATGTCGCGGCTTTGGTTTCGTTTCTTGCTTGTTTGGGCCAAAGATAAAATGAAAAATGGGATTTTAGTGGGGTCAAAATTCCAGCCCCAGGGATGGATCCTGGAAGGAGCTGGAAGGAGGATCCCCAAAATAAAATTTATTACGATGTTTAGCACGGGGAGTTTTTAATGTCACGGCTTTGGTTTTGTTTCTTGCTTCTTTGGGCCAAAGATAAAATGAAAAATGTGATTTCAGTGGGGTTTAGGGCCCAGGCTGGTGGGACAGCACCAAGAACTGGCTCATCCCCTTGGAGGAGCAGAATTCCACTCCCAGGGATGGATCCTGGAAGGAGCTGGAAGGAGGATCCCCAAAATAAAATTTATTACGATGTTTAGCGCGGGGAGTTTTTAATGTCACAGCTTTGGTTTCGTTTCTTGCTTGTTTGGGCCAAAGATAAAATGAAAAATGGGATTTTAGTGGGGTTTTGGGTCCAGGGTGGTGGGACAGCACCAAGGACTGGTTCATCTCTTGGAGGAGCAGAATTCCACCCCCAGGGATGGATCCTGGGAGTAGCTGGAAGGAGGATCCCCAAAATAAAATTTATTACGAACTTTAGCGCGGAGAGTTCTTAATGTCGCGGCTTTGGTTTTGTTTCTTGCTTGTTTGAGACAAAGATAAAATGAAAAATGGGATTTTAGTGGGGTCAAAATTTCACCCCCAGGGATGGATCCTGGAAGGAGCTGGAAGGAGGATTCCCAAAATAAAATTTATTACAAAGTTTAGTGTGGGGAGTTTTTAATGTCGTGGCTTTGGTTTTGTTTCTTGCTTCTTTGGGCCAAAGATAAAATGAGAAATGGGATTTTAGTGGGGTTTTGGGTCCAGCCTGGTGGGACAGCACCAAGAACTGGCTCATCCCCTTGGAGGAGCAGAATTCCAGCCCCAGGGATGATCCTGGAAGGAGCTGGGAGCTGAGGATCCCCAAAATAAAATTTATTACGACGTTTAGCGCGGGGAGTTTTTAATGTCGCAGGTTTGGTTTCGTTTCTTGCTTGTTTGGGCCAAAGATAAAATGAAAAATGGGATTTTAGTGGGGTCAAAATTCCACCCCCAGGGATGGATCCTGGAAGGAGCTGGAAGGAGGGTCCCCAAAATAAAATTTATTACGATGTTTAGCACGGGGAGTTTTTAATGTCACGGCTTTGGTTTTGTTTCTTGCTTCTTTGGGCCAAAGATAAAATGAAAAATGGGATTTTAGTGGGGTTTTGGGTCCAGGCTGGTGGGACAGCACCATAGACTGGCTCATCCCTTGGAGGAGCAGAATTCCAGCCCCAGGGATGGATCCTGGAAGGAGGATCCACAAAATAAATTTTGTTACGACGTTTAGCATGGGGAGTTTTTAGTGTTGCGGCTTTGGTTTCGTTTCTTGCTTCTTTGGGCCAAAGATAAAATGAAAAATGTGATTTTAGTGGGGTTTTGGGCCCAGCCTGGTGGGACAGCACCATAGACTGGCTCATCCCTTGGAGGAGCAGAATTCCACTCCCAGGGATGGATCCTGGGAGTAGCTGGAAGGAGGATCCCCAAAATAAAATTTATTACGAACTTTAGCGTGGAGAGTTCTTAATGTCGCGGCTTTGGTTTCGTTTCTTGCTTCTTTGGGCCAAAGATAAAATGAAAAATGGGATTTTTCAGTGGGGTCAAAATTCCAGCCCCAGGGATGGATCCTAGAAGGAGCTGGAAGGAGGATTCCCAAAATAAAATTTATTATGAAGTTTAGTGTGGGGAGTTTTTAATGTCGCGGCTTTGGTTTTGTTTCTTGCTTCTTTGGGCCAAAGATAAAATGAGAAATGGGATTTTAGTGGGGTTTTGGGCCCAGGCTGGTGGGACAGCACCATAGACTGGCTCATCCCTTGGAGGAGCAGAATTCCAGCCCCAGGGATGATCCTGGAAGGAGGATCTACAAAATAAAATTTATTACGAAGTTTAGCGCGGAGAGTTCTTAATGTAACAGCTTTGGTTTCGTTTCTTGCTTGTTTGGGCCAAAGATAAAATGAAAAATGGGATTTTAGTGGGGTCAAAATTCCAGCCCCAGGGATGGATCCTGGGAGGAGCTGGAAGGACTCAGCTGGGAGCTGAGGAGCAGCAACTCATTTTCTGAGGGTGATCGAGGTCAGATTTCCCCCAAACCATCCCAGAGAGAAACAATTCCCTTCCTGGGCCACTTCTCCCTCCAAGGGGTGTCACATTCCAGCAGGGACATCAGCCCCAGCCTGGCCAGGATGAAAATTCCCAGCTGGAAATAAGAATTACTGGCCAGCACTGACAAATTCCAGGATTTCTCCTGGCTGCTGGGTGCTCTTTCATTCCATTTCAAATTTCCAAAAGACATTTCTTGCAGCATTCCAGGAACTCTGAAATAATTTCGTTTGGCAGGTGATTGATGGGAAGGAAGGACTCCTTTCTTCTGGACTTGCCTCTATTCCACAGGAAATATCTCAGTATTCACAGGAATTTTTCTCATTTTTGCCCAGTTACAGCCCAGATTCTGAGTTTAGGCTGAGTAATCACTGAATAATTCTGATGGGAACCTGACAAACAGGCAGCAGATCAGAGTTTGATCCGTGGATATTGATTTTCCTCAGAGTTTTACTGTGATTCACTTTTTTTTTTCTTTTTTTTTTTTTTTTTTTTTTTTTTCAGCAAAGCCACCTATGGATCAAAAAAAAAAAAAAATCTCAGTGTAGCCGAGGCTTTTCTTGGTTTATTATTTCTGGATTATTCCTGGGGATTTTCAGGCAGACTAAACACAATGTGGGGTGGAAATGGGAAGGTGAAGAATTAGGAAAGAGGCAGAAGGAGAGTTTGGGGGTTCCAGCAGAGCAACAAAACCCTGGGGGCTCCGTGGCTGCGCCAGGTGAGGCTGAAATCTCTTTTTTTTTGGGAGGCAGAACCCAAATGTGGGGAGTTCTCCGGGGCTGCCCTGGCTGTGACCTCCACCCCAGCGTGCAGGAATTGAGATTCCAGGCTCACTGAGCCCTGACCTGCCCCTGACAGAGATGGATGCCCAGCTCTGCTAATGGGCTGTGGCAGCTCCGGGCTGGGATTTGCACTGGGATGAGCCAAGATCATTCCCACTCTGGGAATCCTGGAACATCCAGGAGCTCCCTGGTGTCCCCCCCAGGATTCAACCCCACAGCCACACCCAGCAGGAAAAGTTTGCAGACACTGATATTCATTTTTATCTGCACCTCATTTTTTATGCACAGAGATAAAAACTCGAAGCTGATCAGCGCGGACACGGCTTTATTTGGGATAAAAGGGAGATTGGTTGGGAAATATCTGGTGCTGGTGTGGTTTTGGCAGGATTTATTCACCAGAATGAGCAGTGAGTGGCTCTCAGCATCGCCAGTTCTTGCAGTTTTCAGGGAGTTTTTAGGCACGTCCTGAATGAGTCCTAAATAAGGAGCCCCAGCTCAATCACAGCCCTTGTGCTGAGAGTTTCCTTTCCTCGTGTTCCCTTCTCACTCCATCCAGCCCTCTGAGCCTCCATCGTTCTGACCAGGAGAGAGATTTCCTCAATTCTGGCTGATTCCCACAAACCTCCAGCTTGTGGAGGTCACAACTTTCCTTACCCTGAGAGTTTCCCTTTCTCCCTGGGCTCAGGGGATTCCTGAGCAGCCTTTGGGATGTGCTGCTGCTGCAGGCACAGGGACGTGCACGGCTCCCAGGAGAGCTTTTGCTTTTGAAAGCAAAACGAGGGAGAGGCTCCAAGTCAGAAATACAATTCAATAAGAAGAAAGGTAAAAAGGTAAAATAAAATCAAATCAATGCAATAACACAAAGGAGCACTGCCAGAGTCAGAACACACCCTGAGCAGGGTGGTGGGAGCAGTCCAGGTGAGGGGCTCTTCCTGAAGCAGTGATCCCACAGAAAGGTCTGGGAGCTCTGCTCCTCTGGGAATCCAGTGGCTCAGGGCTGCTTGTCCTGTCCCAAATCCCAGATTCTCTCCAGGTGGGAATGCTTGGCTCCTCCCCCTGGGCATTGGGAGCATCTCCCAATGGGATGAGGAGTCGTGCAGTGGCTCCTTGATGGCCCATTAAACAGAGAGAGCTCCTGGAGGGAGTTCCCTGTGAGTCCTGGGCAAGGCATTGATGGGCCATGAGCAGAAGAGCCCAAAGGAGGGGCCTGGGAAAACACTGCCCCACCTGGTTCCAACAGCTCATGGGGATGGGGATGGGATAAATACTGTGTGCACATCCCACACCACAGCCCAGGACAAGAGCCTTTCCCCTTCTCCTTGATCTCGGGTTTTAGGTTTTCATTTTCCCTGAGATTCCAGGCTGGTGGTTCTGGTGGGTTCGAGGGAGGGTTTTTCCCTCTCCGACCTCTGAAGGTTTTACATCTGAGTCTGTTCTTGGTGTGAGAATGAAGTGGAATCTCAAGGTCTTGGTTTTCTTGGTTTCTCATGTTGTTTATTAATTCTTATCTTACAATTCTCTGTGTCCAGCCAAGGTGTTCACAGCAGCTCGGACACGAGGGGACTCCCCTGTGATGGGAGGTCACTCTGCTTTTATTCAGATAATTATGTGGTTATTATTTACCATTTCATACCAATGCCCAGTAGAAGGGTCATCTCTACTCTGACCCAATCCCCTCAAACTCCTTTGTGCCCCCGTCACTGCAGGAGATGGAGGCCAAGGGAGAAGGAGAAGGACTCAGGGTTCCACCCTAAATCCTCCATCTCGTTCCCCTGCGCCTGCATCCTAAAAAACCCCAAAACTACAAAATCTTCCACCCGGTGATAAACCACACCACTGTCTGTCACACCTTTGTGACTTGTAATTCCTCTCTGTGCTGGAAAGTTTTTCTCATGGACTGAAATCAAAGCCTGTGTCCTCCTGTGCTCTGTGCCGGGGTCTCAAAAACGAAACTAAAATAATCAAAAAATAAAATCAAAATAGGAAGAAAATAGCATTAAAATAATAAAAAAATAACATTGAAATCATCGAAAAATGAAATTAAAATAATCAAAATTAAAATAAAATAATAAAAAATAACATTAAAATCATCCAAAAATAACATTGAAACCAGTAAAAAATAAAATCAAAATCATAAAAAAAAAAATATAAAAATAATGTTAAAATCATCCAAAAATAACATCGAAACCATCCAAAAAATTAAATCAAAACCATAAAAAAATCCAAATAATAAAAATAACATTTAAATCATCCAAAAAATAACAACAAAATCATCAAAAAATAAAATCAAAATATTAATAAAATAGCATTAAAATCATCAAAAAATAACATCGAAATCATTGAAAAATGAAATTAAAATCATCAAAATTAAAATTAAAATAATAAAAAAGAACATTAAAATCATCCAAAAATAACATGGAAACCATTAAAAAATAAAATCAAAATAATCAAAAAGTAAAATCATCATAATAAAAAACCCCCATTTAAATCATCCAAAAATAACATGGAAACCATTAAAAAATAAAATCAAAATCATAAAAAAAAAAAAAAAAATAAAAATAATGTTAAAATCATCCAAAAATAACATCGAAACCATCCAAAAAATAACATCAAAACCATCAAAAAAAAAATCCAAATAATAAAAATAACATTTAACTCATCCAAAAAATAACAACAAAATCATCAAAAAATAAAATCAAAATATTAATAAAATAGCATTAAAATCATCAAAAAATAACATCGAAATCATTGAAAAATGAAATTAAAATCATCAAAATTAAAATTAAAATAATAAAAAATAACATTAAAATCATCCAAAAATAACATGGAAACCATTAAAAAATAAAATCAAAATAATCAAAAAGTAAAATCATCATAATAAAAAAAACCCCATTTAAATCATCCAAAAAATAACATCAAAAACATCAAAAAATGAAATTAAAATAATAAAAAATAGAATGAAAATAATAATAAAAATAACCTTAAAATCATATAAAAATAACACTAAAACCATTTAAAAAAATGCAATTAAAACCATAAAAAAAATGAAATTAAAATCTTTAAATCAAACACTTTCCTGGGCAATTCACGGCAACATCAAGATTTGCTCTTTTGAGATATTTGTGTGTGACTTCAGCCCCACCAGGACAATTTAATGGGGTAATTTAACGAGACACAAATTTAAATAAATTAAAAACTCAACAAAACAGGGAGAGAACCCGAGAGGTTTTTTTTAATATAATTTATTTTATATTTTTTTATTATTATTATTTTTCCTTTTTTTTTTTTTTTTTTTTTTTTTTTCCCACAGGAGCTCTTTAGCATGCAGCATTCTGAGTTATTAATTCTGAATTATTAATTCAGAATTATTAATTCTGAATTAAAATATGAAAAACACCCTCTGCAGAGGGCCCGGCCCTGCCTGGCTGTCAGGCACTAAATTAGAGCAAGTTCAACAACTTTTTATTTATTTTTTTTAATATATAATTTTTTTATTTTTATTTTCCTTTTTTTTTTTTTTTTTTTTTTTTTTTCCCACAGGAGCTCTTTAGCAGGCATCATTCTGAATTATTAATTCTGAATTATTAATTCTGCATTATTAATTCAGAATTATTAATAATTCATAATTCAGGTGTGTCCAGAGGTGCATCTGACAGCTCACACAGCTCGTTTTTACCTCCTCTTTTCACTGCCCAAAATTCAGATTGCACTTTTAGTCATCAGAAGACACAGATTGAAGTTCCTCCAGATTTATGTTTTCTCCAGTATCAAATCCAGAAAACTTCAGGTTGAATTTAAGGATCTCCTTGATGTTGTTTTGCACTACAACGACACAGACTTCGAACTTCAGAAGGCTGAAAATGATTTTTTATTTTTGGGATGTGTGTTGAAAATGACTCCTTTATTTTTGGGATGTGTCTCCCTTTTACACTATTTCACACAGACCAATTGGATTGGTGACACAAAGACAAACCTCTTCACTCCCATTGGTCAGAGCAGAGGGACAGCAAGAAGTCCCTCCTGGGGAAAGGAATGAATAACAACGATAGTTACAAAAATATTTCGGGGCTCTTCTCTGCTCCCCAAACAGGACCTTGATGTCCCATCCCAGGCAGGTCCCACTGCAGAGATTTCCTTCCTCTGCTCAAGGAAATCATTCCTGGTTCTGATCTCTGGTGAGGCCAAAAAGGAAATAATTCCTGATTCTGATCCTTGATGAGCCCAAACAGGAAATCATTCCTGGTTCTGATCTCTGATGAGTTCAAAAAGGAAATCATTCCTGGTTCTGATCCCCAAAGAGCCCAAAAAGGAAATAATTCCTGGTTCTAATCCCCAGTAAACCAAAAAAGGAAATAATTCCTGGCTCAGATCTCTGGTGAACCCAAAAAAAAAAAGAAATTTCTGGTTCTGATCCCCAGTGAGTCCAAAAAGGAAATCATTCCTGGTTCAGATCTCTAATGAGCCCAAAAAGGATATAATTCCTAATTCTGATCTCTAATGAGCCCAAAAAGGAAATCATTCCTGGTTCTGATCTCCAGTAAACCAAAAAAGGAAATAATTCCTGGCTCAGATCTCTGGTGAACCCAAAAAAAAAATAAATTCCTGGTTCTGATCCCCAATGAGCCCAAAAAGGAAATCATTCCTGGTTCTGATCTCTGACGAGCCCAAAAAGGAAATCATTCCTGGTTCTGATCCCCAAAGAGCCCAAAAAGGAAATAATTCCTGGTTCTGATCTCTAATGAGCCCAAAAAGGAAACCATTCGTAATTCTGATCTCTAATGAGTCCAAACAGGAAATCATTCCTGGTTCTGATCCTTGATGAGCCCAAAAAGGAAATCATTCCTGGTTCTGATCTCCAGTAAACCAAAAAAGGAAATAATTCCTGGCTCAGATCTCTGGTGAAACCAAAAAAAAAAATTCCTGGTTCTGATCTCTGATGAGCCCAAAAAGGAAATAATTCTTGGTTCAGATCTCTAATGAACCCAAAAAGGAAATAATTCCTGGTTCTGATCCCCGATGAACCAAACAGGAAATCATTCCTGGTTCTGATCCCCAGTAAACCAAAACAGAAAATAATTCCTGGTTCTGATCCCTGGTGAGCCCAAAAAGGAAACCATTCCTGGTTCTGATCTCTGGTGAACCCAAATTGGGGTCATTCCATCTGTTCAGAGAGGCCTCCAAATCAGCTCCATCCCTTTCTGCTCCCGGAGGCTCCAAAAGGGTTTGAAATATTACGGAATATTTCAGTGTCCTTAAATTTACAGGAGCCTGTCTTTGCTCTGCACTAAATTTTCCCTGGTGAAGTTCTGCCCCAGAAAAGACAGAACTCCCTGAGATGGGCTCCACATCAATCATTTTATCCACCATAAATCAGCCAGGTCAGCCTTAGATTATCTACGGCAATTCAGTTCTCTTCCTTATGGAAAAAAATTAAAAAATAAAAAAATCAGGGAAGGGAAAAGGAATTCCAGTGTGCAAATATCCCAGAGAACAGATTACTTATTGTTTCCAAAATATCCTCTTTAATGGCATTACCAGAAAATCAGGGTTTTACTAGAAAGATGGGCTGATTTTCCTGCCCAGGCTGGCAGCTGGGAGGTGTCCTGGACAGGGAACTCGGGAATAAATCCACGGATATTAAACACAAAACTCCTCCGTGAATAAGGAGGGAGGAGAGCTCATTCTGCTCTTGAGATGCTCTTTAATCTCTTCTTATTTTTTATGAGCTTCCACTGCAGCCTCCTCTGGGCTGGACTGGGCTGGAAAGTTTCATCCAGGAAAATTTCCCACCTGGGAATTCCCGTCCATGTTCAGCAGGAAGGGTCAGGGGCTCTCCTTGCTGCTCTCAAATCATCCCTGGCCAGTTTTGTCGTCCCATCATCTCCATTCCAACGTGGAGCTGGGAATGAGGGAGGTCAAACCTCAACAAAACCAGAATTTTGCTCTTTTCACAGCTGGATTTTTTCCCATAAAACCAACCCAAATCTTTCTGGCACTTTTGGGTTCACAAATAACGATCAGGTTTGTATTTTTCAGATGAAATTGGGATTAAAAACAAGCTCTGAGCCTCTTCTGGAGGGGATTTTTGTGTTCACTCTCTGTTGCAGATTTAGTCCATCACCAGGTCTGGGCACTCTGGTTTTCAGTAGGATCCCAAACCCTGCTGATGTTTTCAGGGTCCTGCTCTAACAAGAGTCAAAACAAAGTGATGATCAGAGAAGAATTTTATTTTTAGGGAATTGGGACCACAACTTCCTGAAAACTACCAGACCAGATAATGTCTTTTTTCCCTTCTCCCTCCTTTATGGCAGACACTTGTCCTAAAAAACTTCCCCCTACTTTTTTTTTGAAATGGACTTTTAAAATCCATCATTTCATGCAGCTCTGGCAAATCAGCTCCTGTGCTATTTCCTTCCTTTCCCTCTGCTCTCCTTTCTCAAACCCAGCCCTGCATTTTAAATCAGGCACGAGGAATAAAACTGGAGGAGCTTGAAGGGGTTGAAATCTCTTCATCGTGACAGGACCCTGAGGTTTTTTTTTTTTTTTTTGTGTAGGAGCCTAAATGAGGCTTTAGAAAATGATCTAAATGGATCAGCTGTGCTCAGAGCCCATCAGGCAGGGCAGGGAGATTCCTCAGGGACAGCCCAGAGCAGACTCCGAATCCCCAAGGATGGAGATCACTGTTTGCTTTCCTGCAAAAGAGAATTAATAAATGTCTCCATCTCCCACCAGCAGCCCTCGAGCGCTGCACATAAAGGAAGGAAAATGAGTGGGGAGGGAAAAAAATAAATAAAATTAAAAAAAGGAATGGGATGTGTGTTTTTTCCCTTTTTTCCTTTGGTGCACATTCGTGTGCTCAGTCAGTGTTTGCACATTATTCTTTGCTCATTCCCCAGAGGATTTTCTGCCTCGACTTGGAGGCAATTCATCTGTCCTGAGCAGGTACCTGAAGAGAATGAAAAGGCCATAATTCAGGAATCTTGGCCATCTTGTCCTTGGAAGATTAATATTTTTTTTGGCCTTTAAGTGTCATGGTTGGTTAAACCGAGTCAGGCCCAGGCAGAGGGACAGACAGAGCTCTGGGATGGGGAAATTCCCAAAATATAAAATATTGGATCCTGGAGTCACTGTCCTGTCTGCACCATGGACTGAGGGGTGTTAAAACAGAAACACTCCCGGCTTCGTCCAGTTCAGAGATTGGAGTTGCTCCTTTCATTTTATTTCCCGTTTTTTTCCACAGCAAATTCAGTCCCTGAGCCTGTCCTGGAGAGGACAGAATGTTTTTCCTCTTCTTTTCAATTCTGTTCCAGAGCATTTCTCCTCTGCTCTGGAGAGGCTTTGCTGAGGTCTGGAGGCTTTGTTGGCTTTCTCCAAAATCATGAAAAAAAATGAAATTAAAATCATCAAGAAATGAAATTAAAATCGTCAAAAAATGAAATTAAAATCATCAAGAAATGAAATTAAAATCATCAAAAAATGAAAGTAAAATAATCAAAAAATGAAATTAATATCATCAAAAAATGAAATTAAAATCATCCAAAAATGAAATTAATGTCATCAAAAAATGAAATTAAAATCATCAAAAAATGAGGTTAAAATCCTGAAATCAAACATTTTCCTGGGCAATTATCAGCAATGTTGGGCACCCTCTTTTGGGATTGCTGAGTGTGACTTCAGCCCCTGCAGGACAGGAGGGTTAATTTAATGAGGCATGAATTTGGAAATTGGAGATTGCAGTTGCTCCTTTCATTTTCTTTCCCTGTTTTTCCACAGCAAATTCAGTCCCTGAGCCTGTCCTGGAGAGGACAGAATGTTTTTCCTCTTCTTTTCAATTCTGTTCCAGAGCATTTCTCCTCTGCTCTGGAGATGCTTTGCTGAGGTCTGGAGGCTTTGTTGGCTTTCTCCAAAATCATGAAAAAAATGAAATTAAAATCATCGAAAAATGAAATTAAAATAATCCAAAAAAATGAAATTAAAATCATCAAGAAATGAAATTAAAATCATCAAAAAATGAAAGTAAAATCATAAAAAAATGAAAGTAAAACCATCAAAAAAAGAAATTAAAATCGTCCAAAAATGAAAGTAAAATCATCAAGAAATGAAATTAATGTCATCAAAAAATGAAATTAAAATAATCCAAAGAAATGAAATTAAAATCATCGAAAAATGAAATAAATATCATCAAAAAATGAAAGTAAAATAATCAAAAAATGAAATTAATGTCATCAAAAAATGAAATTAAAATAATCAAAAAATGAAATTAAAATAATCAAAAAATGATATTAATGTCATCAAAAAATGAAATTAAAATCATAAAAAAATGAAAGTAAAATCCTGAAATCAAATATTTTCCTGGGCAATTATCAGCAATGTTGGGCACCCTCTTTTGGGATTGCTGAGTGTGACTTCAGCCCCTGCAGGACAGGAAGGTTAATTTAACGAGGCACAAATTTAAATATACTAAGAACTCAACAAAACAGGGAGAGAATCCAAGAGGGATGGCTCGGATGGGCTTTGGGGATTGGAGCTTGGAGCTGGATTTAATTCCTGTGCAAACCCCACAGTGAGCCCTGAGCCAGCTGCGCCTGCGGTGCCAAACCCGCTCCCGACCCGGCGGATCAATTATGCAAAACAGAAAATCTGTTTATTTTCTAGGAACTGGCTGGAAAATCAGCCCCACCAGGAGCAAAGAGCTCTTTATTCCTGCGAGCAGGGGCTGGACAAAGCACAGGAGGGTGGAAGGGTTGAGTTTATGGGGGAGAAAACCAACCTGGAGCCTGAAATTCCTTCCCTCCCTGCTGCCTCTCCTCCCAAATCACGCCGGATTCTCCGCTGGCTTTCGGGGATCGTGTAAAATAACAGAAACAAAAGCTCTGCCCATCACTCCTGGGTGACAGAGTGGCTCTGTCCCCACCCAGATGTGCCTCTCAGAGGTTTATGGTCCCCATCATCTTTTCCTTGGTGCCTGATGTGGCTCCAAGGCCTCTGGAACATTCCCCAGCTGGATTTTTCCCTCGTCCTCCGGGGGATTTTCCTTTTCAATCAGGAAGCGAAGACAAGGATCCAGCTCAATCTCATTTTATTGTCACCAGTTCCTCCACACTTGTGTCCTCCATCACAATGTGAGTGTGGGATGGAAAACTGAGAGTAGGGACTGGTTACATTCCTGCTCCAAACTGGAAATTTCCTGGAGTAAAGTTGGGAATAGGGATTGATTGTGTTCAGGTTCCTAAGTGGAAATACCCTGGAATAAACCTGGGAGTAGGGACTGGTTATGTTCCTGCTCCAAACTGGAAATATCCTGGAGTAAAGTTGGGAATAGAGACTGGTTATGTTCAGGTTGCCAACTGGAAATATCGTGAAATAAACCTGGGAATAGGGACTGGTTATGTCCAGGAACCCAACTGGAAATATCCTGGAAATTTCCTGGAGTAATTTGGGAGTAGGGACTGGTTGTGTTCAGATCCAAACTAGAAATATCCTGGAGTAAACTTGGGAATAAAGACTGGTTATGTTCAGGAACCCAACTGGAAATATTCTGGTGGAAACCTGGGAGTAGGGACTGGTCATATTCCAGCTCCAAACTGGAAATATCCTGGAATAAATCTAAGAATAAGGACTGATTATGTTCAGGTTCCCAACTGGAAATATCCTGGTGGGAACCTGGGAATAGGGACTGGTTATATTCCTGCTCCAAACTGGAAATATCTTGGAGTAAAGATGGGAATTGGGACTGGTTATGTTCAGGTTCCCAAGTGGAAATATCCTTGAGTAAACCTGGTGTAAACCTGGGAGTAGGGACTGGTTATGTTCAGGATCCCAATTGGAAATATCCTGGAAATATCCTGGAGTAAAGTTGAGAATGGGGACTTTATATTCCAGCTCTAAACTGGAAATATCCTGGAGTAAAGTTGGAAAGAGAGACTGGTTATGTTCAGGTTTCCAGCTGGAAATATCCTGGAGCAAACCTGGGAGTAGGGACTGGTTATATTCCAACTCCAAACTGGAATTTTCCTGGAGTAAACTTGGGAATAGGGACTGGTTATGTTCAGGATCCCAATTGGAAATATCTTGGAAATATCCTGGAGTAAAATTTGGAATAGGGACTGGTTATATTCCAACTCCAAACTGGAAATATCTCGGTGAAAACCTGGAGTAAGGACTGGTAATGCTCAGATCCCAAATGGAAATATCCTGGAGTAAACCTGGAGTAAGTAATTCTGGGAGTAGGGACTGGTTATGTTCGGGTTCCCAACTGGAAATTTCCTGGAGTAAACCTGGTGTAAACCTGGGAACAGGGACTGGTTATGTTCAGGATCCCAATTGGAAATATCCTGGAAATATCCTGGAGTAAAATTTGGAATAGGGACTGGTTATGTTCCAGCTCCAAACTGGAAATATCTCGGTGAAAACCTGGAGTAAGGACTGGTAACGCTCAGATCCCAAATGGAAATATCCTGGAGTAAACCTGGAGTAAACCTGGGAGTAGGGACTGGTTATGTTCAGATCCAAACTGGAAATATCCTGGAGTAAACCTGGAGTAAGTAATTCTGGGAGTAGTGACTGGTTATGTTTGGGTTCCCAACTGGAAATGTCGTGGAATAAACCTGGGAATAGAGATTGGTTTTATTCCAGCTCCAAACTGGAAATTTCCTGGAGTAAACCTGGAGTAAACCTGGGAGTAGGGACTGATAATTCTCAGATCCCAACTGGAAATATCCTGATTTTAGGAATGCCTCCCTCCCCCCTTGTATTTTTTTTTCAATGCAAAGTTCATCATCCTGGAGAACAGAAAGTGAAAAAGTGAGAAAACATGAAAAAAAAGTTAAATTATTCCCTTTTCCCCACTTGTCGCCCTTTTATAGATGGAGAAAATATTCAATGTGATGCTGTCTGGAAAAAAAATAAATCAGAAATAGGAATTATTTTTACATTTTTTGCCAGTTTTTGTGCATAAAAAAAGAATGAGCAGAGGAGGGAAGAGTCAGCAGTGAGGGAAACGAGGTGATGAAAAATTGAAGTGCTTAAAAAGGAGGCAGGGAAATCTCATTTGAATATTTTTAAACGCAGGAATAAACTCCCGTCTCTGCATTAAAAACGTTGCCCGGGCTGACATTTCAAAATGAAACACGGGTTTTTTTCATTTCAGGGCTTTTATTTCATATCCACAAACACGAAATCAAACTGGGCTTTGGAATGAAAACACCGCAGGGAAAATAATATTTTCAATTGAAATTTTTTTTATTTTATTTTATTATTATTTTTTTTTGCCTCAGTCTCCTCCAACGAATAAATAATTTGATTTTCCAGGAAACTGTTAAAAAGCGTGAAACGTAATGGAACAAAATATTTGGGGCAAAACAGGGTTTTGCTGGAATATCTGGGAGTTCCCAGGGATTATTTCTGATATTTTCATTCATCTGCTGAGGAAGACTCTGCTCCCCAATATTTGGGGGTCATTTGAATTAAATAAATAAGACGTAAATAAAATATTTGTTGTTATTTAGGGGTTTTAGCAGCCCAGGGAGTTTCTGCTGAATTTTCTCCTCCACGGGATATTTTTTGGGAGCAGACAAAGGATGATGTTCCCCCGTTAAAAAGTGGAAAATTCCTCTTTAATCCAGGAGTTCCTTGGGGTGGGAAAGAAATGAAATTTTAGCTGTGGCCAGTCAGGAGGATGGGCGTGAATTATCTCTGGAAATCTGGGGAGAAAGGGGATGAAATGATGTTTTAACTCTGGAAATCTCAGGAGAAAATGGCTGAAATTATGTTTTAGCTGTGGCAGCTTGGGAAAATGGGGATTAAATTATATTTTGGCTCTGGAAATCTCAGGAAAATGGGGATGAAACGATATTTTGGCTCTGGAAATCTCAGGAGAAAGGGAATGAAATTGTTCTTTAGCCCGGAAAACTCAAGAGAAAGTTGATGAAATGATATTTTAGCTGTGGCAACTTGGGAAAATGGGGATGAAATGATATTTTAGCTCTGGCAATCCCAGGAGAATGTGAGTGAAAAGATATTTTAGCTCCGGAAATCTCAGGAGAATGGAGATTAAATGGTATTTTAGGTATGACAAGCTCAGGAGAATGGGGATGAAATGATATTTTAGCTCTGGAAATCTCAAAAGAATATGGATGAAATGATGTTTCAGCCATGGCATGTCAGGAAAATGGGGATGAAATGATATTTTAGCTCTGGAAATCTCAGGAGAAGATGAGTGAAATGATGTTTTAGCTCTGGAAATCTCAGGAGAAGATGAGTGAAATGATGCTTTAGCTCTGGAAATCTCAGCACAACAGGGATGAAATGATGTTTCAGCCATGACAAGCTCAGGAGAAGGTGGGTTAAACGATGTTCCAGCTCCGGCAGACTCAGCAGGATCCCACCTCCCATCCCAAACTGCTCCCTGCTCTCACTGTTGTGTTTTGCACCACCCCAAGTGTCCCTGACCCAAATTTGGGGGGTGGAAGGAGCTGATCCTTCAACCCAAACCATCCCTGACCCTTCTCCCTGTAACCCCTCAAGGCAAACCTGAGAAATTTGGGGTTTTCAGGACTTTTCTCTGAGTTCTCCACAATCAGGAGCTTCTCCAGGTGTGAGTGCGCAGGGAGCAGAATTTTGCCTTCTGTTGCATTTTTTGGGGGGTACAAACCACACTCTGCATGGCTGGGGTGGGGATGGAACCAGCTGGGGCCTCTCCAGCTGCACAGGGAAGACTTTGGATCATTTTTTACCTAAAGAACACACAAATATATCAGCAGGGAGCATTTCCCATTAAGGCTGGTGATGAATTCAGTGCTGAAAACTCCTTTAAAAGGCTGCACAGCATCAGGAAAAGAGCAGGAACTGAGAGCAGCCCAGAGGGTGAAAACAAATCCAGAGCAGCTCTAGAGGGCACTAAAGATCTTTGGGATTTCTCAGCCCAAGAAGAGAAAGCTCCAAATTGCTTTTTTACACTTTATTATTTAAAAAAAAAAAAAAAAGAAAAATAAAATAAAATTAACCCTCTTCAGCAACAAGTGGCACCACATCAGACTCTGATGTTGCAGCTGCTCCCCTTTTTTAACCACTAATAGCAGGGAGAGCTGAGCTCTGTTTGCTTTTGGGGTTTCTTTCTCTTTGGAGCTGTGTGGACTCGATTTTTGGCAGGGCAGGATCTGCTCAGCACAAAGAAATCTCATTCTGTGGATCAGAAAACCAGCCTGAGCTGCTGAGAAATGACAATTCCTCATCAGTGGTGGCTGGAGCAGAGGGACCACAAAGAGATCTGGTCGTGTTAAAAAGAAAAAAAAAAAAAAAAAAAAAAAAAAAACCAAAATAAAAATCCCTTTTCTGTGTTTCATGGCTCTGAAACATCTGGGTTTGGCTGGGCTGCAGCTGCTCCTTTCTTGTGGGATTTTTTCCCTGCCATCAGGAGTTGGAAATCTCACAAGAAATCCTGTGCTGATGAGATTCCCAGCCTGATACAGGCGGCCTGTGAGAGAGAAAACTGCTGATTAAAAATTGGATTTTGGAGCTTTGCATGAGTCAGGGCAAAGCCCTCCAAGAGATGAGGATCTGAAGAGCTGGGATTGTTTGCAGATTGCAAATTGAGCCCGATATTGTGGGTAAAATCTGAGTTTTCAATCAGCCTGGGATAACTTTTCCCTGCCAGGATGTTCAGGATTTATTCCATGCAGGAATCTGCAGAGTCATCCTGTTTTCCCTGGGTGTCCTGTCAGCTTTGCAGCAGCCCAGAATTAGAAATCAGAGCTCTGTCTGCTGCCTAATAACACAGCTTTCCCTGCAGCTTTTATTCTGGAAATGTGGCCCTAAATAATAATTTGATATTTAAATTTTTTATAATGATATTTATATTAAATGATATTTAATAATTTGATAATTTCCCTGCTCTGGTTTCACTGGGAATCTGCCCTGTGGGCTCCAGCCTGAAGTGTGGGCACAAAAAACATCACAGAGTGCAAAAAATAAAAATCCGAGCCATGGATGCACCTCAGGAAGGTGAAGATTTGGGAATTGAAATAATTTGATTTCTCTCAGCTGATCCTGAGCCCTTGTCCAGATCCCTTCTCATGCCCTGAGGGTATTTAATTATCCACTCCCCAAATTAATTGCAGACAGGGAGGCTGCAGACATGGAGATATCCTGGTGAATTGTTAGAACTGAACTCCTGCAAGTCTGGCCAGTTCTTCCCCACCCCAAATTGATGCTGCCAGTGCTTTGGGAGCTGCAGAATTCCCTCCAAAAGGAGCCAATTCCTGACCCTCCTCCTTTGGAAAAGATGCGAGATCACAAGTTGTAGGCACAGCTTGGGGACAGGTCTGAGCTGGGTTCAGGGTTGGTTTGAGTTAAAATTGAGCTATAAAAGGTATTTTTAAGCCAAAGGGGAGGCAGATGAGAGCTGTGGGCAGGGATGGGGCGGGTGGTGACTCTCCAGGAAGGGGCTGAGAGCAGGATGGGTGTGAGATATGAACTTGATACCTTAGGAAGGCTGAGCGTGAACAAAGACTGAGCAGAGCTAAATAAAGAATAAATAGAGAATAAATACAGAATAGAATAGAGAATAATAAAAAATAAAGCAGAGATTTATTCCAAGGCCTCCAGGATCCACCTTGGGCAGGACAAGAGCCTGGCCAGGGCTACACCCAAGGGGGACCCAAAATGGTCCCCAAATGGCCAAAGGGTCCCCAGGTGTGACACTTGGATCAGTTTTGGTCCATTTGCAGCTTGGGCTTGAATTGTCCAATTGCAGCTGCAGGTTGTGAGGTCCCATCCTTGTTGTTCCTCCCTCCAGCCCCCCTTGTTTGTGCTCTTGGGCCTGAGAGTTGTCCTTGGTGTCCATTTGGGCAAGGATTTGTTTTGTGTCCCTGCTGTGTGCAGAGCTGAGTGACACTGACTGTGAGCTCAGGGCTGCCCCCCTGGCCACCACAGAACCTGCAAATGTCAAAGCCAAAGCTCAAGGCACCAGCCCAAGGATGTGTTTGCTGAGGTTTTTCCCCCCTCTCAGCCTAGCAGGTACCAAACAGCACCAAAATCCCTGGGGCAGCTCCTCAACAGATTAAAAGTCACGATGAAAAAAAAAAAAATACAAAGAAATAAAATAAATCCCAGTGAATTAAGAGCAAAGATAAAACTGAAGGGATCAAACTCAGCTCCCTTTTCTCCTGGCACAGGGAACACATTCCTGCCCCCCAAACTGCCCCAGCCAAGGGAGAACTTTCAACCCCACCCAGCCAGGAGGGATTTGCTGCCTCTCTTTGCCCACAAAGCTCTCCCTGGGTTGGTTTTTTCCTTCCTGGCTGAATTCCCAAGGGGTTTTGGCAGGAATATCCCCACGGTCAGAGAATCCTGATTCCCATTCCCACAAACATTTGTGTTGATGGGTGAGGGGATGAGGCTGCAGGATGAGAAGGTGCTGTGAGATTTCCTTGAGGAAAGAAGGATTTTTGCACTTGGAAAAGCAGGAAAATTCAATGGGAGTCTCCTTGTCTTGGATCCAGTGAAGTCATGGATAAATCAGTGGCAATCAGCCAGATGGACAAAATTATGGTCCTGGTTTCAACAGGGTGCTGGTGATGAGACCTGGATGGTCTCAGCCAGATTTACACCAAAACACAGATTTTATATATATATATATATATATATATATATATAAAAATATAATTTTATTTTAATATCAGTTGGAAGGGGAAAATAAAACCCAATTTCAAGCCTAAAACCAGAATAAAATATTTCAGCCTGGAACGCGAGCGCTTCCCGGGAACCACAGATCCTCCCAGCTGACAAAAATATATATATAAAAAAAAAAGATGTAGCTGAGCTCATAAAAATAGTCAGACAGCAAAAGAGGGACCACATGTTCCACCGAGTGAGAGCCAAACAATTCCACTGAAAGCCTGCTCTGACATCATCCTGGAAGAGCTGCAGAGCCCGAAGAGCCCAGCTGGGAGAACAGGGAGGGCTGGGAGCTGCATCCTCAGAGCTCAGAGACATTTCGGGAGCTGCTCTCAGCAGGGAAAATGATCAGAATCCTCGTTCTCAGGACACAGAGGAAAAGGGGTGAAAAGCAGAGTGACCTGGGCTGGGTGGGCTGGGCAGAGCTGGGGCTCAGGGAATGTTCATGGGGAGATCCTGGGGAGTTTTCTGTCTGGAATGGGTGTGAATAAACAAGGCACTGGCACAGTCAGTGCTCCCAGAGTGATGTGATACCCGAGATTCATTTTACCTTTCCTTGGTCTCCCCTTCTCCCAGGTATTCCTTTCCCTTTCCCTTCCCTTTCCCTTCCCTTCCCTTCCCTTCCCTTCCCTTCCCTTCCCTTCCCTTCCCTTCCCTTCCCTTCCCTTCCCTTCCCTTCCCTTCCCTTCCCTTCCCTTCCCTTCCCTTCCCTTCCCTTCCCTTCCCTTCCCTTCCCTTCCCTTCCCTTCCCTTCCCTTCCCTTCCCTTCCCTTCCCTTCCCTTCCCTTCCCTTCCCTTCCCTTCCCTTCCCTTCCCTTCCCTTCCCTTCCCTTCCCTTCCCTTCCCTTCCCTTCCCTTCCCTTCCCTTCCCTTCCCTTCCCTTCCCTTCCCTTCCCTTCCCTTCCCTTCCCTTCCCTTCCCTTCCCTTCCCTTCCCTTCCCTTCCCTTCCCTTCCCTTCCCTTCCCTTCCCGTCCCTTCCCTTCCCTTCCCTTCCCTTCCCTTCCCTTCCCTTCCCTTCCCTTCCCTTCCCTTCCCTTCCCTTCCCTTCCCTTCCCTTCCCTTCCCTTCCCTTCCCTTCCCCTGCCCCTTGTCTGTTTTTTCCTTTTTTCCTTTTTTTTTCTTTTCCCTTTTCTCTTTCTCCTTTCCCTTTTCCCTTTTTCCTTTTCCCTTTCCCTTTTCCCTCTTCTCTCTTCCCTTTTCCCCTTTCCCCTTCTTTTTTCCCTTTCTTTTTTCCCTTTTCCTTTCCTCTTTTCTCTTTCTCTTTTCCCTTTCCCTTTTCCCTTCTCCCTTTCCCCTTCCCCCTTTTCCCTTTTCCCCATCCATTCTGCCTCCCCCATCTCCAAGTGAAAAAACAACCCCCCCCCTTTTTGCCTGATGCCAATTAATAAACCTGCCAATTATTTAAAAGGCTCTGAATTCTCACAAGTGACTTCAAACAGCCCCGGCAAATGTGAGTCCCCCAGCAGTGCTCACTAATTCAGGGATGGACACAAGTCCCACCCTGGGAAAATTCCCAATTTCGTATCCATGGGACAGGAAAAAGCTTTAGCGACACCTCAACACCTCAAACTGGCTCAGTTTTTATAAATTGATTTTCATTCCCTGCACTGTTGCTCTCCTTGTCAGTGGCAAAAGCCTAAAACCAGAATTTTTTTTGCATTTTGGACCTTATCATTAAGTCCTGAGATGTGGAGAAATTTATGTCCCTGAGTGACTCCTGAGCATTTGTGGATCTAAAAATCCTGAGGGTATTTAATTCCCCCAGCCTTTAAAAACACAGCTCTGGCTCCAGGGGCTGAATGGCAGCAAGGGCTGGAGAACCAAGAACTCCACATTTTAAAGCCAGAGCGTCTCATCTTTTAAAAGAAACATAATATTCACTGCCCTTATTGAGTAAAAACATGGGGGTTCCAATACTGTAAATTTAAGTAAATTGAACATAAATTGAACTGCCCTTATTTTTATTTGGGTAAAGACATGAGGATTCCAAAGATGTAAATTTAAGTACATTAAATGTTTACTGCCATTATTGTCATTTGGGTAGAGATATAGGGATTACAATGATGTAAATTAAAGTAAATTGAACATTCATTGCCCTTATTTTTACTTGTGTAAAGACATGGGGATTCCAAAGATGCAAATTTAAATAAATTAATTGTTCACTGCCCTCATTGTCATTTGGGTAAAGACAAGGGGATTCCAATTACATAAATTTAAGTAAATTAAATGTTCACTGCCCTGATTGTCATTTGGGTAGAGATATGGGGGTTACAATGATGTAAATTTAAGTAAATTGAACATTCCCTGTCTTCATTTTTATTTGGGTTCATGGGGGTTCCAATGATTTACAAATTTAAATTTAGGTGGAATTTAGGCCACGAGTTGGTGTCTATCCCAATGCCTGAGGCTGCAGGAGTTGGTTTCTCCAGAGCATCCCAGGGACATTTGTCTCAACCCTCCTGAAAGACATTTCCCATTTCTTTAACGACTGAAGCAATTTTTTGGGGAACTCCTGGATTTTTTGTGCCTGGAGGACTCCAGAGCTCCATGGAAATTCCCGTCAGGAGCTGTGGCAGTGCTGGAACAGCTGTTTGCACGTTGCCCTCCTTTCACTCCTGGAGGATCCAGCAGGGAACAAAAGTCTCCCCATTAATGATTTTTCTCTCTCTGAATGTCCCAGCTCCCCACGGAATCGCTGCAGGAGTTGGTTTCTCCAGAGCATCCCAGGGATGTTTGTCTCAAGGGCTCTTGGAACACATTTCCCATCTCTTTAATGACTGGAGGACTTTTTTTGGGAACTCCTGGATTTTTTGTGCCCGGAGAGGTCTGTGGAAATCTAATTGCTGCTCTCTCTGAATGTCCCAGCTCCCCGTGGAGCCACTGCAGGATTTCAGAGCATCCCAGGGACGTTTGTCTCAACCCTCCTGAAAGACATTTCCCATCTCTTTAAAGTCTGAAGAATTTTTTTTGGGAGCTCCTGGATTTTTTTGTGCCTGGAGGACTCCAGAGCTCCACGGAAATTCCCATCAGGAGCCGTGCCTGGTGGATTCTGTCACACCAGGCTGTTTTCTCACTACCCTCCTTTCACTCCTGGAGGATCCAGCAGGGAACAAAAGTCTCCCCATTAATGATTTTTCTCTCTCTGAATGCCCCAGCTCCCCGTGGAGCCGCTGCAGGCTCACTCAGCCCTCCCAAAACACGACCCTGGCGCCCCTGCCCAGCCCTCCCTGCTGTCTGCCATCCTTTCATTGTCATCCTCCTCATTGTCTCCTGCCCTAAATTAATTTTCAGGCTCCTCTCAGCGCCCAAAAAACTGAAAATCAAAACACTGAACCAAACTTTGTGGAGTTTGAGTGAAGTTCAGTCGATTTTTCCCCACCTGCAAAATCTGAGCTCATGGAGGTTTTATCATTTTCAGCCCTTTTGCTTCAGATAAAGCAGATTTGAGGCGCTCTCCAAGTGAAAATCATGATGTGATTCAGCGCCTGCACCTCCCACAATCAAAGCCACCAGTTTAGCAGGCACATAATTAGTTCTAATTAGTGTAAACGAGTCCAGCCAGATTATAGTGGAACATGAAAACGGGTTTGATTTGACTCAATCGCTCCCCATGTGAGCCTGTCACGGTTTATTTGTATCAGAAAAAGAAAAATAAAATAACCCAACACAAACCCAAACGCCAAACAATGTGGAGAGATGGCAAACTTTGGGATTGCAGGGTGCTTTTAGCTGGGTGGTCCATGGGAAAGGGACAGTGGGACAGGTGCTGGAATGGATGGTCAGCCCGTCCCAGGATGGAAAAGGCTCCAGAGGGAGGTTTGTGGCACAGCAGGATGTCCCAAAAATCCTGTGGGCCAATGACTTAATTTGGAAAGACAAGTGTGTGCCAGGGAAAGCCGGAGCTTCCCTTGGGATGGAGAATGTAAACACCTTCCCTCCAAATTATTATAATTTTGAAATTAAGGGACTGTCAGGCAAAGATATGGGAATAGAAAGAACAGTTCTTTACTAGGAATATTAAAAATAAAAATGCACTAGTACAAAAAAACTGCTCTAGTTATGATCCATCTTTGGAGGTGTTTTCATGGTGAGAAAAGCTTTACCTGGACCCCAAGTGACCCAGACTCCTCCCAGGGCCAGTTTTGCCGGGACAATCTGTAGGGAATTGGAATTTATTGCACAAATGGGTTCTTGCTCTGCACTTGTCTTGGTTTGAAAGACCAAGAAAGGCAGGAGACTCCCTTGAAACAGAAAATGTAAACCCCCATTGTCCTAATTATTATAATTTTGAAATTAAGGGGCTTTCAGGCAAAGATCTGGGAATAGGAATGACAGTTCTTTACTAGGAATATTAAAATAAAAATGCAGTGGTACAAAAAAAACCAACACTGACAGAGTCAGAACACAACCTGACTCCCTGTTGGTTCAGGGTGTTGGTGTCAGCCCAGCCCAGCCCTCCTGCAGTGCCAGATGTGGTTCTGCTGGAGCAGAGATGATCCTGTAGAAGGTCCAGTGGTGCTGAGCTGGGTCTGCTCTCCCTCTGGGAATCCAGTGCAAACAGGCTGTGCTGCTGTTCTCAATGCCAGGTTTGATCCAGGTGGGAATGCTGGGCTCCTCCCCCTGGGTGGAGCATCTCCCCATGGGATGATGGAATTGGATCAGCCCTGCAGCGAGCCTGGATGGGCCATGGACAGCAGAGATCCCCTGGGGGGAGGATGGGGCCTGGAAGGGATAAAGAAAACACCTCCCCAAATGGTTTTAACAGCTGGTGATAGACTAGAATACAAACTTTTGGGTTATATCTTGCTTTGCGACCCAAGGCAGCCAGAAACGAAGGGAATATTTGATATTTGAAGCCTCTCCTTCCTCCCAGAGCTCAGCCCCTTTTATCTGTCCATGGCAGAGCAGCAGCACATTGACACAGTGGAGGGAAAAGCAGATTTTGGATGGAGATTTGGGGGTTGGTTGATAGCTGAGCTTTGCTGTTTTCCCCAGCAAATAAAGACTCTGTGGCTCCTCTTTCACAAACCAACTCCTCTGCAGCGCTGAGGGTGAGAAACCTCACTGAAATCTGCTCTCCAACAATGCCAAACCCCCCTGGCCACACTCTGGAGCTGCACAGCAGGGATTGGAGGGCTCTGTGGGGATGCATATCCTGTATCAGAGGGGAACTCTTGGGATCCAGGAGTAAATCCGAGACCAGCAGAGGCTGGAATGTGTTACCCTCCATCCCAAACCTGACTTCACTACATCTTCATCAGCCTCATCAGAGAGAAACGGGGAAAAAACCCAGGTTTGGGTTTCACTGGTTGTGGCACAGAAGAGCTTCAGATATTGAATTTTAACTTGCAGACAACAGGAATGAGTGTTTGAGTGTGAGTGGGAATTGGATGACTGAAAGGAAAGGAAGAGAGTTTCAGCTCCTTTCTGCACCAGGGACGTGCTGGGTTATGTCTTTATCCCCCACTGGGCTGGGATTAAGAGCCCAGGCTCAGCTTTAGCTCAGCTGTGCTCAGCCTGGGCTGGGAGCAGGCAAGACCCTCCCTGGGGCAGGAGCTGCCTCCCCTGGTCCTACCCAGAGGAATCCAGAGACTGTCCCTGCACCAGCCATTCCTCTTCTTGCCGGGAGAGCTGTGGGGCCTTCCCTTCCCTTCCCTTCCCTTCCCTTCCCTTCCCTTCCCTTCCCTTCCCTTCCCTTCCCTTCCCTTCCCTTCCCTTCCCTTCCCTTCCCTTCCCTTCCCTTCCCTTCCCTTCCCTTCCCTTCCCTTCCCTTCCCTTCCCTTCCCTTCCCTTCCCTTCCCTTCCCTTCCCTTCCCTTCCCTTCCCTTCCCTTCCCTTCCCTTCCCTTCCCTTCCCTTCCCTTCCCTTCCCTTCCCTTCCCTTCCCTTCCCTTCCCTTCCCTTTTCCCTTCCCTTCCCTTCCCTCCCCTCCCCTCCCCTCCCCTCCCCTCCCCTCCCTTCCCTTTTTGCCTCTCCCCTACACTCTGCCCTGGGCTGGGCAGTGAGAACCTTGGCAGGGTTTGGGGCACTGTCCTGTGCCCTCCTGGCCCCCAGATAAAAGATTCCCTGAATCTGCTGAGGCTGCTGGTGCTGCCAGCAGGACAAACCCCCCAGCAGGAGCCGGGCTGGACATCAAAAGCTGCAGGAATATCGTGTCTGCAGCCACAAAGCTCCTTGTGGTGCTGCTCCAGTGAACTCAGACAATCCCACAAAATCCTTTATTCCTTTATTTCTGTCTCATTGTGCTGTTTCACAAATCATGGATTCCAATTATTCCGTTCTTTCCCATTCCACCTTCCTATTTTTTTTTTTTTTTTTCTGTTTTGATTTCCCTTGTTCTTGCTTTTCTGCCCTCAAAGAACAAGAACAGCATTACCCAGGCACGACAATAACTCCTTCAGTGCTGCCCTCAGCCCTCCTGGGAGCCAAATCCACAGGTGGGGGAGACACCCTGAGCATCCCAATTCCTTGGGCAGCAGATGCTCCAGAAATTCTCACGATACCAACAGTCACCAAAGAGGTTTTGGGCTTCCTGGGCACCTAAATATGGGATTCAGGTTATTCAGGCAATTTAGAGCACCTAAATATGGGATTCAAGTTGCTAAAAACAGAATTTTAAATCTGATCAGTCCCATTTCCCACCACAGGCTGAAGGAGGAGAAATCCTTGGGCAGCAGATGCTCCAGGAATTCTTGTAGGGCCAACAGTCACCAAAGAGTTTTTTGGGTTTCCTGGGCACCTAAATATGGGATTCAGGTTGCTAAAACAGGAGTTTGGAGCACCTAAATATGGGATTCAAGTTGCTAAAAACAGAATTTTAAAGCTGTTAACTCCCATTCCCCACCACAGGCTGCTGCAGGAGAAATCCTTGGGCAGCAGATGCTCCAGGAATTCTCTCAGTGCCAACAGTCACCAAAGAGTTTTTTGGGCTTCCTGGGCACCTAAATATGGGATTCAGGTTATTCAAGCATTTTAAAACACCTAAATATGGGATTCAGGTTGCCTAAGCAGAAGTTCAGAGCACCTAAATATGGGATTCAAGTTGATAAAACACAATTTTAAAGCTGTTAACTCCCATTTCCCACCACAGGCTGCTCCGGGAGAAATCCTGAGGGCCCACGGAACTTTCCAGGACTTTGGAGGTGGAAGAAAAGAGATAAAAGCCCCCCAAGTGTGATTTGCATTTTCCCAATGTTATAAATCCTTGTGGTAATTGTTTTTTTTCTCTGAAGGCATTTTTTAATCCAAGTTTCAATCTAAGGTTGCAGCTTGCTAATTACTGCTGGTATTTAATCATGGCAGGGCTGGGATGAGACCGATCCGCACCGTGCAGAGCCCTTGTCCAAAATTCCCCTGCAAACATTCCTCGCAGTCCTCCACAAACACAGGCAGAGCTCACTTGGCCCCAAAAGTCACACTGCAAATATTTTCACAGGAGCAAAGATGAGCAAAAATCATCCCAGGGCCAGCTCAATTCGTCGCACAGATTTCCACCCATGTTTAATCTGGAGACATCCAGATGTTTTCCTGAACTCCCTTCCCAACCCTGAGTGAAATCAGGACCAAACCTACTTGGACCATCATGGGTTGAAGAAAAATAGGCTATAAATTAAGTTTTAGGTGATTTTTTTTTTTCTTACCTGTTCCTGAGAGAAAAGTGCTGTTCTCTCCACATTCAGGTGAGGGAGAATTAATAAAAATTTGGGTTTTTTTAGGAATGCAGCTCCTGGTTTGGGAGATGGAGCTTTGAGTTTCTTCTTTTCACAGATCATATCCCAGTCCCCTTTCAAAAAAAGAAACATTTCCTCAATAATTTCGTTGTTATTCACAGTGATGAGATGTGTGACTGGCAGAGGACGAGGAATCCAAACACATTTGGGGAGATCAAAACAACAAAATTCAGCCTGGAGGAGAAAAGGGTTTGGGGTGACCCAATTGGAGCCTTCCAGGGACTGCAGGGAGCCCCAAAGAAAGATGGAAGAGATTTTTTTTTTCATAAAATTCTATAAGATTTTACAAGATTTTATAAGATTTTGTAAGATTTTTATGAGATTTTGTAAGATTTGATAATGTTTTATAAGATTTTATAAGATGTTATAAGACGTTATAAGATTTTATAGGGACATGAAGGAAGGTGAAAATATTTCACCTTCTTTTATGGAATTTTAGACTTTTAACATTAGTTGAACAATTGCATTTCTGGACTTGATATACAAATGTGCAAGTGTCTTTACTACTCTGTTTAAAAAAAAAAATCAAATATTCAGGGAAAAATCAAATATTCAAGGAATATTCAGGCAGATGAGACTCAGTATAACCCGTCCACCTTTTATAGGATTTACTCTATCAGAGGATACGCAATGGTTGCTGGGATAATAATCACATTAGTTATCAGATTAGAACAGAAAAATATTAAAACCCTCTGATCAGATAAGTGTTTTTAACAGTTGAAATAATATGTAGAATTAATAGCACGCTCATGAGAAGCACAAAAGATTTTTTTCTATTAATTCCTCTGTTTTGCCATTAAAAAATAAGAGATAAATCTCTGCCTTCAATAATTTTTTTTTTTTTTTTTCTGGGATCCAAGAGTATTCAAGGAATTGTTTCCTCCCTGTGGATTTTTCAATTTATTTGTTGCAATAAAAAAAAACCCTCACAGTGTTCACCCAAGGTAAAAGTTGGTGTGTTAGAAAAATTCAGGAATTCACAGGGAAATCAGAGGATCTTCAACTCTGCCTTTAATCAAATCCAATTTTTTCTGTTAACAGTTTCCAGATTCTTATTGTAACTGGTGTTAATTTTTTCTCCACTTGTGGCCATCCAACTCCAAGCAAAGCTCTGCACCTTTTCTGTGCAGCCCAAAAAAAAAAAATGATGAACAGCTCAGATTTGGTAAATGGACCTTGCCGCTTTTAAACCCCTCATAAAATCAAATATTATCTTAAGAAATCCTAATCAAATTAATCTTCAACTCCATCTTCCCTCTCTTCACCCCATGACTTCACCCCGAGCTTGCCTGAATATGACCTGAATCTCATTTACTTCCCATTAGGAAAAAAAAATAAAAAAAAAAAAAAATAAAAATGCAGTTGAACTTCTAAAAAAAAAATAACCTTTCAATTACCTTTTAAACTCCTCAAAGAGGACTCGTTGTGGCCATGACATCATCCCCTGATGGCTTTAGCACATGGGCCACATTCCCTGCTTGACCTCATTTATCTGAGCGAACAGAGATAAGCGGACAGTGAAATATGGAAAAGTCCTTCCCGCCCACGGGTGAAGTTGGGTGATTTTTCACATTCACCTCCTGACAGGTGCCCGTTTTTCCTGCAGAGCAGCACCAGGATTTGGGGTGGGAGTGGAGAAGAACACCTGGAGGGAGCTGGATCCTGGCACAAGGAGCAGCTGAGCCCGTGAGAAATAATTTGGTTGGACATCCAGAGAAAAAATCCCTTCCCAGGATCCATCCTTGCTCCCTTCTCAGACACCAATTTTAACATTTTGCATCATCCATATATATATATATTCAAATTATTATTATTATTTAATTATTATTATTATTCAAAGCAGGATTTGTCAGCCAGGGGAGCAAAACCCTCTCTCGTGTTCCATCTTTCAGCACAATCTTTTAGGAACCTCTATGAAAACACCCCGTGTTTGGCAAAATTGAAAAGATCACATTCCTGACAGCGAGGCTGGACTCACCTAAAGGTCTCTTCGAGTTCCAGGATGGGGAAATTCACAGTCTCAGCAGCTTGGATGGCAAAACAGGGCTGAGGAAAAGGGAATTCTTCCCTCCTGGAGGTGACTCGTGGATCTGGCTGCGAAACATTCCGTGGTTGGTATTTCATGGAGATGCATCAAAGGGGACAATCCTCAACTGAACCACCTCAGCATTTCACAGCTCCCTGAGAGAATTCCCTCAGCTGGAATGGTGGGAAATGGTGGAACTGGCAACCCAAGGGACTGAAGCCACTCCTGTCCTGTTGCTTTGATCTTTCTCAGCCTTCTGATATTTGAATTTTTGTGGTGAAGTTTTTCCACAGATTTTTGTGTAAACAAAAGCAATGTTATTGTAAACTGTTTTTCTTTCTTATTGTTCCTCTCTTGAGGAGGGACAATTGATGGATTTTCAGTTTGACCAGTGTGGTTGGAGAGGTGTCAACCTCTTTTGTCCAATCCGTGATCATTGTCCAAAATCTATATAAATAATAAAAAAACGCCTTTTTTTTTTTTTTTGTCCTGATGATCTGACTGCGTGAGTGTTGTTCTTTTTGTGTCCTACATACACTGTCCCATCCCCAGGGATGCTCTCCCACCTTTGGAGGATGGCTGGGTCCTCCTGGGCTGCAGCACAGGGAGGTTCCTGCACAGGCCCCCCTGCAAGTGGTTTATTTTTGTGTCCAGGTCATGGAACTTGACCCACCAGGCTCCCCTGATTAACTGACCCATTGGCTTTGCTCTCCTCGGGTCCCCTGCGTTGTGTTTCACTGTTTGACACCCAAACAGCTGCTGGTTTTTCCTTTAGAGCCTTGGAAGAGTCAAAATGTGAGTGGGAAATCACATCCCTAAAGGTTGGATATCGGTGATTGATGGTGAGACGGGAAGGCTGATTGATCAGTGATCAGAATTCATTTTACCCACGCTTATATACCATTGCAGGAAGGTTAATAATTTCCACTACAATAATTAAGTTAAAAGATCATACAAACAACTCACGCATTTTACAACATCTTTCTCGTAAGAGGTTGATTGACTCTCTCCTCTTCCCATAAACTGATTTATTTAATCCCGTCTTGTAATCTCAGAGGTGTGTTTGTTATCCTGGTAATCAAACTAGCAATGTTAATTAAATCTGTCTCACTCTCTGTCTCACAGCTGGATGCACAGTAGCACAGAGAACCCACATCCAGCCCCTTTGGCCCCCAGCACAGAAACCCCTCAGACGCTCATCCCGCTGCCCCCGGCCGTCCCGGGATCCCCCGGAGCAGCAGGGCCCAGCCCAGCAGGGTAAGTGATCAGTCCAGGTTCCGTGAAGGATGAGTCCCTGTGGGAGTTTGGTTCCTCTATTTTTCATGCCATTCTGCTCCAGCCAGATTTATGTGTCAGGAAAAACATACAAACGGGATCCGATTTACTCGCACGAGTTCCTGTTGGGTTTGATTTATGTTTGGGTAAATAAAGACATATGTCTTGGAGGGCTGAGGCTCCGGCTGCCTTTCTCCTGATGGATCTCTGGCTAATTTATCAGCCTCTCTCTTTGCTGCACTCCCGTTTAGGATTCTTTGCAAGGAAGGCAGAGCTGCCTGCAGGGAACGCCGTGGACAATTTGAGGTTTCATTTTTGGAGTAGTTTTGCACTCAAATTTGCTCTTCTGTCAACCTTTAGCTGCCCATCCTGAAAGAACTTCAGAGGGACTCCCTAAACCACGATCTGCAGGGAAAGGAACAGCCTTTCTTGTTGTTTTCTGAGCCATGTGGTAAATTAATTATCCAGCGAGGCCAAAAAGTCTTGGTGGGTCAAGTTCTGTCATCTCAACCAGGCCAAAAGTCCTGTTGTCACAACCCCTAATTACCCACCTCCCCATAAACCATTTGTAGCTGTTTCAGGCACAATGAAATGAAGCAAATCTTCAAAAACTGAGAGTTGAAATAAAGAAACACAATAATTTTATTTGCAGGGGGTGGCAGGATCTCCTCCCTCTCGGATAAACCCTGGAGCTCACCTGAAAAATGGGAATAGTTTCCACCCAGATATCGAGTTTATGGACATTCCGTGGGAGTTTGTTTAAAAAGATCTTTTGGAATGGTCTTTTTAAATTTATTTATTTATTTTAAATAGGGTGGAAATTTAGAATGGCGCCTTTGTTTGCAGGGATGGGATGGGATAGGATGGGATGGGATGGAATGGATGGGATGGGATGGAGTGGGATGGGATGGAATGGAATAAAATGGAATGGGATGGGATGGGATGGAATGGGATGGAATGGAATGGAATGGAATGGAATGGAATGGAATGGAATGGAATGGAATGGGATAGCATGGAATGGGATGGAATGGGATGGGATGGAATGGAATGGAATGGGATGGAATGGAATGGAATGGAATGGAATGGAATGGGATGGAATGGAATGGAATGGGATGGAATGGAATGGGATGGAATGGAATGGAATGGAATGGAATGGGATGAAATGGAATGGAATGGGATGGAATGGAATGGAATGGAATGGAATGGAATGGGATGGAATGGAATGGAATGGGATGGAATGGAATGGGATGGAATGGAATAAAATGGGATGGAATGGAATGGAATGGGATGGAATGGAATGGAATGGGATGGAATGGAATAAAATGGGATGGAATGGAATGGAATGGGATGGAATGGAATGGAATGGGATGGAATGGAATGGGATGGAATGGAATGGAATAAAATGGGATGGAATGGAATGGAATGGGATGGAATGGAATGGAATGGGATGGAATGGAATGGAATGGAATGGGATGGAATGGAATGGGATGGAATGGAATGGAATGGGATAAAATGGAATGGAATGGAATGGAATGGAATGGAATGGAATGGAATGGAATGGAATGGAATGGGATGGAATGGAATGGGATGGAATGGAATGGGATGGAATGGGATGGAATGGGATAAAATGGAATGGAATGGAATGTCCCTTCCAATAATAGCTCCAGGTTGAGTTTAATTTAGAGTAGAACCTTCTGTGGGACAGGACACCAGGGTGTATCAGCAAAGGGATTGAGGAAGGGCATTGGAACATCTCATGGATGGAAATAAGACAGGAAATCATTCACCCAATACTTTCATTGAAAATTTGGATCCATATTTGCTAAATATTGTTCCTGAAAACTGAAAACTTCCAAACCTAAGCCATAGTTTCTGCAGCAAGTCAGAATAGTTGAATTTTTAGATGTTAATGGAAACTTCAGTTCCAAACAAGGAGAAAGCCAAAAAATTTGCAGGAATTATCGAATTAATCCTCTCTAGAAATGAGCACGTTGAGGGAATCCGCATCTGTTCACGGGTAATTCATGGACAGGAACTCAGAGAACTTTTTAAATGTGAATTTCTGTGTGAATTATTCACTGTGGCACACAGTCCCTGTTTTGGTGGAGAAAAGGGGATGAAGACAAGGATTTCAGGGACGCTCAGGGTCCCACTCTCCTTTTTTTCCCTGAGTGTGGAGCCAGGGGAGAAGATTGTCATCCACAGACTCTTTCCTCCCTCACCTGGAATTTGGGTTGGTGACACCACTCTGGGCTCTTCCCAGAGTGATTCCAGCCTCATAAATTCAAAATACTCATCCCTGAGTGGGATCAGGTGTGGTGGGAAGAGAAGATTGGACCCTGAGGGGGTGTAACAACTGGTTTTAGGGCAAATGTCCTTAATAAATAACAAAGGTACCAATGGGAGAACAGAAAAAGGAGAAAATGGGTGTATTTAGTGCTTTTCTTTATATTTGTACCACAGTAACCTCCAAATAAATTTCCTGGTGATTTATAAGATGAAAATACGGAAAAAAAAAAAAAAAAAAAAAAAAAAGAAAAGATAATGAATCTTGAGCTATGAACCTTGAAGAGCATTAACGCTTCTGCAGAGCAGGATTTCATGCCTGTCCATCCATCTTTTGCCATCCTGGTGGGTGGAAATAACTCTCCACCATCCCCGACACCATTTACTGGGGCACAGACAATTCCCTCTGAGCCCAGGAGGGAAAATATGAATTTACCCCTTTTCTTTTCTCCTCCTGGAGGTGATCTCTGACTGCCAAATAATCTCCAGAGCCACAGGACACCAGGATCACGGCCAGATTTTGGGAGGGTTGAGTTGGCAGCCGTGTTCAGGAATATCTCAGATCCCACCAGCAGGAAAAATTACGGGATGAGAGCAGTGAGGATTCAGCAGAGTTGATTTGCTGCGACACCAAACCCCAGCCGTCCTCAGATGATTTTCCGTGGGTTTGGGGTGGAGGAATCCATGCAGGACACCTGGAGTGTTCCTGCTCTTACAGGACAGGATCCAACCCCAAAAATACTCCAGGAGTTCAGGGGTTGGGGGATTTTCCATCTCAGAATTCATTAAATTAAATGATGTTTCCTTGGAGCTGATCCTGGTGGATTTGGCTCCACCAAAGCTGTGCTGATGGCACTGGAATCTTCCTTTTCCTCTCCTTTAGGGAGTACAGGGCAGGGAATTCCAGGATTTCAACATCAAAAATTAGGGTAACACTTGATATTTTGTGATATTTTGCGATATTTTGTGATATTTTGTGATATATTTTGATATTTCTCAAACACACCCTCAGTCGTGGCCTCTCATTTTTAGCCCCCCAAAAAAAAAAGCCTCATTTTAACCCTCAGCAGAGAGCTGGAAGGAAACATTTCCCTGTCATCCCCAGCGCCAAAAGGGAAGCGGGAGAAACAGAAGGAAGCTGCAATGATAATACCAAAATAATCCCGCCAGATGTTAGAGCCATTAGCCCCTTCTCCCTCCAGCCCCAGATGTGTTTGAAGAGAGATTCATGGTGACATAATGAATCAGGAGGGGAAAGGATGTGAGCCACGGGGATGATGTAAGGAAAAGAGGAAAAAAAAGGAAAAAAAAAAAAAAAAAAGGAAAAAAAAGAGAGGAGATTGTTGAAGTCTTTTGGAAGGGAAGGAGGAAACCTCAGAGCAGGATTTTGGAAGTCTCCCATCAGTGAGATGAGCAGATTTTTTGCAGCAAGAAGGAGGAGGATTGAGAGAATGTGAAGCCACTGAGGAGAGGAATGAGCAGCACAACAGCAAATTAAAGCAGATTTGCTGGAAATCTGGAATCATCAAAGCAGATTTGCTGGAAATCTGGAATCTGGAAATCCAGATTGGCAATAAAAGAATTTTCAGGCAGACTCTTAAAAAAAAAAAAAAAAAATTAAATTAATTAATGCAGTTTTCAGCTGGATCAGCAGGAATTGTGGAGTTCCAGGTGGGAGCAGAGGAGTCAGTCAAAACCCAGACTGGGATCCAGTAGCTCCAAATTTGGGGGAATTTGGCTGGGAGAGCCTTCCACAAACAGGATTTATGACTTGGGAGAAGGGAGACCTTGGGCTAATTCTCCCAAATGTTTCATTTCCTCCAAATCCTCCCAAACTTTCATTTCAGGCGCAAATATTGGCAAAGGCCTGAGGGGGAGGGAGACGCTTTGACATTTTTAAATGACATTTTTTTCTCCCTATTTCCAGCAAAGAGCTGGAATCATTTTGGAATGAGCAGGAAACGAGCACAAACTCTGCCCACGAGGAGAAAAATGAAACTTTCACCTCAGCTTTGGGAGCAGCTCTGATGATCCCCCTGGATCTTTATTAGCAAAAAAAAAAACAAAAAAAAAAAAACTGGGCTTTGACTAGAAAAATGATTTTTTTCCTTTATTTTTATTGGTGATTCTAATTTGTAATGGAATATTTTGATGTAATATTTTTGTAATATTTGCAAAATATTTTGTAATAAATATAATAAATATATAATAAATATAATAAAAATTTATAATAAAATATATAATAAATATATATAAGAAATATAAGAACTATAAGAAATATAATAAAAATATATAATAAATATATAATAAGTATATAATAAATATAATAAATATAATACTATAATAATATAATAAATATTAATAATTTGATAATATAAAAATATTCCATTACAAGTTTTTTTGTTTTGTTTTGTTGTTGGTTTTTTTTTTTTTTTTGTGGGTTTTTTTTGGGGTTTGTTTGTTTGTTTGTTTGTTTGGGTTTTTTGTTTGTTTTGTTTTGTTTTGTTTTGTGTTTTTTTTTGTGGGTTTTTTTTTGGGTTTTTTGGGTTTTTTGGGGGTTTTTTTGTTTTGTTTTTTTTTGGGGGGGGTTTTTTGGGTTTTTTGGGGTTTTTTGGGTTTTTTTTGTAATGGTTATTTTTAAAAATGGTTATTTATTTATTTATTTACTTAGTTAGTTATTTTTACATTTATTTATTATTTTGCAATGGTTATTTACACAAACTTCATTGCAATGTTTATTCCATCACTTTTGTTGTGCCCTGAATTGCAGGGGGATTGTCCCAGCTCAGCCTAAACCTGAAACTCTTGAGTTAAAGTCATGCAGGAACCAGAATTGACAGTGCTAAACATCATCTGAAGAGCTCAGCAGGAACCTGACTCAGGGCTCAGGGCTGTGGAAAGGAATTAAGAAACATGGGATGATTGTGTTACATTTTCCTGGAAGGAGCCAGGCTGGAGAACAACAGGGAGCAAAGGTATTACTGGAATAATTATTAAAAATACCTCCCAAAAAAATCCCAAAAAAACAAAACCACCAACTATTATTTTTAGCACAGTAGAATATCTGTTAACAAATTATTTTTCTCTTATCTGTGGCAGTGGTGGCTGTTCTAACAAACCCTTTCTTTAAAGGAAGAGATGAATAAAAACGAGGAAAATTGACTTTTTCATTTATGTTTCTTCTGTTTTCTGTGACAAAATATTAAAATTCCCCCTCCCTGAGCTCCAGACCTCCCCAGTATCTCATCAGCTGGGCAAGGAGAGAAATTCTGGCATCCAGCTCGAGTTTCCAACCTGTTCCTGACTGTTTTGACCTTGAAATCCATGGATCCTTGGATCCAGGAATTGAAATCCTGGATCCTTGGATCCAGGAATTGGGGAGAGGAATCCAGGGATGGAAAGGGAAAACACAAGGGGAGGATGCTCTGCTGGGATCCAAACCTGCTCCTTCTCCTGACAACCCCATCAGGCTGTGGCAATTTGGGATGAATTAATCTGGGATTTATTCAGGGCGTGGAAATCAGGGCAGAATAAAAACAAGTGACTTTTCATTGTGTTTCTTCTGTTTCTGTGACAAAATATTAAAATTCCCCCTCCCTGAGCTCCAGACCTCCCCAATATCTCATCAGCTGAGCAAGGAGAGAAATTCTGGCATCCAGCTCGAGTTTCCAACCTGTTCCTGACTGTTTTGACCTTGAAATCCATTTCCTGGGCACAAAAGGGAGCTGGATCCAGGAATTGGGGAGAGGAATCCAAGGAGGGAAAGGGAAGGCACAAGGGGAGGATGCTCTGCTGGGATCCAAACCTGCTCCTTTCTCCTGACAACCCCATCAGGCTGTGGCAATTTGGGATGAATTAATCTGGGATTCATTCAGGGAATGGAAATCAGGGCAGAATTGTTTCCTCTCCCAAGAAAGTGAAGGAGTTCTGAGTTTGCAGAAAAGCCACTTTTTAAAGTCAGAAAAAGAGATGCCACACCGTAAAATAAGAGAAAAAAGAGTAATTTTCTTCAAGGAAAAGCCACCTTGAGAAAGTTTTAATGAGATTTCTAAAATCCCTGATTATTTCTTATGGAAAATTATCTCTTTTACATTCATCTCCAATGAACTCGATGGGAAAATCAATGCTTTGGGTTTAAAAGAGCAAGTCTATATAAAGAAATCGATTAATTCTTTCACCAGTCTAGTTTGAATTGTGCCGTATATTAATTTTCTGTCACATATTGGATACCCAGCACCATATTTTGCCTCACCGCCCACTCCTTCAGATGCATTTCAGCATTAAACACAGTAACACACTGCAAATAAACTCCTAGAAAGAGTAGAAATAAGTTACATTTTTTACAGAGTCATTCAAAGGACTGTGGTTTAAAACAGAATTCATGATTTAGGGATGAATTATTACTGTTACAGTTATTTTACCTTTGTTAACTTTGGGATTTTTTTTCCTGCTGAACAATTCCAGCCCAGGATAAACTAGAGAAATTAAGAATTTCTTTTTTTTTTTTCCAATGGATGTCAAATCTTCTGGTTCTCTGCCCCAAAAAAAAAAAAAGGATTCCAGGGAGTTCAGATGTGCTGCACAGCTCGGGAATGGCAATTAGAGGGCGGATCAAAAAGAACTTAATAAACTGAATTTTCCACTCGCAGCAAAATCCAACTTGGGAGCGAATTTCAGAATTTCTGACAAAATTAGAGGACGAATTTTAAAACGCAAAAAAAAGAGAATGATTTTATAGCTGGCTTTAGGGGTCTCCTATTAACGAGGCCAGTTTGAATTTCTCCCCAGTTCTCTGCAACCACCCACTGCACTGGATCGTGTCCCACCACTGCCTTGGATGCCTTGCTCAGCAAATTGCTGGGCTTTGGCCCAAAAAAAAACAAAAAAAAAGGGGGAAAAAGCCCTGAAAGGAATATGAGGTGGGAAAGGAGAGTGAAATGAGTCCTACATCCCCCAAGAGCTGAGTGGGAACCAACCTCATTTTCCCCTTTCAGCCACATTGTCCTGAGAAAAAGGCAAAACCAGGCCAGGTTTTCCACGCCGAGCTCTGATAATCACCAAACACCTGCTCCATCCACGTGGAAAAGGGAGCTCGGACAAGGCTGGAGCACATCTGGTTCCACTCAGCTGCTCTTGGAGGGTTTGACGTCCTATAGGGTTTGACAGAGCGGAGAGCCCTGCCGGTCCCGCAGACAGACAGCCCCGGTTTGTTCCTCTGCGCTGGGTTTTTACCTGGCTGGGCTGATTAGTTTTCATAAAACCCCTAATGAGAAACAGCTCTTCGCGTCAAACGCAATGACGTGAAGTGGAAGGCAAGCGACGTGAAGTTGAAAACGAGGTGAAATGTGTTTACGCCGCGAAGGAATATCTGGAGGAAAAAAAATAAATGAGTCTATAAAACCGTCTCTCTGTATCTGATTTTAAGTCGGCTGAACCTGCCCGAAAGCATCAACTGCCTCTATTAATCTTTTCTCTCCACCAGGATTTCTCTGGAGCTCCAATGTGCTACAGGATGGACCTGGAGTTAGCAGAGCTATTAGGGGAAAAAAAAAAAAAAAAAAAAAAGAGTTATTTTCAGTGGGATACTCCGAGGAAATCACAGCAAATGTTCCTCAGGGCGGAATCTGCAGCCAGGGAAACTTTAAGGCCAATTTAAGTTGTCGTCAGATAAAAAGCTTGGTGTAAATTTGACAAAGGGCAGCCTTCAGGGAAGCAGGAGCCTGCCTGTTTATCTGTCTGTCCTGCTCCTCATGAGCCTCAGCAATTAAGGCGTTGCGTGATCCTTTCTGGCTCATTTTGACCAGTCCTCATTATCCTTTTTCTGCCCCAAACCGCGGCAAGAAATTAACCTGAATATTGGCAAGACGTCCCTTATTCTTCCCCTGGACCCCAAGTTAAATATCCCCATCCCTTTATTCACCAGCACACGCATTTGATGTCGTTTTCTTTTCCTATTTGCAGAGCTACTCGAGGATATTGGTTCTTCCATTTAACCACAGGGGCCCTGGAACAATCTTTAATGCATTTAGGATGTGGTCATATTTTAGGATGTTTTAGAGGATAAAAATCACACTCGAGGGCTATTTAAGCCCTTGGAAAAGTGCGGAGGAGCCCGTTGGAGGGGCTGCCAATCCCATAAGTGTCCCCCCTGCTGGTCCAGGGGCTGGGAGGGTTTGGGGCAGGGCTGGGAGGATTATTCTGCTGTGAGTTCACCTGTTTACCCAGGCTGTTATTTATTGAAGATCAAATTGACTGAAAATCGCTCCCGACAGAGAGCTGGCAAGGGGATGACATTATGAGGAGAGCAGAGCTGGGGGTTTCGGGCTTCAGTTATCTGTGATTTAGGGATCATTAGGATCTCTTTAAAATTCTTGCAGCCGGCCAAAAAAACTAAAATTAAAGGCAGGCTGTGCCTTACATTAAACAATTTGGGGAGAGACAAGAGACACCATTCTGCTGGGTTAAACCTTTTTTTTTATTTTATTTTTTTTTTTATTACATCTTTAAATTTCTTTTAATCTTTCTGAGCTTAATTTTGCCAGTTTGAGTGCATTGTTTGTAATGGGGGAAATATTCCTGTGAGTAACTTCTCCCCAATTTCTGGGGGCTGTATTTATTCTTATTTTACCCTTCAATATTCTTATTTTGCCCTTTTGGCTCTCCCAAATCTGGAGACCAGATTATAAATGAGGAAAGCTGACACGTATTCCATGCCCCCAAATCTGGGTGTCTGAACCAGTTATAGAGGGAGACCCCAAGGGCTGAATTTTGGACTTGAAAGGCATCAGATTGAATGAAAACATCTTTGCTGTGTTGAGAGCAGTTGGTTTTCACTGTGGTTGCGAGTAAAACACTTTCAACTGCCTATTCTTGTTTGTAGGGAAGTTTTCCAGCTATTTAGGAGTGAAAGAAACAGGTTTAATCTCATGAAAGGAGCCTCCAGTGCCATTTTCAACCATTTCCAAGTCGGTGTGGGCAACAAATCCCTTCAGAGCACAGTTTGGTGATGTTGGAGAGCAGCAGGGACAGGAAAAGCAGGAATCCCACCAGAGAAAAGCTCCTCTTTTGTTAAACCAAACCCTTCAGATTCAGGGAGCAGTTGGGTTTAGCCAAACCAGGCATCCCCCAGCAGAGCCATCGATTTTTCCTCCTCCTCCTTTTTGTTTTATTTGGGCAGAGCATTTTTTTGCCCTGCTGTTTATCCCCTCGGACAAGTCCAGGAAAAAGCCCACTTACACCCCTCGACCTTTCTGCTCCACCACTGACAATTCCCTTCCTCAGCCTCCAGGCATGGATTTTTATTTATTTAATTTTATTTTTCTTTTTTGGGAGTGCCTTATTTAGAACACATGAGCGGCATTCCGAGCCTTCCAGTAGCCTCCCAGCCCCACGGAGGATTTATTTACATTGCATAAAATTAGAGGAAATGAAGGGGGATGTGTTTGGAGGCAAAGCAACAACCTCGTTTGTGCTCGTTACCAACTCCTCTCCTGGAAGGGTTTCAGTCAATGTCAGCTTGAGGAAGGGAGGGGGGGGAAAAAAATCCACTCCTGGGCATTTCCAGGGTAATGGGGAGTGATGCCTGGCAATAAAACACACTCAGCAACTCTCTAAACAAAATTATTTGGTGGGTTTCAAGTGATTTTCGGCCGTTCCGTGCCATGAGTCCAGGTTGGGTCATTGGCTTCCTGTCTCTCCTGCAGAGGAGGCCTTTAGGGTGGGGAAAAGGATGAATTTCTTCTTAAAATTAAATATATTCTATGTTTTAAAAGGTGTTTGTGCATGGGGGAAAGAGGAAAGGTTCCACTGCGAGTGATGCAGATGGGTGTCCATGACAACACTGGCTAAAACGTATGTAGAAAATGCAAATTATTAAGTTCAGTTAATTAGTTAATTGTACAAATGACAAATTATTTAATTCAGTTGACTTTGCTTGCATTGGTACCTGAGCTCCTTCTCTGAGTGCTTTTCTAAGTTTATATTTCAATGTATTTCTGGCTTCACTCTGCATCCCAAAGGTGAATGCAAATGGAATAACCACAAAAGGAAGCGGATCAAATCCAGGTCTGAGTTATGGAAAAGAATCCCACAGAAATTAGGATTAAATTAGTTAATTACAAAAATAATTAAAAAAAAAAAAAAGTTAAAATATAATAATGTAAAGGAGCTTTTTTTAGAGTGAATAACGACAGACTCCAAGATGGATCTGGATAGGGAACCTGGAAAGGGAAAAAAATGGAAGAAATTCCAGACAACCACAGCAGCACTAGAACAGATCCTCAGCCCTGGTGCCAGAATTATTCCAAAACACATTTATGGCTCATTGGGGTCAGTGCCAGCCCAAATTTGCCAAATTTCACCCCAATGTCAGGGCTGGGCCATCCTTTTTTTGGACGTGCCCATCATCATCATCCAGGTTTTAGAAATCCATGAGGAAGTGACTGCACTTCCTGGAGCTGCTGAATGTTCCACCAAAACCTGCTCCATCAAGGTCCCTGTGGAGTTGTTTATTAGGAACCCATTCCCACATTTCCCAGGGGTTTATTCCTGGCACAAGACAGGGATCGATTCCTCTTCAAGGATAATTTGCAAACAGAATCAGAAAATATTGTCCAGAACACTGAACAATTTGGGTCCAATTATTATAGGCTACAACCTCCTCCCGTGTTAAATTTCCATAAATCTATATAAGGAATTCTCTCATATATATATATATATATGAGTTATAGATACAATTCTTTCATAAAAGTATTTGAGTCTTTATACATGAACTGAGTCGAATAGATATAAGAAAATAAAAATTTTCTTACATTTTCAGACATCCAGCTGGAATTGCCTTCAAAACACCAATTTTTCCAAAAGCAGACACGCCAAATTTTCTAAATTCAGTCTTTCCTAACAATGTTTTAACACATCTAAATCACTTTTCTTCCCTCCTTCACTTTTTAAACCAAAGAACTCCAGAAGATCCCGTGGATTTACAAACCCATTGGAAGAGCAGCCACGGAGGCTGCAGCAAAAACATTCAAAAAAGAGATGGAAAGAGAGAGTTTAAATATTCAAAACTGATATCAACTTACAGCAAAGCATGAAAAAAAAATTAAAGAAAATAAACTTTCTTGTCCAGGGGTTGATAAAGACAGAGGCAGCTTTGGTTTCCTGGCAGAACTTGAGAAGGGAAAAGGAGAGAAATCCCAAACCGCAGATGATCAACAAGGACGGGGACTCTGAAAAGAACTTATTTATTTGTAAACCCTCTGCGGAAGCAACAAGCGTGTTCTGCTAATGGCTGGCAATTTAAACAGCTTTTTTTTGTTGGTTTTTTTTTTGAAAAATAAAACAAATAAATATCCCTGTGCACCTTCAAGGCTGCTCTGCAAAGTCTTGTCAGCACAAACCGCTATTCAGTAGCTCGAGCAACACCTCATGTTCAACGTCGAGCAAAAACCTCCATGAAAACAAACAATTCCTCATCAGCCTTTCCAGTAGGAATAGGTGAGAGCAACAGATAAAATGTGCAGAAAAAAACATCAGGAAATTGGGGAAAAACACTGGAAAATTCGGGGGAAAAATGTCAGCACAAGTGTTCGGCCTCCGCTCGAGACAACGCTGTTCAGTAGCTCAAGGAACGCATCGTGTTCAAGGTCGAGGAAAAACCTCTGTGAAAACAAACAATTCCTCATCAGCCATTCCAGTAGGAGTAGCTGAGAGCAACAGATAAAATGGGCAGAAAAAGCGTTGAGAAATTGGGGAAAAACATTGGAAAATTGGGGGGAAAAATGTCAGCACAAGTGTTCAGCCTCCGCTCGAGACAACGCTATTCAGTAGCTCAACCATCACCTTGTGTTCAACGTTGAGCAAAAACCTCTGTGAAAACAAACAATTCCTCATCAGCCTTTCCAGCAAGAGTAGCTCAGAGCAACAGATAAAACGTGCAGGAAAAACGTTGGGAAATTGGGGGAAAACGTTGGAAAATTCGGGGGGAAAAATGTCAGCACAAGTGTTCAGCCTCCGCTCGAGACAACGCTATTCAGTAGCTCAAGCAACAACTCGTGTTCAACGTCGAGGAAAAACCTCCATGAAAACAAACAATTCCTCATCAGCCATTCCAGCAAGAGTAGCTCAGAGCAACAGATAAAACGTGCAGGAAAAACGTTGGGAAATTGGGGAAAAACACTGGAAAGTTTGGGGAAAAATGTCAGCACAAGTGTTCGGCCTCCGCTCAAGACAAGGCTATTCAGTAGCTCAAGCAACACCTCATGTTCAACATTGAGCAAAAACCTCCATGAAAACAAACAATTCCTCATCAGCCTTTCCAGCAGGAGTAGCTCAGAGCAACAGATAAAATGTGCAGGAAAAACGTTGGGAAATTGGGAAGAAACATTAGAAAATTTGGGGGAAAAATGTCAGCACAAGTGTTCAGCCTCCGCTCGAGACAACACTATTCAGTAGCTCAAGCAATGCTTCATCTTCAAAGTCGAGCAAAAACCTCCATGAAAACAAACAATTCCTCATCAGCCTTTCCAGCAGGAATAGGTGAGAGCAACAGATAAAATGTGCAGGAAAAACGTTGGGAAATTGGGGGAAAACGTTGGAAAATTGGGGGAAAAATGTCAGCACAAGTGTTCAGCCTCCGCTCGAGACAACGCTATTCAGTAGCTCAAGCAACAACTCGTGTTCAACGTCGAGGAAAAACCTCCATGAAAACAAACAATTCCTCATCAGCCATTCCAGCAAGAGTAGCTCAGAGCAACAGATAAAATGTGCAGGGAAAATTTTGGGAAATTGGGGAAAAACATTAGAAAATTGGGGGAAAAATGTCAGCACAAGTGTTCGGCCTCCACTCGAGACAACGCTATTCAGTAGCTCAAGCAACAACTCGTGTTCAATGTCAAGCAAAGACCTCCATGAAAACAAACAATTCCTCATCAGCCTTTCCAGCAGGAGTAGCTGAGAGCAACAGATAAAATGTGCAGGGAAAATTTTGGGAAATTGGGGAAAAACGTTGGGAAATTGGGAAGAAACATTAGAAAATTTGGGGGAAAATGTCAGCACAAGCGTTCGGCCTCCGCTCGAGACAACGCTCGCGGGTTTTTTCCAGCAACGCAATTCCACCTTTTCCTCCGGGATCCTTTGGAGGCTGCAGCTCTCGGGGGTTGGAGGCAGGAAGCCTCAGGAAGTGGCCGGGAGCCTGTGGTGATGTAACTGTCACATCGCCCCGGGCCTGGCTCTGTTGATATTAGCCCGGGCTAATCACCGCGCTAATTGGGCGGCCACGACTGGCGGAGCAGCTCGGCTTTCACTTCAACTGCTCACCCAAATGAGGTTTGACTCAAATGTAATACTTTATATCAACACACGGGATGGCTGTAAAAATAATACCACATGTGCTGGTGCCTCTTTTTTAATAAGTGTCTTCCTCAATTTTCCCTGCTGGATGAGGCACTCGAACGTACACGTAATTAAGGTTATTTAAGGGATATCAATTGAAAAATGCACCCGCAGGAGGCTGAACATGACTGATGGAGCTCCCAGTGCAGCTCCCAAAAGTCAGCTGCCAGAATTTCCTGCAGCACTTCTACAATTTGATCTTCCCCCCGCGTTGCCCCCGGACAGGAATAACCTGGAAATCTCTTGCTTTGCTCTTTCAGACGATGTTTGCTTCGGTTACAAAATGGATTTGGAATGGTGGGTTTTTATGGTTTGGTAGTGATTTTCTGTGGGGATTGAAGGGAACAGAAAAAAAGTAAAAAAAAGCACTGAGAAAAGCAGAGCTGGGCTGGTTTTGTGTGGCTGGTGGAGAGACAAGCAACAGGTCCCTGCTCAGAACTGATGGGAAGAATCCTTCAGAGCCACAAGACAAAATAAAATGGAAAATCACTGGGAGAAAAGCTCCTGCAGCAGAATTTTCATGGATTCATGGGGCATTTTGGGTTGGAAATTACCTTTAAAGGCCGCCTAGTCCAATCCCAAGAACATCTTCCACTAACCCACATCTCTCAGAGCTCCATCCACCCTGACCTTGAGCATTCCCAGGGATGGGGCACCCACCACGTCTCTGAACAACCTGTTTCACCACCCCTATTTTAAAATATTCCTCTTTATATCCAGCCTAAATCCGTCCCAATTTCATTTAAAACCATTCCTCCTCATCTTAGGCCCAGCTAAAATTTTCCCCCATTTTTCATATTCATATTTTAAGAACAGAAAGTCTGCAGTGAGTTTTCCATAGAGTTTTTCATGTTTTGTTTTTTTATTTTAGTCATCTTTGTGCTCTGTTAATTTTTCCCATTTTTGCTAAAAGGAGAGATGTTTCCAGCACACAAAAAAATATTAATTTAATGCCTAATCACCCTGGGGATGTGCTCAGAGATGTCACAGGACGTGGAACACAAGGATTCCAGCGTTCACCATCCCATGGGCAGCACCAGGTGCATGATGGAATCACCCTCCTCACAATTCCATGGCAATGGATGTTTCCTGTGTTTCTACTCCAGAGTTTTAATCTCAGCAGGGCTCTGCTCATCAAGGAGCCTGGAAAAGGTTTGATAATGAAGAAAATCCCAACGTGTGCTTTGCCTAAGATGAAAAAAAAAAAATAGAAAAACTCCCAAATCCAACAACAAGTGATGGTTCATGGAGAGCATCAGCCAATATTTGTATTAAAGGCAGTCCAGTTTTTGTATTTGTATTATTTGTATTTGTGTTTGTGTTTGTGTTTATATTTGTATTTGTATTTGTATTTGTATTATTTGTATTTGTATCTGTATTATTTGTATTTGTATCTGTATTATTTGTATTTGTATCTGTATTATTTGTATTTGTATCTGTATTTGTATTTGTATTTATATTTGTATCTGTATCTGTATTTGTATTTGTATTTATATTTGTATCTGTATTTGTATTTTTATTTGTATCTGTATTTGTATTTGTATCTGTATCTATATCTGTATTTGTATTTGCATTTGTATTTGTATTTGTATTTGTATTTGTATTTGTATCTGTATTTGTATCTGTATCTGTATTTGTATTTGTATTTGTATTATTTGTATTTGTATTTGTATTATTTGTATTTGTATTTGTATTCAATGCACTGAGCACTAGAAAATGAGATTTGGGTCCTTCCACAAGACCCAAACCCAAATTCCTGTTGCTGGTTTTACAATTCTGTCACTTGTGCCACGATGATGTCACAGAGCACCCACCTCGTGCTGTGACATCATTTGGTGGAATGACAAATATTCTGATATTTCAGGCAGTTCTTGATGAGCCACAAAGAGTTTCCAACATCAAATAATATCAAGAAAAAGAAGAGCAACCCCCTTCTCCTCCAAAGACACTCCCACAGCTGCAGATGTTCAGCAACACACAGCACAGCTTGCTGAAAAAACTTCCCAAAAAGCCCTTTTTCAGCCTTTAAAAAGATGGTAAAAACCCCAGGAATTGCTTGTAAAATACTTTAACTTTTCCTTGCTTCACTTTCTTCACCTTCAAGGCAGCTGATTTTCAATGGAAAGTGAATTTATGGCATTTTACAGATAAATTTTTCTCTGCCATCCACATTTTTCCACCCAGATCTCAGGTCAGGCTGAACATTTGAGTTAAAACTGAGAAAACTCCTCAGGGTGGAGAGAAGTCCCCCTGACACAAACCTGTCTCCCTCTGCATCCGAGCGCTTCCCTCCTCTGCAAAGTTGTCATAAAAATCATTATGAGCCCCCAGCAGATGTGACCTTAAAGAGAAACTCGATGGAAGGGGAGAAAAAAAATAAAATAAAAGAAGAGGTGGAGAAAAAAAAAAAAAAAATAGCCTGTGGTGAAAATAACAGGAGGAAAACATTATAAAATCTGAGCCCTCGCTGAGTGACTTCCTCTGGATTATTACTTTCTCTCTCAAGGACCTTGAGAGTGCAGAGATTTGGGAGTGATTTTGGGAAGGGAATTTTAACACTCTGATGGAACAAAGCTGCTGTGATAACCCGGGGGCTGCGAGAACATCCTGGGATTTAAACAGAGCTGACAAGGAAATATCATCGTGATTTTGTGATTTTTGTGCTGGTGTGAGTGATCACAGAGCCCTGACTGCTGGTGAAGGGGTTTTTCTTTTTTTTTTTCTTTTTTTTTTTTTTTTTTTTTTTTTTTTTTGTGGATGTCAAAGGCTGTGCAAACTCCTGGCATGGGAGTTTTGATTTGTTTAGAAGTAATCTAAATAAAAAAGCAACCAAGTACAGCCCAAATCTGGGGTGAGGATGGAGCTCAGAGCTCAGCTCACCCCTCTGGGACAGGCTGAGCACCCCCAGCTCTCCAGGAGAACCTCAGGACGTGGATTGAGACCAGGATTTTGGAAAAGAGCCACAAAACGCTTAAAATATGAACTATAAAAGAGAGATTTTTAAATTGTAGAAAGATTTGCAAACTGCCAGCACATTTTCTTCTCCACCCCCAGGGCCCGGCTGCTTCCAGCCACCAAGGAAAATTGGGATTTCACCTGGCCTGGGATGTTTGGGTTTGAGTGCATTAGGTTGGATCAGGCTCAGAAAATAATCTTTTTTGGACAGGAGAACAAACTCTTCTCCGGCGTGTCTGGAAAGATTTGGATTTGCAGACAGGGCTGTCCTAAATTGACACGGAACTTCACAGAGGTGTCAGGAATGAAACAAGAAATCTCTGAGTCTGCTGCGCTGGGCAATGGCCAAGCTCCAGTTTGATCTCACTGCTTTTCTTACAAGTTATTAATATTATTTTTGCAGTTTATGTGATATTTAGAACAGAGAAAAAAAGTGTTTTAAAGTCTCAAGTATTTGAAAGTCTTTTGAAAGGGGATGATACTGAGATGAGGGTTGTGCTAAACATGAGGGGCAACAAACACCTTGGGCTTCTTCTAAACAGCAAAAAAAAAAAAAAAAAAAAAAAAAAAGGTATTTTGAGTTTTCAGAAGTTGCACTTTATCCCAGGCTGACAAGAGGTTTTTCAGAGCCTTTTCCCAGCCTGGGTCTGGGGCTGCCTTTTGCAGTGAAAATCTGGTTTGCCAAAGCCATTTTCTCCAGGATTTTTGACTTTGAATTGTCCCCTCCAGCTCCTGGAGGGCTGCAATTCCAAGGAGCTGTGCACAAGGAGGGTCTGGAGGTGCCCCACACTGATCCCTGCAGAAATCTTCCACAGATCTGACAATTCCTGTCTGGTGAGATCTGCAGGATCTATATGGGATAAAGAGCCTGGACCCAACCCTTTGTGTCAGGGCTGTGCTGCACCTGGGCAATTTGGGGTTAAACCGGGCATCCCATGGATCAGGATCAGCCCCTGCAGGAACAATGTGTATCAGATAAACAGCCCCTGATTAGCTGATGGGTATTGAGCATCAAACAAAACCTGCAGCATCTGATCCTCCCCAAATCCTGCACGGGGCTTTCCTGGGGCTCTCCTGCCTGCAGCAGGATCCATTCATTCCCTGCCTGCAGCAGGATCCATTCATTCCCTGCCTGCAGCAGGATTCATTCCCTGCCCAAAGCAGGATTCATTCCCTGCCCAAAGCAGGATTCATTCCCTGCCCACAGCAGGATTCATTTATTCCCTGGATGCAGCAGGGTCCATTCCCTGCCTGCAACGGGATCCATTCCCTGAATTCAGCAGGATTCACTCCCTGCCCACAGCAGGATCCATTCCCTGGATGCAGCAGGATCCATTAATTTCCTGCCTGTAGGAGGATTCACTCCCTGGATGCAGCAGGATTTATTCATTCCCTGCCTGCAGCAGGATCCATTCTCTGAATTCAGCAGGATCCATTCCCTGCCTGCAGCAGGATCCATTCTCTGAATTCAGCAGGATCCATTCCCTGCCTGCAGCAGGATCCATTCATTCCCTGCCTGTAGCAGGATTTATTCCCTGGATTCAGCAGGATCCATTCCCTGAATTCAGCAGAATTTATTCCCTGTATTCAGCAGGATTCACTCCCTGTCCCAGGAGAATCCCTCCCGCCTATTCCACGCTCTGGGCTGTCTCAGGCACCCCGGGCAGGGTTTCCAGCCCTGCAGGACCTTCCCTGGGTGAGGAGGGGGCCGGGGAGGATGTGTTGTTGTACCACCAGCGCTGGGGGAATTTGTTTTTGGAATCCAGGGCTGCAGCAGATGTTGGAGGCGGGCAGGAAGGATCCTGCAGGATGAAAAGTGATGCTGGTGCCTTTAATCCCGAGCTATCGGCTCCTGATGGGTTTTAAAGCCCCTTTTCTCCCTCTCAGCCTTTCCCTGTGCCCGCAAAGCTCGGCTCAGCTCCGTGTCCCCCTCCCCAGGAGCTCCATCACCTCCAGCTTCTCCCTCCGGCTGCAGAAACGCCCGAGAGAAACTTCCAGCAGCTTTGCAACCCTATAAAAGCCCTAAACACCCCCTAAAAACACCCCCAGAGCATTGTCTTATACTTGTATTTCAGTACAGAGCTGGCCAAGTCCACGTCATAATTTTTTAAGTCTTGTCAAGCAAGGAGAGATCTTTGGGTGCTCGTCCGGGAAATACCTAAACCGGGAGAGCCAAAGTCTGTCTTTTACCTGGGGATTTCAGGGCATATTTCATGTTTTAAATTCTTTGGAATTTAACCTGGAGAGCCAAAGTCTGTCTGTCCTTTATTTGGTAATTTCAGGGCATATTTCATGTTTTAAATTCTACCTGGAGAGCCAAAATCTGCCTTTTGTTGGTGATTTCAGCACGTATTCCATGCTTTAAATTCTGCCTGCATATCCAAAGTCTGTCCTTTACCTGGAGATTTCAGCACGTATTTCATGTTTTAAATTCTTTGGAACTTAACCTGGAGAGCCAAACTCTGTCTGTCCTTTACCTGGTGATTTCATGGCATATTTCATGTTTTAAATTCTCTCTCGATATCCAAACTCTGTCCTTTAGTTCTTGATTTCAGCACGTATTTCATGTTTTAAATTCTTTGGAATTTAACCTGGAAAGCCAAAGTCTGTCTGTTCTTTACCTGGTGATTTTAGAGCATATTTCATATTTTAAATTCTACCAGGGGAGCCAAAATCTGACCCTTATTTGGTGATTTCAGGGCATATTCTCTGCTTTAAATTCTCCCTGGATATCCAAAGTCTGTCCCTTAGTTGGTGATTTCAGCACATATTTAATGCTTTAAGCTCTACCTGAGTATCCAAAGTCTGTCCTTTACCTGGTGATTTCATGGCATATTTCATGTTTTAAATTCTCCCTGGATATGCAAATTCTGACCCTTTGTTGGTGATTTAGGCACATATTCCATGCTTTAAATTCTATTTATCTACACATAAAGGAACACTATTTTGGAAGGGTTTCCATCCCATTAAAACTGGCAGGATCTGACTTGTTTCACCTTTTCCACCCAAATTCCACCAAAGCAGCTCCCACCAGGTGGGCTCAGTGAGGTGACCAAGAAAAACGAGCTCAGAGAAAAGCTCTGCCCAGGATTTCCCTCCACCCCAGGATGTCCCACCTGGAAACCCACCCAGGACTGTCCCGCACTTTAATTATTGATCCAACTATGGATTAAAACCCACCCAGGATTGTCCCACACTTTAATTATTGATCCAATTATGGATTAAAACCCACCCAGGACTGTCCCACACTTTAATTATTGATCCAATTATGGATTATTGAACCTTTCCTGTCTTTTTTTAATTATTATCTGAAGGAGCTCAGAGTAAAAAGGGAGATAAAAACTTTTACTCCAGGGGGATAAAACCTATAAAACCCACCCAGGATTGTCCCACACTTTAATTATTGATCCAATTATAGATTATTGAAGCTGAACTAAAATTTTCCTATTTATTTTTAATTTTATTATATGAAGGAGCTCAGAGTGAAAAGGGAGATAAAACCTTTTACTCCAGGGGGATAAAACCTATAAAACCCATCCAGGATGGTCCCACACTTTAATTATTGATCCAATTATGGATTATTGACGCCCAGCTAAATATTTTCAATTTTTTTAAAAAATTTTATTATATGAAGGAGCTCAGACTCAAAAGGGAGATAAAAACTTTTACTCCAGGGGGGATCAAACCTACAAAACCCACCCAGGATTGTCCCACACTTTAATTATTGATCCAATTATAGATTATTGAAACCCAGCAAAACCTTTCCTATTTTTTTTTTATTTTATTATGTGAAGGAGCTCAGAGTGAAAAGGGAGATAAAACCTTTTACTCCAGGGGGGATAAAACCTATAAAACCCACTCATGATTGTCCCACACTTTAATTATTGATCCGATTATTGATTATTGAAGCCCAGGTAAACCTTTCCAATTTTTTTTTAAATTTTATTTCATGACAGAGCTCAGACTAAAAAGGGAGATAAAAACTTTTACTCCAGGGGGATCAAACCTACAAAACCCATCCAGGATTGTCCCACACTTTAATTATTGATCCGATTATAGATTATTGAAACCCAGCAAAACCTTTCCTATTTTTTTTTTTTATTTTATTATATGAAGGAGCTCAGAGTGAAAAGGGAGATAAAAACTTTACTCCAGGGGGGATAAAACCTATAAAACCCACTCAGGATGGTCCCACACTTTAATTATTGATCCGATTATGGATTAAACCCCACCCAGGATTGTCCCACACTTTAATTATTGATCCAATTATGGATTAAAACCCACCCAGGACGGTCCCACACTTTAATTATTGATCCAACTATGGATTAAAACCCACCCAGGACTGTCCCGCACTTTAATTATTGATCCGATTATGGATTATTGAACCTTTCCTATCTTTTTTTAATTATTATCTGAAGGAGCTCAGAGTAAAAAGGGAGATAAAAACTTTTACTCCAGGGGGGATCAAACCTATAAAACCCACCCAGGATGGTCCCACACTTTAATTATTGATCCAATTATAGATTATTGAAGCTGAACTAAAATTTTCCTATTTATTTTTAATTTTATTATATGAAGGAGCTCAGACTCAAAAGGGAGATAAAAACTTTTACTCCAGGGGGGATCAAACCTACAAAACCCATCCAGGATTGTCCCACACTTTAATTATTGATCCAATTATGGATTATTGACGCCCAGCTAAACCTTTCCTATTTTTTTTTTAATTTTATTATATGAAGGAGCTCAGAGTGAAAAGGGAGATAAAAACTTTACTCCAGGGGGGATAAAACCTATAAAACCCACTCAGGATGGTCCCACACTTTAATTATTGATCCGATTATGGATTAAACCCCACCCAGGATTGTCCCACACTTTAATTATTGATCCAATTATGGATTAAAACCCACCCAGGACGGTCCCACACTTTAATTATTGATCCAACTATGGATTAAAACCCACCCAGGACTGTCCCGCACTTTAATTATTGATCCGATTATGGATTATTGAACCTTTCCTATCTTTTTTTAATTATTATCTGAAGGAGCTCAGAGTAAAAAGGGAGATAAAAACTTTTACTCCAGGGGGGATCAAACCTATAAAACCCACCCAGGATGGTCCCACACTTTAATTATTGATCCAATTATAGATTATTGAAGCTGAACTAAAATTTTCCTATTTATTTTTAATTTTATTATATGAAGGAGCTCAGACTCAAAAGGGAGATAAAAACTTTTACTCCAGGGGGGATCAAACCTACAAAACCCATCCAGGATTGTCCCACACTTTAATTATTGATCCAATTATGGATTATTGACGCCCAGCTAAACCTTTCCTATTTTTTTTTTAATTTTATTATATGAAGGAGCTCAGAGTGAAAAGGGAGATAAAAACTTTTACTCCAGGGGGATAAAACCTATAAAACCCATCCAGGATTGTCCCACACTTTAATTATTGATCCGATTATGGATTATTGAAGCCCAGATAAAACTTTCCTATTTTTTTTTTAATACGAAGGAGCTCAGACTGAAAAGGGAGATAAAACCTTTTACTCCAGGGGGGATAAAACCTATAAAATTCCCGTGGAATTCCTGCAGGATCCCAAAGAGGGCACTGACGTTCTGCTCAGCCCCAGAAATCCTCGGCCGGGCATTAAAATGTGTTTTAGCACGTCCAGCTCAGGAAAAGGGGAATTATTGCACTTAATTAAAGTGGATTGACACCACATGTGGCCCCACCTCCTCTCGCTTTTTTTGGGTTGGTTTTGGGGTTTTTTTGGGGTTTGGGTTTTTTTGATTTTTTTTTTTTTATTTTTTTTTTTTGGTGTTTTTTTTTTTTTTTTTTTTTGTTGGTCTTTTTGGTTTTTTGGGTTGGGGTCTTTTTTGTGGGTTTTTTTTGGTTTTTTGTTTGTTTGTTGGGGTTTTTTTGGGATTTTTTTGGGTTTTTTTTTTATTTTTGGGGTTTTTTATTTTTGGGGGGTTTTTGGTGGTTTTTTTGGGATTTTTTGGGGTTTTTTTTTATTTTTGGGGTTTTTTATTTTTGGGGGGTTTTTGGGGTTTTTTTGGGTTTTTTTTATTTTGGGGGTTTTTTATTTTTGGGGGGTTTTTGGGGTTTTTTTGGGATTTTTTTTATTTTTGGGGTTTTTTATTTTTGGGGGGTTTTTTGTTGTTTTTTGGGGGTTTTTGTTGTTTTTTTTGGGTTTTTAGGGTTTCTTTTTTTTGTTTTTTGATTTTTGGGGTTTTTTTTTCTTTTTTATTTGTTTTGGGGGGTTTTGGTGGGGTTTTTTTGGTTTTTTGGGGTTTTTTTGTGGGTTTTTTGGATTTTTCGGGGGATTTTTTGTTGGGTTTTTTTGTTTCTTTTGGGTTTTTTGTTTGGGTGTTTTTTTTGGGTGTTTTTTTTGGGTGTTTTTTTGTTTGATTTTTAATTTTTTTGTTTGTTTTGATTTTTAGTTTTTGGGGTTTTTTATTTTTTTGATTTATTAATGACAGCAAAGCTGTGGGCTGAGCCAGAGGGGGGAAAAAAAGTGACTATTCCCAAACAAAATCAAGCTCAGTTTTCCCCCTCAGCTCCAAATTTCAGCTCACGGAGGGGGCTCAGCCCAGCTCTGAGTGTTAAACCTCCTGCAGCCACGAGTTGAGCCACTTTTCACACTAATTCACAAAAATAATTCATTAATTTCTGACTTTTTGGGGTGCTGGGACTCATCATTTGGGTTTTTCAGGAGAGCTGAGAAGTTGTACATGGAATAATTCCCGGAATTCACAAGAAATCTCAGTTGGAACAGAAAGAATTTGCAAAAATCTTGAGTTTTGTGCTCAAATTTATCCCTCCCATTGAGGATCCTTAATTTACAGTGTGAACCTTCAGGGGCATCCTGGGGAATAAAATTTAATATTTTTATTAAAAAAAAAAAAAGAAAAAAAAGAAAAAAATTACAAATTTAACATTTTTATTTATGTTTTTATTTGTGGTATGATTTTATGATCCTGGGACACACAGAATTTAATATTTTTATTTTTAAAAAAATTACAAATTTAACATTTTTATTTATGATTTTATTTGTGGTATGATTTTATGATCCTTGGGCACACAGAATTTAACATTTTTTTTAGGATTTTAAACTTTAAGCATCCCAGGGCACACAGAATTTAAAATTATTTTTAGGATTTTAAACCCTCAGCATTCTGGGGCACACGGAATTTAACATTTCTATTTATGATTTTTTAAAAATAACATTTTTATTTATGACTTTAATTGTGATATTATGATTTATGATCCTGGGGCACACAGAACTTAAATTTTTATTTAGGATTTTAAACCCTCAGTATCCTGGGGCACATGGAATTTAACTTTTTTTATTTACGATTTTTTAAAAAATTATCATTTTTATTTATTATTTTATTTATGAGATTATGATTTATAGTCCTGGGGCACAGAGAACTTAATATTTTTTTTCAGGATTTTAGACCCTCAGCATCCTGGGGCACACAGAATTTAATACTTTTATTTAAATTTTAAAAATCTAACATTTTTATAAATGATATTATGATTTATGATCCTGGAGAACACAGAATTTAATTTTTTTTTACAATTTTAAACCCTCAGCATCCCAGGGCACACAGAATTTAACATTTTTTATTTATGATTTTTAAAAATTATCATTTTTTATTTATGATATTATGATTTATGATCCTGGGGCACACAGAACTTAATATTTTTTTTTAGGATTTTAAACCCTCAGCATCCCAGGGAAATCTGGGTTGAAGATGGGACACCCAATAATCAATAATTCAGTGAAATCTTTGTTTTATTTGCATCAAGATGCTTTTGGGAAATGGGCCAAATTCCCTAAAAAACCACCCAAACCTGTGTCCTGGTTCCCCTGAGCTGCTCCAGCCCAGGGACTTTGAGCTCTGACTCTGCCCAGGTTTTATGTGTGTTGCAGCACAATAAGGATGTGGAGTCTCAAGGTCTTGTTTTTTTTGGTTTCTCCCGTTGTTTATTATTTATCTTACAATTCTCTGTGTCCAGCCAAGGTGTTCACAGCAGCTCGGACACGATGGGACTGCCCCGTGATGGGAGGTCACTCTGCCTTTATACAGATAATTATGTGGTTATTATTTACAATTCTATGCCAATGTCTATCACCTGGACTAGAAGGGTCATGTCTACTCTGCCCCAATCCACTGAAACTCCTTTGTGCCCACCTCACTGCAGGAGATGGAGGCCAAGGGAGAAGAAGAAGAACCCAGGGCACCGCCCTAAAATCTCCATCTTGTCCCTTTGCATCTCCATTCTAAAAATCCCAAACTACAAAATCTTCTGCACAGTGATAACCACACTACTCTCAGTAACACATTTGTGACTTGGAATTCTTCTCTCTGTTGGATGTTTTTCTCATGGACCAAAATCAAAGCCTGTGTCCTCCTGGGCTCTGGGACAGGCAAATCCCCCTGCACAGACCCCAGACCCTCCTGCACAGACCCCAAATCCCCCTGCACAGACCCCAGACCCTCTTTTTCGGGTCCCAGGCCTCTCTAACAAGGTCTGTGACTTCTCAGGGTGCCCAGAGGGATGCCCTGGACTCCAACATTGGCAGGGTGGAGAGGGGCTGCACCCTTGGCTCCTTTTGTTTTGTGTCCTTCAACTTAACTCCAGCTAATTCCATCTTCCTCCCTGCCATGATCACACCTCAAAGCTGGATTTCATTTCTATTTCACTCACAGCTTTTACACCTCCAGTATTTCTCACCAGGCAATCACATCCACCAGCCCTTCCTGTCCCGTCTTTCCCAGCAGGGCAGGGGAAGGCAGGGATGTCCATGCAGGGCACAAACCCAGAGCAGCAGGAAAACAGGAGAATTCCCATGGCACAAACAACTCCTGAGGACTCCAACCACTTGAAAACCCCTGAAATTTCAAACCTGTCCTTAGTGGTTTGGGGAGAGCAGAGCCTTTCACCATCTATTAATACCCTGCAGGCTTTGCTGGCTAAAATATCACCCTGGGCAGGCTATTTTTGACACTCAGCTCACAGCAGAGCAGCAGACAGGCACTGCAGATGGTTATCTGCGCTTAAAAGTCCAGAAAATATTGTTAAAAGTGTGTAAATCCGAGGAATCTGGATAAATTCCAGCCTCAGTAATCCTTTCTCCCAGTATTCCTGCTGCTGTTTCAATTGGAAAACCATCCTGCTGTATTTTACCCCCAGGTTTGGCTGCTCTTCCCTTGGAATAATTTGGGAGGTCTGGGATGAAAAAAAGGGGCTGCAGAAATATATGATCATTGTCATTAATTCTGGCACCACTCAAGACCACCAGTATTTAAAATCAATTAACAGGCCCTTTTTCCTATTATCATTGGCATCTCCTCTTCGTCCAGCAAGGACAAGTTAAAACTCTCATAAAAGTTCAAAACAATCTATTTTTGGAGGTAATAACAGCAAAAGGAGAGCTGGTGAATTCTCATTAGGCTTTTACTGACAGGAGGTTTTTTTTTGGAGGGGGGAATAAGTTCACACGTAGAAATTTTGGATGGGGAGGGGGAAAAAGGGTTGAGATGACATCCAGTAAAGTGATTTAACCCTGCTGGCTTCACACCCTCAGCTCATCGTGTTCTTCCCTTCAGGTTATCACGAAAATGCATCAAAACAAAGTCTGTTCTGAGCTTAAAATCCCCCGAGGCAGAGCCTGAGATCCTCTCTGGGTTTGGCTGGTGGGAGCCAAGGCAAGGCTGGGTTTCTGTGCCTGCTCCCAGGTCAGCAGAGGGAATTTTATTCTTTTCCACAGCTCCGTGTTCAGCTCTGTCAGCAGCCAGGGCAGGACAGGATTAATGTTTGGGGCAGCAGTTTCCTGAAGGGATGGAGCATCCCCAGCCATGAGGACTCTGGAATTTGCATCAGCCCCAAACTCAGCTGCCTGAATTCCCAGTTCCATGGGAAGTTCCAGCAGAACTCTGAGTGTGTTGAATGGGAGAAATCAGGAAACATCCCCTGATTCAGAGATAAAGCAGAAAAAAGCTTCACCTGTGCTGCTTTGATGCTCAAATAAACCTCAGCTAAACCCAAATAAATCCATCTCCTCACACAAATTCAACAACCTTCACCCACCTCACGATGAATTTTAGAGCCTGATATCACTGTGATACAATCCAGCTTCTATTTGAAATTACAGAAATTCAATTTTCATGCTGGGAACTTTTTCTTTCCCAAGTTTCAAATCTTCTTGGTGCCATTTTAGATCCCCTTTAATTTCTCAATAATTAAATTGATAATTAATTCAAGGAATGCCACTAATAACAGCTCACAGCAGAGCTTTAGGAGATTCTTTTCTTATCTCCAAGCCCACAATCAGCACCTGGCTGGGGCAGGATCTGCACATTTCCCATTGAAAGGCGACGAGGAGCATCTGGAAGCAGCTGGAAATAATTCAGGAGCACAGTGCAGTGAGAAGGAGTTTTAAAAAACCACACGGTCTCGGCGATATTTTCACAGTGCTCCAAGCAATTTACTGCCACCAGTTAAATGGTTTCAAGGCTCTCCAGCTCCAAATTACACCCGGGGAACAAATGCCAAAAGTCAGAGCATCAGGCCAGGGGAACGACAAGCCTCGAGGAAAGGGCAGATTTGGGAATGGCATCCTGATGGATTTGAGGGGGATCGGCCCAAATCCTCTCATCTGTATCAGTGTCTGACTCAGAAGTGTCTCATGCTGGAAAATAATTTGCATTTTTTGCCGATATCACGGAGCCCATTGGAGCCACTCAGCCCAGGGAATGGCACCTCCCATCTCCACCTTGCTGGGGGCTGTCTTGGGTTGAAATGCAAGATGTAACCAAACATTTGTATTTTATTCTATTTCCATCTATTAAAACCATTTAGGGAGGTGTTTTCTTTATCCCTTCCAGGCCCCATCCTCCCCCCAGAGGATCTCTGCTGTCCATGGCCCATCCAGGCTCACTGCAGGGCTGATCCAATTCCATCAGCCCATGGGGAGATGCTCCACCCAGGGGGAGGAGCCCAGCATTCCCACCTGGATCAAACCTGCCATTGGGAACAGCAGCACAGCCTGTTTGCACTGGATTCCCAGAGGGAGAGCAGACCCAGCTCAGCACCACTGGACCTTCTACAGGATCATCTCTGCTCCAGCAGAACCACATCTGGCACTGCAGGAGGGCTGGGCTGGGCTGACACCAACACCCTGAACCAACAGGGGGTCAGGAGTGTTCTGACTCTGGCAGGGTTTTTTTTGTGCTACTACATTTTATTTTTAATATTCCTAGTAAAGAACTGTTGTTTCTATTCCCATATCTTTGCCCGAAAGCCCCTTAATTTCAAAATTATAATAATTAGGACAATGGGGGTTTACATTTTCTGTTTCAAGGGAGGCTCCTGCCTTCCTTGATCTTTCAAACCAAGACAGGTGCAGAGCATGAACCCATTTGTGCAATAAATTCCATTTCCCTACAGATTATCCAGGCAAAACTGGCCCTGGGAGGAGTCTGGGTCACTTGGGGTCCGGGTAAAGCTTTTCTCACCATGAAAACACCTCCAAAGATGGATCACGACTAGAGCAGAAGGGACTGTGCTGATCCACTCTGGGGAATAAATATTTAAATTTAATTTGTTCATTGTGTTTCTCTGTGCAATTCCTCAAGGAACGAGACACATTCAGTTTGTTTTCACCTCCCAAATGGTTATCGGAGGTGGATGATCAGGAGATCATTATCATAATGAGCATTTCCCCAATCATTTGACTCAAAGTGAAGGAGAATTGAGGGGTTTGGCTGAGTGAACGTTACCCAAAATTCAGATTGAGGTTCTGGAGTGATTTTCTGCTCAACGTACTTGGAATATTAATGGGAGTATGGAAGGAAAAGTCAGAGAAGTTAAATAAGGAAAAGGCAAAGGCAAAAAGCAAACAAATTTTGGCCTGCAGGTGTTGGAAATCTGAAGCTGGAGATTTTTCATGGCTCTGGACACGTCTCAACTTGAGACATGCGAAAATTAAAGAAATAAGAGAGTTTTAAATATAAAACTTGTTCAAAAATTAAAAATCCCCGTCTAAAACTTTGTGTGAAAGTCGCCCAGAAGTTCAGGAATTGTTGGAGAGATTGGAAAAGATTGGGATAACTTGGGGACAGGGAAGGGACAGGGCTCTGCCCCACAAGTGCAGAACCTCTGGAGGGGCTGGATTGGGTCAGAAACCCAACCTTGGAAAAGGCAAAGAATCCTCCAGGAGGGACATGAGAACAGAAAATAAATGAACATTTTATCTCCAGGGGAGAAGGCAAATCTGGGAAGGCAGATGGAGCTTTGGGGAACAAAGTGATTTTTGCTATAAAAATGCACCTCACGTTAGGACTGCAAAAATTACCAAGTGAGAAAATGAGCAAAAGGCCAGCTCGGAGTGAAGAGAGAGCCTGGCTCCTCTGAATAAATGTTTTTTCAAAATGAATGAGTGAAGCCTTGCAAAGCTTTGTGGGGAGGGAGGAAAAACCAAGAGGTGTTTAAAGTAAATTTATCTATGAATGAATCAAGGGAGAAAAATCTGAACAGGCAGAGCTGTCTTAATTTAATCAGCTCTAAAGGTCAGACACTTTCTGTCTAAGTGGTTTATCAGTGTCTCAAAGAAATCCAGATTTTTCTCTCCTCAAGGAAAGAGATGAGTTTCTCTCATTGTTAAAACAAAAAGAGCTGAAAAATGGAAATTTTAATCAGGCTACAATTAAAATCATGATTTTTAATTGTATTTTTAACCTGGAATTGGGGAACATCACAAACATCCTGCCAAACCCAAAGAGTTTGTTGTCCCTTCTTGTGGAGAGGGTTTTCTTTGAACTAATAACATTTTGGCATAATAGAAATCTAGAAATCTCTAAAATCCACCAAGGATGCACTTGTTTGGATATTGAATGTCCTGAAAGCAGAGTTAGAGGATGTAGAGGGTTCTAAAAGGTGAGAAATTAAAAGGGAATTAAAAAGGCATCACAAGTTTTGAAACTTGGGAAAGAAAAAAGTTCCCAGCAGAGAAATTCAGGAGTCGAATTTCTGCAATTTGCCAAACAGAAGGTTGATTATATCACAATAATGTCAGGCTCGAAAATTCAGTGTGAGGTGAATGAAATCAGAAATCAGCAGCAGAATTCTGATTTATAATTTTAACCAGAGGAGTGAGATTAGAGTCAGTGCAGGTGAGGCCACTTGTGCTGCCATCACACACACAAAGGGAATGAAATATCCTCTGGAAGAAGCTTCTCAGTCCACTGGAGAATGGCATAGACCCAATAAATTAAAGCCAAAATGAAGATAAAAATGAGAGAATTGATTTTTTTTCAATAAATTCTTCCTCTCTGATCTGATTTAAGCCCCATTTCAGCCCAGGGGTGTTGGCTAAACCCAACTCATTGACCTGATTACAGACCCAAAGGTGGATGAAGGTTGTTGAAATCAGCAGCAGAATTCTGATTTTTCATTTGAACAAAAAGAGAGAGATTAGAGTCCGTGCAGGTGAGGCCACTTGTGCTGCCATCACACACACAAAGGGAACGAAATATCCTCTGGAAGAAGTTTTTCAGTCCACTGGAGAACGGCATAAACCCAATAAATTAAATCCAAAACAAAGATTAAAATGGGAAAATCGACTTTTTCAATGGATTCTTCCTCTCTAATCTCTTTTAAGTCCCATCATATCCTATGAGTGTTGTCTAAACCCACAGACTGCTCAGACTAAACTTGAGTTTGAGCACCTTTGGAGATGGGCCTCCCCCCAAAAAAATCAATAATGGCAATTTTTTAGCAGTTTTGTTCATTTTTTAGCTGTGCTCAGCTCTCATTTCACGGGCTGGGAGCTGCAGCAGCTCCTGCCTCCCTTTGCATCCATCCTGAGAATTCCAGAATCCTCAGAATCCCAGGGGGAGCTCTCCCAGGAAAGATTCCCCCGCCCTGTCCTCACCAAAGTTCATCCCCCACGGGGTTTTAAAACAATTTATGAACGAACCCAACGACCAGGTGCAGCCAGAATCTTCACTCCTCTATTTTTGAGCTGTTTCCTCTAAAAAAAGTTGTTCAGTCCCGAGCAAAAAAACTGCTCCACCAACCCAAGGTGTGCTCAGGAGGTGAAAAGCTTTGCAAACTCTGCTTTTATAATTACAGGATTTGAGCTGTGGCATCAAGAAATTTCAGGTTTGTTGCATAAAAAGAAGCAGATCCTTCTATTTAAAGGAAAATTCTCCCCCCCTGCACTTTTTCCCCCCTCCCAGGATAGACATGAAAACACCTTTGAAAAATTATTTTTTCCCCCCTCTCCTAATTCTGGGTGTAAGAGCCTTGGAGGGAGTGTAATTACATCTTGCATTGGACAAGGCAAATATTTGATCTCGTATTAAAATGTTTTCTCTCCAGCTGGTGGGAAATGTGGCTTCTTGCAGCAGATGCAGAACATTTTTAAGAGCTGGGCAAAGCCAACATGTATTTATGTGTTTGTGGATATGTTGGGGAGTGTGTGCACAGATGAGAATGTGGGGATGGATTCCCTGTGCCAAAGGGAGGGGAGAAATGGGATATTGGGGAGAAATCCTGCCCTGGGAGGGGCTGGGATGGAATTCCCAGAGAAACTGGGGTTGATCCATCTCTGGAAGTGTCCAGGAGCACCGTGGGATAGAGGAGGGGGCTGGGTGAGATGATCCTTAAAATCCCTTCCAAACCCAAATCAATCCATCATTCCATGAAATGCTGGTGATGGGAGAGGTAAAAATGCTCCTAATTATGAACCTTCCCATTGCCTTTTATCTTATTTTCCTGCCAGAGTCAGGATTAAATGCACCAGATTTTATTCCTTGTTCAGACTGAGATGTTTATTAATTCTTATCTCTATTACAGTCTCACAAACCCTGAGTTCTGCAGCACTTCTGCTCACAAACTAGAAATGGACTCCTCTCTACAAATCTCTCTCTTTTCAAGGCGTTTTAAGGATAAATTGTCCAATTAAGAAATGACACCTCAATTATTTTTCCTTTTACCCCAATAACCAACCACCCCTGGCCCACAATGGGGATTTTTCTACCCAATTCCAAAACTCCACCCAGACCATGGAGGAGAAGGTGAAAAAGGACTTAACCTACACCCTAAACCCTCCATCCTGCTTTATATCTATATTTCTGAATTCTAAACCCTGAAACTCTGAGTTTTGCACCCTGTGACATCACACACTTCTATCCAAACCCCACACCCACAATCCCAGTTCTGTTATTTAATTTTGGGAGCCTTTTCCACAGCCTCGTGTCCAATGCAGTGTTTGCTTGGGGGTCAGAGACTGTCAGCACAGAAAATCTGGAATTCTCAGGGCTCAGGGTTCCAACACCTTCCTCCTCCCTGGAAATAATTCAAGGTTTTGTTCCTGATCCTTATTGGGAACAAAAAGGTCAATAAAAATAGGAAATTAAAGCCCCCCAATGGTGCTGGGAGAGGTTCCTCCACTGCTCTGATTCCCTGATAATCTGAATTCTTGTGTTTTACACACAGAAAGGGTTTGGAGCCATGGGCTGCACTCCCAGGATCGTAAAATCCTGGGATGGTTTGGGCTGAAGGGACCCTAAATCCCATCCCAGCCCATCCCTGCCCTGGCAAAGAACATCCCACAGCTCAGGCTGCTCAGCCAGGTGCAAAAACAGAAAAAAAAAGAAGAATCAGAGGGAAAAAAACACCCCAATAATATAAATTTCTTGCTGTCCTTGCCCAGATCTCCAGGGAGCTCCTGACACATCCTTTGTGGCCTGGGCAGGAACTGGGTGGGAAACACCTCTCCTGGCTGGGTGTTAATGAGAGGCCGTGGAAAAATTACTCTGAAATATTTAATTGATGTTTCACGCTCCAGGTTTGGACTTGGGATCCGTTTTACAGCCTCCTCTGGAGGTTCTGTCCATATCATCACCTAAAATTTGTGTTGAGAAATGATCCATATTAAAAAAAAATAATAATAAACAAACAAAAGAACCCAAAACCTTCCCAAAAAAACCCACCTAAAACCAAAACCAAAAATACCAAAAATTAAAAAAAAAAAAAAACAAAAAAACCCCAAAAACCAAAAAGCAACAACAAAAAAAACCCCAAAAAACAAACCCACAAAAAAACCCCCAAAACCCCAAAAAAACCCAAAAAAAACAACAACAAAAAAACCACCACCAACAACAACAACAAAAAAAAACCCAACCAAACAAACAAAAACAAAAAATAAAATAACCAACCAAACAAAAAAAACTAGATAAAGAAATAGATATCAGTGATTTCATATAACTCAGTGTCAGATAATTGAGGGATAATTTATGTTTATATGGGATAATTCCAGAGGAGCACAGACAGCACCATGTGAAGGCACCTCCAATCCCTGGTTAAGGGGTTCAGGAATGACCCAGGAAAAGTAAAAAAGGAAATAAAAAAAAAAAAGAAAGAAAAATTTTATTTCTGGAAGGTATTTCTACATTTTTAGAGAGTTTTAAAGTTTTATCAGCAGTAGCACCACCCAATTCTTGACATCAGCACAATCAGAAAGTAATCAAGGTAATCAAAATTTGAAATAATCTGATTTAAACACCATCCTGATGTGCAGAGGGGTGGGAGCAGAAGTGTTTATGGCTCATCAGGTGAAATTCAAGTCAGGGATTTCCCTCCATTTCCAGACAGAAGCTATGGAAAACTACGAGGAAGTGCAGGAGAGAACTGGCCATAATTAATTCTGTTTTATAATCCGGATTAAACCAGGATTTCTCTGTGTTCCTGCGAGCCACATTAAGGGATCCTCCTTCCAAAACTAGTATCTCACATATTTAAATTTAATTGTTTGATTTCCCCCCTTTTTTCACAGCTCCAACAGCAGCTCCAGGGATGAACAGATAATTAAATTTTTATTTTTTAACCCTGATTTTTTTTTAAGAAATGAGTGGTTCAGGACTTGGTACCACTGCAGCATCTCCTGGTTTTTCTGGGAACCAGCCACACCCAGGAGCAGCAGGGAGATTCCAGAGAAATCCCATCCCTGCCTGGAACAGCTCCAATCAAAGAGAAAATCGGGTTTGTTTGAATTAGAGAAAGGAAAAGCAGAGAAAAATAAACTGCAAACCAAAATATGTTCCCACTCCTGTTCCTTTCCCCTTGGATTGAGGAAAAGATCCAAACTTTCTGCACATTAAGAAACATCTTTCTGCTTCCCCCTCAGCCTTTCCAGCTCTATTTAGTCTTGATTCAAAAATCATTGAGGAAAAGGAAAAAAAAAAAAAATAATTCAAGGATTTTTTGCACTGATTCCCATGATTGAACATCCCATCCGTGTTTAGCCCGAGGAGCACTGAGCTGTGTAAATACTTTTTTGGGCTTCAGTGGCAGAAAATAACAGGGTCCAGTAAATGGATGCGAGAGAAAAAGGTGGTAATTATTCAACCAAAATATGGAACTCAGCTTGGTTAAATAAATATCCTCCTGCCCAAAGCCAGCAGGGTTTTTTGGTTTTTTTTTTTGTTTTTTTTTTAAATGCATTTTATCCCATTGCAGGGAGAAAACGAGGATGTAAAGCCTGATAGCAGGAATTGTATCTGGAATGAGACCTTGAGATGCCAGGAGGGAGGGGGATGAAATGATACAAATCCTGATTTCTTCAGGAAAATGGTCTGGGATGAAAGATAGACACCCAATTCTTTCAGGAAAATGGGCCAGAATGAAGGACAGATGCCTGATTTCTTTAGGAAAATGCTCTGGGATAAGGACAGAGCCCTGAGTCCTGCAGAAAAATGGTCTGGATAAGGACAGAGCCCTGATTCTTTCAGGAAAATGGGCCAGAATGAAGGACAGGCCCCTGATTTCTTCAGGAAAATTCTCTGGGATAAGGACGGAGCCCTGAGTCTTTCAGGAAAATGCTCTGGAATGAAGGACAGACCTCTGATTCCTCCAGGAAAATTCTCTGGGATAAGGACAGACCTTGATTCCTTCAGGAAAATTCTCTGGATAATGACAGAGCCCTGATTTCTTTACCAAAATGGTCTGGGATAAGGACAGAGTCCTGACTCCTGCAGGAAAATGTTCTGGGATGAAGGACAGGCCCTGATTCCTTCAGGTAAATGCTCTGGAATAAAGGAGAGACCTCTAATTCCTTCAGGAAAATTCTTTGGGATAAGGACAGAGCCCTGATTTCTTCAGGAAAATTCTCTGGGATGAAGGACAGGCACTGAATCCTTCAGGAAAATGGTCTGGGATGGACAGAACCCCTGATTCCTTCAAGAAAATGGTCTGGGGTAAGGACAGAGCCTGATTCCTTCAGGAAAATTCTCTGGGATAAGGACAGACCCTGATTCCTCCAGGAAAATGGTCTGGGATGAAGGACAGACTCTGATTCCTTCAGGAAAATGGTCTGGGATAAGGACAGAGCTCTGATTTCTTCAGGAAAATTCTCTGGGATAAGGACAGACCCTGATTCCTTCAGGAAAATAGTCTGGGATAAGGACAGGCCCTGATTTTTTTAGGAAAATGGTCTGGGATAAGGACAGGCCTTGATTCCTTCAGGAAAATGGTCTGGGATAAGGACAGAGCTCTGATTTCTTCAGGAAAATTCTCTGGGATAAGGACAGACCCTGATTCCTTCAGGAAAATAGTCTGGGATAAGGACAGGCCCTGATTTTTTTAGGAAAATGGTCTGGGATAAGGACAGGCCTTGATTCCTTCAGGAAAATGGTCTGGGATAAAGGACAGAGCCCTGATTTCTTCAGGAAAATGGTCTGGAATGAAGGACAGGCTCTGATTTCCTTCAGGAAAATGTTCTGGGGTGAAGGACAGAGCTCTGATTCCTTCAGGGAAATGCTCTGGAATGAAGGACAGGCCCTGGTGTCTTCAGGAAAATGGTCTGGAATGAAGGACAGGCCCCTGATTTCTCCAGGAAAATTCTCTGGGATAAGGACAGAGCCTTGATTTCTTTAGGAAAATGCTTTGGAATGAAGGACAGACCTCTGATTCCTCCAGGAAAATTGTCTGGGATAAGGGCAGAGCCCTAATTTCTTTAGCAAAATTCTCTGGAATGAAGGACAGATCTTTGATTCCTTCAGGAAAATGGGCCAGAATGAAGGACAGACCTCTGATTCCTCCAGGAAAAATCACTGGGGTGAAGGACAGACCCCTGATTTCTTCAGGAATATGGTCTGGGATAAGGACAGGCCTCTGATTCCTCCAGGAAAATAGTCTGAGATGAAGGACAGACACCCAATTCTTTCAGGAAAATGGTCTGGGACGAAGGACAGCCCTGATTTCTTCAGGAAAATGGTCTGGGACGAAGGACAGCCCTGATTTCTTCAGGAAAATTCTCTGGGATGAAGGATAGACCCTGATTCTTTCAGGAAAATGGTCTGGGATAAGGACAGACTCCTGATTTTTTTAGGAAAATGCTCTGGAATGAAGGACAGCCCTGATTCCTTCAGGAAAATGGTTTGGGTTGAAGGAGACCTTGGAGATCCTGATCAAAGCATGGAATCACAGAGTCATGGGATGGTTTGGGTGGGAAAGGACCTTAAATTCCATCCCATCCAGCCCCAGACACCTCCCACTGGACCAGGGTGCTCCAAGCCTGGCTTTAGACATTTCCAGGGATGAGGGAAGTATTCCCAACTTTCCTGGCTTGGAGTTCTGGGGAAGGAAGGGGCTTTAACCACTGAGCTTCTCCTGGACTGAAGGGCTGAGCCAGCAGGGCTGAAATGGTCCCTGGAATCTCCACTGAATTCCCAATGTTCCCTGTCTGAATTCCCAATATTCCCTGTCTGAATTCCCAATATTCCCTGTCTCTGCACTGCAGGGAATGGCCAAAAAATGAGGGATTGAGACACCCCAGGGATGGTTCTCCACGGGGAATCTCCCTGTGCTGCCAGAACTCCTCTGTCCTTCCCTTCCAAAATGAGAAAAAAAAAATGAGAATCCATCAGCAGCATTAAAAAAATAAAAATAAAATAAAAAATAAAATTGCAACTCTCCATTCCACGTTATTGCAGAAAAGTAATTAAAATCCAACTCCTGCCTCCGTTCCCCCCCGGGAGCAAATTTTTACTGGAAACGAGAAGGAAAGGTGGTTGGACTGTGGAAACATTTACCAGCTGCAGGTATAATGCTGTGTCTGTTGTCAGAGGGAACATTTCATTGGTTTATTTCTGGAGGATTATTTAGAGGGTTGTGGTCTCTCTCTACGTCCAGGTCTGAAGAGAAATAAAAAATAAAAAAAAAAAAAAAAAGGGGAAAAAAAATCCAAGCTCTGAGGTGTGCCTTCTTTCTGCAGAATAGTGATTTGTTACGTGTTTGTCTGAGTTAAATATAGCAGCCAGGCCTTGGGTACAGGCTGGGGGTTTGTCCTGCTGGCTTTGGGGAAAGAGAAGGGAAAAAAAGAGAAAGAAAAGAAAAAGAAGGAGAAAAAAAGAGAAAGAAAAGAAAAAGACAAGAAAGAGAGAAAGAGAAAGAGAAAGAGAAAGAGAAAGAGAAAGAGAAAGAGAAAGAGAAAGAGAAAGAGAAAGAGAAAGAGAAAGAGAAAGAGAAAGAGAAAGAGAAAAAGAGAAAGAGAAAGAGAAAAGAAAGGAAGAAAGGAAGAAAGGAAGAAAGGAAGAAAGGAAGAAAGGAAGAAAGGAAGAAAGGAAGAAAGAAAGGAAGAAAGAAAGGAAGAAAGAAAGGAAGAAAGAAAGGAAGAAAGAAAGGAAGAAAGAAAGGAAGAAAGAAAGGAAGAAAGAAAGGAAGAAAGAAAGGAAGAAAGAAAGGAAGAAAGAAAGGAAGAAAGAAAGAAAGAAAGAAAGAAAGAAAGAAAGAAAGAAAGAAAGAAAGAAAGAAAGAAAGAAAGAAAGAAAGAAAGAAAGGAAGGAGAAAAATAAGGGAAGAAAAAAGAAGGAAAGAAATAAAAGCAAAGAAATAAAACTCCAACTGCACTTCCAAACTTTGGAATGAGACTCTGAGATAATAAAATCTGCAATATTTCAGCCAATTATTATCATTATTGTCATTTCTAATAATTGAAAATCAGATATTTCTGTGAAAAAAAGGGAGTTAATTGATTTATATTTAATACTGCAATGAAAACAAGTTTAGACCCAAAAGTTCGACTTAACAACAACAGAAACAAGTTTTAAGGGATGAAATATTTCGTGTTAAAACACGGGGATTGCTCGCTTCGAGTTTTCTTGGAAGGAATTTGCTCGTTTCATTTTATTATGGAATTTTTGCCGTGCAGCACCGTGAGGAACTCACAATCTCACAGCTGGGGAGATCCTTCCTTTGGGCTGGACATCTGTCAGTCAAATAAATCCCTGAGACAACCCGAGCGTCAAGGGCAGGGGCAGAAATGAAAACTGACAACTCCAACACTGGGAAATATCCTCCCACCAAAACACAGCTCCACTGCTGGGCCTGCCTGAGGCTCCTGGGGACGGGCTGGAGATCCCTGGAGTGTCTCACATTCAACTTTTATTTTAAAACATTTTTTTATTTTTTTTCCCCAAGGGTGGAGTGTGAGGAACATCCCAGCCTTTATCTCATCATGGAGGTGGCACCTCCTCAACCCATCTTATTCCCACTTGGAATGCTGACTGAAATCCATGAACAAAAAAATATATTTAAAAAATATATTTACAGATATTTAAATATATATTTACAGATATTTTTTCACTTGATTCCCCCCATTTTTTTCCACTAAAAAGGCAGGATTTTTGAGAAATAACGTTCCTGGGCGTCAGGAGCCGTGGTTTGGTGGCCTGGCTCAGGTTCCTGTGACAACAGGGCCACGGTTTGGTGGCACTGGGCTGTGTTTGGTTTATGGTTGCACTCGGTGACCTTTAAAAGGTCTTTTCCAACCCAAATTAGGCTGTGATCCCGGGGATTGCTGCAGGTTGGCCGCCTGTGCCCGAGCCCCGCGGAACCTGATCGCGCAGCAGGCACCGCGGCTTGGGGCTGTTTCCTCCTGGAGACACAAACACTTTAATTTGCTAAGCCCATAATGAGGGCTCTCCTTTTACCCAGGAGAGAGCCCCTGATTTCAAAGATAAACCCTGCAAACCCAGGCTGAGGTGCTGGGCAATGTCAGAACTCCTTGGATTTGGCAAGCAGGGAATTCCAGGGGGGCTCCCTCTGGCTGAGGATGGGCCCTGGAATGGCCACAGGCTGGAGCCGGTTATATTTATATTTATATTTATATTTATATTTATATTTATATTTATATTTATATTTATATTATATTTATATTCGTATTTGTATTCGTAATCTTATTTGTATTCGTATTTGTATTCGTAATCTTATTCGTATTTGTATTCCCATTCGTATTTGTATTTGTATTTGTATTTGTATTTATTTATTTATATTTTTATTGATCTGCTGAAGTCACCCCTTGTCCCCTGGTGCCAGACCCTCAGCAGTGACAGGAGGAGAGGAAACAGCCTCAAGGTGTGCCTGGGTTGGGAATCAGGGAAAATTCCTTCGTGGAAAGGGATGTCAAGGCTGGAGAAAATGGCTTAGGGTGGTGTGGAGTCAACAATCCTGGAAATGTTCAAAAAATGGGTGAATGTGGCACTCAGGGAAAGGGTTCAGGGCTGAACCTGGTGGTGGTGAGGGGTTGGTGGCTGGACTTGACCATCTTAGATGGATATTCTCATTGTTATGTCTTTTATTATTTTATCTTGGCTCTGTTTTATCGTCTTGGCTCTTCTCAGCCCATTTTGGCAGCAGAGCCATCTTGAAAACCTCAGATTTGACCCAAAACCCTTGAGTTTGACTCAGAAAACCCTCAGATTTGACCCAAAAACCCCTCAGATTTGACCCAAAAACCTCATGTTCGACCCAAAAACCTCATTTTCAACCCAATAACCTCAGGTTTGACATAAAAACCTCGGGTTTGACCCAAAAACCTCATGTTTGACCTGAACTTGATGTCTTATCTAAGCCCAGTCTTAGAGATCTTGTCCAGCCTGAACCATCCTGGGATTCAGCAATTCACATTTCCCTGCCCATTTTCCCCCTCCATTCCAGAAGGAACTGTAAATCCTCCGTAGAAATCACCACCTTTTCATCCCCTGCCCTGGCCGAGATACATTTTCTCTTTTTTTGCAGCGTTTACAACATTTAAAACACTGGAGCTTTCCAGCTCTTCCACGATCCTTGAGCTGTTATCCTGAAAACAATAATTGTCCAAAAAAAAAAACAAACCCCAAGGAACCAGAAAGAAAATTTCACCCTTTAAAGAGACAAAAGACTCAGCCTTGAGGAGAACATGGAATTAATTCCTCACCCTCATGGGATCCTCTCCCTCCCATGGGAAGGGGATGGCGCTCCTGTAAGATCATTTTAATGAAATATTAACGGCTCTGCTTTAATAGGGATTTCAGCACGACCCTAAATGAAGTCATTGAGGGGGAGATATTGTCCCATTTAATTCCTCACCCATGTGGGATCCTCTCCCTCCATGGGAAGGGGATGGCGCTCCTGGAGATCAACAGGATCATTTTAATGAAATATTAACGACCCTGCTTTAACAGGAATTTCAGCACGACCCTAAATGAAATCATTGGGAGGGTCGATATTGTCCCATTTAATTCCTCACCCATGTGGGATCCCCTCCCTCCCATGGGAAGGGGATGGCGCTCCTGTAATTCAGCAGGATCATTTCAATGAAATATTAACAGCCCTGCCTTAATAGGACTTTCAGCACCACCCTAAACGAAGTCATTGAGGAGGAGATATTGTCCCATTTATTTCCTCACCCGCATGGGATCCTCCCTCCCATGGGAAGGGGATGGTGCTCCTGGAGGATCATTTCAATGAAATATTAACAGCCCTGTGTTAACAGGAATTTCAGCACGACCCTAAATGAAGTCATTGAGGGGGAGATATTGTCCTATTTAATTCCTCACTCACGTGGGATCCTCTCCCTCCCATGGGAAGGGGATGGCGCTCCTGGAGGATCATTTTAATGAAATATTAACAACCCTGCTTTAATAGGGACTTTCAGCACTACCCTAAATGAAATCTTTGGGGGGAGATATTGTCCTATTTAATTCCTCATCCATGTGGGATCCTCCCTCCCATGGGAAGGGGATGGTGCTCCTGTAGATCAACAGGATCATTTTAATGAAATATTAATGGCCCTGCCTTAATAGGGATTTCAGCACGACCCTAAATGAAGTCATTGAGGAGGAGATATTGTCCCATTTAATTCCTCACCCATGTGGGATCCTCCCTCCCATGGGAAGGGGATGGAGCTCCTGGAGGATCATTTTAATGAAATATTAACGGCTCTGCTTTAATAGGGATTTCAGCACGACCCTAAATGAAATCTTTGGGGGGAGATATTGTCCTATTTAATTCCTCATCCATGTGGGATCCTCCCTCCCATGGGAAGGGGATGGTGCTCCTGTAGATCAACAGGATCATTTTAATGAAATATTAACGGCCCTGCCTTAATAGGGATTTCAGCACGACCCTAAATGAAGTCATTGAGGGGGAGATATTGTCCCATCAAGGCCAGTAAAACCCAAAGCTCCTGTCTGGAGGAGAAGCTGTGGGCAGTTAAAATGACCATCAATTTCAGCAGCTGATGCTCTTTTTACAAGTCTCTGAAGTGTGAAGTCCCCGGCCTGGCTGATGTATTTCACTTTAATTTCCTTTTGGAAAGCAGAGCTGTGGTGAGAGGGGGAACCTCCTGCACGCTCCCAACACAGGCCAGGGGAGCCTGAGGAGGAAATTATTTAACCCTTTCCAAAAAGCGATACAATTTCTTTAGTGAAGTGAAGGAAAAACAAGCAGAGACGGTTTCTCCTTTAGTTCCTGTGCAAAAATAAACAAGAGTTGTGCATAGCTAATAACCAGCTTAGGCCCCTTGCTAATATCTCCTCCAGCTCCTGAAAACTCGCTGAAAAAAAAAAAAAAATATATATATATATATATATTTTTTTTTTTTTTTTCCCCTTTTATTTCCCTGCTTTTCAAGCAAGTTCCAAGTCAGCAGCTCGTGCCCTCTGTAGGGGAAAAAGAAAAGATAAGGATCGTGAAATTCCATCTGATTTGCCATTTCCAAGCTGTTCCTCTGCCACCAGACCACACAGGTACACGGAGACTCCTTATCTGATGGAGCTCACCGAGGGCTTTGGGGCAAATCGGAGATTTTTTTGGGTCAAACTCGAGGTTTTTTTGGGGTCAAACCCGAAGTTTTTGTGTCAAACCCGAGGTTTTTTTGGGTCAAACTCAAAGTTTTTGAGTCAAATAGGAATTTTTTTTAGGTCAAACCTGAAGTTTTTGGGTCAAACCCGAGGTTTTTTTGGGTCAAACCCAAGATTTTTTGAGTCACACCCAAAGTTTTTGGGTCAAACCCAAGATTTTTTTGGGTCAAACATAAAGTTTTTGGGTCAAACTCGAGGTTTTTTTGCATCAAACCCAAGATTTTTTGGGTCAAATGTGAAGATTTTGGGTCAAACAGGAGGTATTTGGGGTCAAACACAAGATTTTTTTGGGTCAAACCTGAAGTTTTTGGGTCAAGCCCAAGATTTTTTGGGTCAAACCCAAAGTTTTTGGGTCAAACCCAAGATTTTTTTGGGTCAAACACAAAGTTTTTGGGTCAAACCCAAGATTTTTTGGGTCAAACCCGAAGTTTTTGGGTCAAACCCAAGGTTTTTTTGGGTCAAACCCGAGGGGTTTTTTTGGGTCAAACCCAAAGTTTTTGGGTCAAACCCAAGATTTTTTGGGTCAAACTCGAGATTTTTTGGGTCAAACTCAAGATTTTTTTGGTCAAACCCCAAATTTTTGGGTCAAACTCAAGATATTTTTGGGTCAAACCCGAAGTTTTTGCGTAAAACAGGAGGTTTTTTTTGGTCAAACCCGAGATTTTTTTGGGTCAAACCCAAAGTTTTTGGGTCAAACCCAAGATATTTTGGGTCTAACCTGAAGTTTTTGGGTCAAGCGGGACTTTTTTGGGGGGGTCAAACCCTAAGTTTTTGGGTCTAACCCGAAGTTTTTGTGTCAAACCCGAGGTTTTTTTGGGTCAAACCCAAGATTTGTTTAGTCAACCCCCAAATTTTTTGGGTCAAACCTGAAGTTTTTGGGTCAAACACAAGATTTTTTGGGTCAAACCCAAGATTTTTTTGGGGTCAAACCTGAAGTTTTTGTGTCAAACTCGAAGTTTTTTGGGACAAATCTGAGTTTTTTTGGGCCAAACCCAAGGTTTTCGAGATGGTTCCGCTGCCAAAAATGACCCGAGAAGAGCCAAGATGATAAAACAGAGTCGCGATAACACAACAAGAGACGTCATGATGAGAATATTTGACTAAATTAGATTTAAAAGAGGAAAATCGTTCCCTGCTTTAACTATTTCCTGGATTTATTGATATATTTTATACAGAGAGATCCTGATTATTGCAGAGAGATTGAGCAACAGGAATAAAAAATATTTTGGGGATTTTCCCTTGGAAATCAATAATTTAGGAATTAATTATCGTTATCAATTACCGGTGGTATTTGCCAAAAAAAAAAAAAAAACAAACAGCAAAGGCAAATTATTTATGACCCTCCCTGCAAATAAACAATCAAATAATAAAGCAACAGAATTTGGGGTTGGACGTTGATTATTTATCAATAATTTATCAATAATTTCATTTATCAGTAATTTCAGTGCTCTAAGTTATTATTTTTAATAAAAATACAGGAAATTGGCCTATTACAAAGTGTTATAAACTCTTGGACATCACTGAATTCCAAAAATAAATTTGTAAAAAAATGGAAATAAAATAAATAAAAACCCCAGACAATTTTATTGTTTTATTTGCAGGATCATGGTGTCACTCCATTGAGCCACTAATTAATCAAATTTCCAGGGAACGGGGATTAAAATTTGGATTTTAAATCGCTCAAAGCTATAATAGAAATGCTCGTTCTTCTGCAGTTTTACCCTTTAAAAAATCCTCAGAATTTGTTTTTTTGGTGAATCTGTGTCAATCCATGTTTTTTAATGGATCCTGGAGTGTTGCCACTGGAATATTTCCTGTCTTTTGTCTCTGGTGGGGCTGGAGAATTGATGTGGGTGTAGGAAAACAAAATAAAAAAAAAATAAAATAATAATAATAATAAAAAAAATAGATAAAGATTTAACAATTTTCCAGAAAGTTTGTCTGAGTTGGTTCTTGCTTTGGGAGATGAGATGTGGATCCCACGGGGATCTCAGGGACATCCTGCAATCCTGATAGTGAAATCTGGGGGGAGCATCCTGTCCCTTGTCAGTGGAAAAAAAAAATAAAATAAATTAAATAAAAATCCAAACCCCCCCCCCAAAGGTGTTAAAGCTGAAGTGGGGGCAGGAAGTCAGGAGCCTGGTGAAGCCCATTAAGATGGAAAAAGTGAAGTAATCCAGCACAGTGGGCCATTCAGGGGCTGCAAAAAAAAATAAAAAAATAAAAAAATAAAAATAAAAAAAGGAGATGGAGGCAGGGAGATTGAAATTGAGCTGGAAGCCGGGGGTCCCCCCGCGCAGCAGCAGCTGCAGATCGTGTCTGGCAAAGCCGAGTGTTTATTTGGACAATAATAGCCTTGAAGCCTCCTGATAAAACCATCTCCTTGCACTTCCATCCATAATTCTGCCAGGGGTTTGGTTTTCCTGGAGCCTTTTCCCTTCTGCTGGGATGTAAAGCAATCCCTGCTCCCGGCAGCGGAACGAGGGGGGAATGAAAATCATTTCCCTTGTAGAGGGCAGGCAGGGAGAATTAAAAATAATAATAATAAAAGGGGTTAAAACCCCAAAAAATTTAAAAAAAAAAATTAAAAATAAAAAAAAAAAGGAAGGGTCAATGTTTTGTTTTGTCTTGTTTTGTTTTGTTTTGTTTTGTTTTGTTTTGTTTTGTTTTGTTGGGGTTTTTTGAGGGGGGGATTAAAATAATAAAAATCATTTCCCTTGCACTGGGCAGGCAGGGAGATTAAAAAAAAAAAGGGGGTTAAAAATCCCATAAAATAAAAAATTAAGAATAAAAATTTTAAAAAAAGGGAAGGGTCAGTCTTTTGTTTTGTTGAGTTTTTTGAGGGGGGAATGACAAAGATGAAAATTATTTCCCTTCCACTGGGCAGGCAGGGAGAATTAAAAAATAAATTAAAAAAAAAAGGAATTAAAAATCTAAAAAAAATATTAAAAAATAAAAAAAAAAAAAAGGAGGGTCAGTCTTTTGTTGGGGTTTTTTGAAGGGGGGAATGAAAATTATAAAAATTATTTATCTTGCAGTGGGCAGGTAGGGAGAGTGTAAAAATAATTTTAAAAAGGGGGTTAAAAACTCCCCAAAATAATGATAATTTTAAAAAAAATTAAAAAAAGGAAGAGTCAGTCTTTTGTTTTGTTGGGGTTTTTTTGCTGGGGGGATGAAAATGATAAAAATTATTTCCCTTGCACTGGGCAGGCAGAGAGATTAAAAAATAATTTTAAAAAGGGGGTTAAAAGCCCCCACAAATTGAAAAAAATTAAAATATTTTAAAAAAGGAAGAGCCAGTCTTTGGTTTTGTTGAGGTTTTTTGAGGGGGGAATGAAAATGATGAAAATGATGAAAATGATTTCCCTTGTATTGGGCAGACAGGGAGATTTAAAAAAAAAAAAAAAAAAAAAAAAAGGGGTTAAAAAATCCCATAAAATAAAAAATTAAGAATAAAAAAAAAAATAAAAAAAAGGAGGGTCAGTCTTTTGTTTTGTTGGGGTTTTTTGAGGGGGGAATGAAAATGATGCAAATTATTTTCCTTGCACTGGGCAGGCAGGGAGATTGTAAAAATAATTTTAAAAAGGGGGTTAAAAAAACCAAAATAATAATAATAATAATAATAATAATAATAAATAATAAAAAGGGAAGAGTTAGGGGTTTTTTTGTTGGGTTTTTTTTTTGAGAGGGGGAATGAAAATGATGAAAATGATTTCCCTTGCAGTGGACAGGCAGGGAGATTAAAAATAATTTTAAAAAAGGGGTTAAAACCAAAAAAATTAAAAAGAAAAAAAAAAAAAAAAAAGGGAAAAAAAAAAAAAAAGGAAGGGTTAAAACCCCCCAAAAATTTAAAAAAAAAAAAATAAAATAAGAAAAGGAAGGGTCAGTCTTTTGTTTTGTTGGGTTTTTTTGAGGGGGGGATGAAAATGATGAAAATTATTTCCCTTGCACTGGGCAGGCAGGGAGATTTAAAAATAATAATTAAAAAAAGGGTTAAAACCCCCCAAAATAAAAAATAAAATAAAATAAAATAAAATAAAATAAAATAAAATAAAATAAAATAAAAAAGGTCAGTCTTTTATTTTGTTGTGGCTTTTTTTTTTTTTTTTTTTTTTTTTTTTTGGGGTTTCTTTTATCACCATCTTTAATTATTTCCTTGCACAAACAAACTGGGGGCCGGACTCTGTGCTCCTGAGGAAGCAGCAGAGGAAGGAGCCTGTTTTCTCTGTTTTCTGCCCCCTCCTCGCCCCGTCCCTGCTGCTGCCTCCCCTTTTGTCTCCCTGATTTCCTGGACATGGATGGAAATCGTGGCCCTTCCAAACCCTCTCCCTCCTCCTCTGCCTTTGTACAGTCGAGAGGAGAAAGGAACCAGCTGCAAAGAAAGAAAAAAAAATAATAATAATAATAAAAAATAGGCTTTTCATGTCTCCCGTGCTCCCTGACCTCCCTTCAACACCTTGGGGTGCCCAGTGGGATTTCCAGGATTTCTTCAGTTACATTACACAAATCTCCTCCTCCTCCTCCTCCTTGAACTTGGAACAGCTGCCTCCAGAATTTTAGTGTGGGGTTTTTTTGGGAGGAAAAAAAAAAAATGGGAATTTTCATCTCTTTTCGTCCCTTTTAAAAGATTCAACTTGGCCTTTCCCAAAAATGAAGAAATGAATGTTGAGTTTAAGGCATGAGTGAATCGAAATGAGTCTGGTTTTAAAATCCGGGATTAAACTCGAATATGGGAATTCATGTAAAGTGTGGATGGATATTAAAGGCGAATTCCACACTGTGATTATTTAAAGCTGATTTAATTAAAACTTAATTGCCTTGTAAAGCACTGGGTGCCTTCAGTTCCTCCAGGCAGCTGCGAAAAACCCAAATCCAGGATCCTCATCCCTTGGAGAGGGGGAAAGATAAAGAAAATCAAGGTTTTGGATGCCAGGGAAGAGATTCTGGTCTGTGCTTTATCTCTAAGATGGGATTCCCCTGGAAAAAGCCAGAAAATACCATTTTCAGCAGAAATTAGAAAGGGCAAAGTCACAGATTTTCCTGTGGCTGCCAACCGTCCTTTAGGCTTTATTGGAATTTATAATTTTTAATCTCCAACAGGGATTTTTACAGAAAAAAAACCCCACAAAATCTCTTCTTCTCAATGCAGTCACACGGAAAGGCTGCTCCTTTTTCATGAAAGCACCCAGTCAGTGTCATTTTCTTGATAGATGAATAGAAAATCTATTTGGATGTGTTTATAGAGGGATTTAAACCTCAAAGGTGATGCTCGGTTGTGTGGCTTGACATCGAGAAGATTAAAATCCTCTCTGCCACCTCTTACCAAGAGAAATAATCTCAATTTAGCTGAAACAGCTGCTCTTGACTTGAAGGCAACGAGGCTTTGAGAAGTTTCTGCTTCCTTAAAAATCTTTTTTTTGCCTTTGAGTTTTCACTCTTGGATTTGGGGCTCCTTCAGCAACTGCTGCCGTCCTTTACTGAGGAATTTTGGTGACGTTTTTGTGGTGTCTCAGCCCTTCCTGACAATCCCAAACAGGTCCCTCTCCCAAACCTCTTTCTCAGCGTCTCCAAATTTTTTTTCCTGCACCTTTTCCCCTGCAGATTTTTATTTATTTATTTTTTTTTCCTCCCCTCCACACACACACACACACACACACACACACACACATCTGTTTTCCAATCTGGAGCCCAGAATGGGATCAATCTGCCCAACACTCACCAGGAATGTACATCATAAAAAAGACAGAGGCCACATTGCAGGCGAGCCGTCAGCGCGGCGCGGTCACCGATGGATGAAATATCGAGTTGGGCTGCAGAGACCCAGAGCTTTATTTGGGGTCTTTTATGAGCTGTTGCTCCCAAAATGGACCCCCCCCCCAAAAAAAAAAAATAAAACCTGTGGGCAGGGATGGTCTCCACGCTCGGAGAATATCGGGGAGGTTGTTGTGAATGTGTATTTTAAATACAAACAGGATACAACAGAAGTTGAGGATAAAAATCTGTCCAGGGCAAGGACTTGGATCAGCTCAGAATATTCTGGGATTCTGTGGAAAATGGTAAAAGGAGGAAGCCTTGGCTCCACAGCCACCACATCATTTCTTTGTATTTATAAGCTGTTTTATCACGTTTTTGATTAACGAGGGACTCAAAATAAAATAAAATAAAAGCTGTGGTCAGGGATGGTCCACGCTCAGAGAACATCAGGGGGAGGTTGTTGTGAATGTGCACTTTAAATACAGAAGTTGAGGATATGAATCTGTCCAGGACAAGGATTAGGACTTGGATCAGCTCAGAATATTCTGGGATTCTGTGAAAAATGGTAAAAGGAGGAAGCCTTTGGGGGGATAGCACTTAACATTATTTCTTTGTATTTATAAGCTGCTTTATCACATTTTTGATTAATGAGGGACTCAAAATAAAATAAAATAAAATAAAACAAAATAAAAGGTGTGGTCAGGGATAGTCTCCACGCTCGGAGAGTATCAGGGAGGTTGTTGTGAATGTGCACTTTAAATACAGAAGTTGAGGATAAGAATCTGTCCAGGACAAGGATTAGGACTTGGATCAGCTCAGAATATTCTGGGATTCTGTGAAAAATGGTAAAAGGAGGAAGCCTTTGGGAGGATAGCATTAAACATCATTTATTTGTATTTATAAGCTGCTTTATCACATTTTTGATTAACGAGGGACTCAAAATAAAATAAAATAAAATAAAATAAAACAAAATAAAAGGTGTGGTCAGGGATAGTCTCCACTCTCGGAGAGTATCAGGGAGGTTGTTGTGAATGTGCACTTTAAATACAGAAGTCGAGGATAAAAATCCATCCAGGGCAAAGACATGGATCAGCTCAGAATATTCTGGGATTCTGTGAAAAATGGTAAAAGTAGGCAGCATTTGGGAGGATATCATGAAACATCATTTCTTTGTATTTATAAGCTGCTTTATCATATATTTTATTAATGAGTGACTCAAAATTCATCAGAGATCTCTTGGGACAGCAACTTTTGTGCGGGTTTGGCTTTATTAATATTTTAATCTTTGGGTTTGGCCACTCTGCTGGGCCTGTTGGTGCTTTCCACGTGCTTTATTCCCGATTTTTGGCCAGGGCTGGGCAGTGGGGTTGTGTTTAGTCTGTTGGGGCAGGGCTGGGATCCGTCTTTCCTCCCCTTTTCCCTTCCCGTTCCGCCGCGCTGGCGGAACCGTAAACGCGGATTCCAAACGACGCTGCTGCTTCCCCGGACACCCAGGGAGCTGCGAGGGCTGGCCAGGAGGTTTCTGGCTCCTTGCAAATATTTCTGGCCCCTTGGAAATTTATCTTGTAGGTAAAGCACAAATATACCCAGAGAGCCGCTGCCCCACTGAGAAAAGACTCTTTAAAATTCACTTCGTGTTTCTCCCACCACAGGATTCCCCTGGTTTTGCTGCCGGTGGAAATATTTCATCCAAAAAGCAGGAGAATGTCCTTCCCTTGTCTAATCAGCTGCTGCTTCATATCAAACTCATGATTAAATCTAAAAATCAGGGGAATCATTTTCCATTTTCTCATGTTGAGCTGTTGTCATTTGTCCTGCAAATGTCAGGGTTGTGACTCTAGAGGCACGAAATTTGAATTTTGTCCATCTGTTCAGCACTTCCAAAACTCATTTTGTTACCAATCATGGAAATAAAAGATCGAATCAGCTGCTGAATATCAATAAAAGAAAACACAGTTAAAATGGAAAGATGTAATTCCATCAGGCCTGAATTTCTCGGAGTTAAAGCAAACAGAAAGTTGATGTTACTCCTGTCCAGGAATTGGCCAAAAACCATAAGGAACCAACAAAAGTCCTGCACTTTTCTTAGTGACCCAAACTGAACCAGCGACAAATAATCTGCAATTTTCACCTTCAAACCATTTTGCGGAGAGCGGATTTGGCCGTCGCAAATCACAGCGGAGCTTTGAGAGCCTACGTGGAATAATTCAGCCAAGAAATTGGGCCCAACCATCACCAGAGCAGTGAGAAAACAAACACAAGTGGATTAACATAATTGCTTAATCAACAGCATTCACCGAAGGGCCTGCAAGTGTGTGGAATTAATCATCTCATTGTGAGGAGCATTATGAGTAATGAACATAATGAGAACTTTGCACAGCTGGCAACTATTTTAATCCATTAACCAGCAAAAATAAATAGGTCTAGAAAAACAACGTTTCGTCTTATTTTTCACTCCATAACCAGGCTCGATAGTGAATATTGGGGTTAATTGGAGGAATTAAAAGGGAGAATCGTCTTCCAAAGCTTCTTCCTGCCCAGCTATGAATGGCAACTCCTTCCACAAGAATATTTCCCTCAGTCATAATCAATAGATTCTGCATTTCCCTGGTGGTTGGAATCTTTTTGGTGGAATTAGTGGGATTTTTATTGGGAATTCTGCAGAAAATATTTTGGATGTTGACAGTGTACACCCAAATAATTTAATTGGGCATGAAGATGGTGGTGCAGGTCATGGCCAAGTCTTGGGAACCATCTTTACTTCCCTGAATTAATCCAGATAGAAATTTGGTGATCTCCACCTCAACCCTCCTGAAAAGGTGAACCTGGAATATTTCAGGCATTGAGGAGCAGTTTGTGGGGATAAGAAATCCTTGGGGAAAAACAAACCAGAATTCCAAATGCCTCGGGAGATGAACATCTGAAAATATTGGATAGATTCTGCTTTTGGCTCCAAGTTTTGGGGTCACTTTGGGTGCCACAAACCCTCCTGGGCCTGGGGAGGTCCTGCTTGACTTGACTGAGCCCAAAAGGGCTGGGATTGTTGGTTTCCCAAAAGTTTTCCAAGGAAATATTTACCCACAGCCATGGCTGACCTGCGATGACTCAATCAGCCTCAGGCTGGCAGGAAAAACCAACTTCCACCCAGGGATTTGGGAGACAAAGTGCTCCCTCCTGGCTCCAGCCAATCCATCTCTGCCCCAGCCCAAGGGTCACCAGGCAGCGGCATCTTCCCCCTTCCAGCTGCCCAAAGCTCCCCCAGATTCCTCCGGAACAGCAAATTTAGGGATGTGTGGAACATCCACAACTTTGTTGTTTTTTCCGAGCACGATTTTTCTCCTTTAAGAGCAGGGAAACGAAGAGAGGGCGTTAAATAAAGCAAATAATCCTCGTTGTGCTCTGAGGTTTGGCAAAGGGAAGCTCCTTATCTGTGGCCATCCTCCTCCAAATCCCGCTGTCTCCTCCCTGCGCTGGGCTGAACGCTGCAAAAATCCTCTCGGAACTGATAAGGGAAATGTCAGCAGGCCGGTCCCCCCTTCCTGAAGTGGGATGTTCAGACAGGGATGGGATCCAGCCTGGAAGTGCTCGAGGGGAAAGTGCTTTGGTGCAGGAGTTTGAGAGAAAACAGAATTAACGGCGGGATGGACACGGATTGCTCGTTTGGCTGTTGAAATCAGGGAGGAGGAAAGAGTGGGCAAAAAAATAATAAGAGAAAATAAATAACCAGATAACAAAAAAAAACCCAAAAAAAACTAAAAAAAAGAAAAAAAAAAGGAAAAAACAACAACAACAACAAAAACAAACAAACAACAACAAAAAAAAACCAAAAAAACAAACAAAAAAAAAACAAACAAAAAAACCCACAAACCAACCCCCCCCAAAAAAAAACACACCAAAAAAACCACAAAAAAACCAAAAACAAAACAAAAAAATCCACAAAAAAACAAACAAACAAAACCAAAACAAAAACAAACAAACAAACAAACAAGAAACAAAAAAACCAAACACAAACAAACAAACAAAAAAAAAACCCCACCAAAAGACACACAAAAAAAAACCCCAGAAGACTAAAAATTTTTCTCCAAAAATTCTTCTCTGTAACCGATATGAATTCTTAATATAAATATTAATTTTAGAGAATCTTTCCGCTATTCCTCGTGCTGGAGACAGGATAAGAGGAGTTATTATTCTCAAGACACATTTATGGCCGTTATGATTAATCTCCAGAAAGATTTGGATAATAAAGTCACCAAGAGAATAAGTTTGAGCTTATGAGCTTAATATTGTCAACAAATGGGCTTGTCTGTTTTAAAACCAGCAGAAAATGAAGAAATAAAGAGAGCTGGGAGAATTACAGAATCCTTCAGGTTGGAAAAGTTCTCTCTGACTGGAGAGTCAAGGCCAGATTTTTTTCCCCACAAAGGTTTTAATTAAACATGGATGTCTTCACTAAATATTTAAAATTTCAAGCAGAAATTTCAATATTTCCGTAAAAGGACATCAAGTAAATGATGAAATGAGATCAGGGACATAAAAAGTGCAGTTATTGGGCAGGTAAATGATTTTTTTGATCAGAGGAAGATGTTTTTCCTGATGTTTCTAAAAATCTGAGGCAGAAATACCTCCAGTTTATAGAAGAGCTTCCTATATTTTGAATATTTTATTTTGAAACCTTGTTTACAACCCAATGGTTTATCCTGTTCACTGAAAAGGAAAATTCCAGGAAAAGGAAAAATTCCAATTACAAACCTGAGATTTGCTGTATCTTTTTTTCCCTTTCCAGAAGACTGCACACTTGTAAAGGAGCATTATTTAAACATGGCTTATGATGGGGAATAAGGTCTGAGAGCTGAACTCGGATCTTTTTATTTCAATTTTTTGGTTTTCCACTTTCTGCAAGCTCCAGTTGGCATCTCCACAGCCATCAGGATCATCCTCAGTGCCAGAAAATCAAGTCAGATCCCAAAGGAACTGGGAAATACCTGCCTCAAGTCTCTAATTTTACTCTTTTTGTGAAAAAAGAGACCCCAAAACTGCTTTTCTTCTGCTGGGCCAAACCATGGAACAATCCCTGGATGGATCTGGAGGCTGCAGGTCCAAACTCCTTTGGTTTCTGTAAATTCTGAGTGTTCCTTCCCAGGACGGTTCCCCAGACCAGAAAATTGGGATCAGCACACCCACAACAGGAAATCACTGCCAGGGTTGGGATTTTTCCTCCAGATTTCTCAGAGGTTTATCCAGGATCAGGAAGGGGATGAGCTGCTCCTGGTTCCTCCTGTGATCCAGATCTGATCCCTCTTCCCATCCAAAATCCTGATGTTCTGCTGTAGTCCTGTTTAACACTGGGAATATGGGTTTGGGAGATCCCTAAAGGAATTTGGGGATTCACCACAGGGGAGCTGTTCCAGAGACACCCTCAGGGCTTATTTTGGAGGCAGAACACTCCCTGGGAGTTGTTGGTGGAGCGACTTGAGAGAAAATCGTGCTTTTTTCTGAACTCTTCTCTTAAGAAAAAGCCCAATTTCTGAGATTGCCTCAAATCCCTGATTCGAGCTGATTTTGGGGTGGATCACAAGGAAACTTTTCCCCCATGGCAGATCCCAAAGGTGTCCAGGAGTGCTCAGGAGCCTCTGGCAGATGAATTTACCCAAATCCAACCATGCAGAGCTTCCCTCCCGCTTCCCTCTGCGGATTTTTCTGGAATAAAAAATCCCCCCCAGCATTTTTTTACCCTCTTCCTTTTATTTATTTTTTTTTTTCCCTTTCCTCCAGCAGGATTTGGGGCTTTATCTCAGAGCTGGGGCTGTGCCTGCTGAGGCCTCTCAGAAGGCTCTTTCTGGCCCAGGTTCCCCTTGGTTCAAACACGTCCCTGCCCAGCCTTTGAGCCGAAAGGCGGAGATGAAGTCAACAAGTGAAATATGAAAATAAATAAAACCCCAGTTCAAACAAACCACTCGCCTCAATAAATAGCTCCTGGCCTCTTTTCAGGGCTGGCCAGCAAATCATCTGGGCTATCTTGTTTTCCAACAGCTCGAGAGCCTTCAAAGCTTACCTTGTTTGGGAGCACTTAGCTCAGCTGGAGGAGAAGTGATTCAGATATTGTCGCGTATCGATGATTCATGATGGCCCTGCTGCGAAATGAAAGCAAAGGAGTCCAATCAATAAAATTATTGAGCCGCTTTGAACTAGTTCCAGGTCAATTTTTCTTGGCAATTTTTGCACTTCCTGAATTATGCCGACCCGAGGCATGAATAATGATCTAAAATTACACAATATACAGAAACCATCTGTTAGATAGACACGGGCAGGGTGATGTCATTGGGGCTACTTCTAATCTGGAGCCTTGGATGCTGCCAGTGATGATGTCACGGGCTTGGCAACACAAGGGTTGGGTTGGTGGAGCACCAGCAGCAAAATGTGATTTTTCCCCCGGTTTTTTTATGGAAAGAATTGAGTTGTGCTCATTGTCTCCAGGAGAATGGAAGGCCTGTGGGCTTGGATAATTTGTCTGATCTGGAAGAGGGTGAGAATAGAAGCAGAATCCACTCTTGAGAGACAGCTCGTCAAGAGACCAGACCCAAAATATCTCGGATTTGCCCAGTGTTCTCCTCCCCAGATCCCACCCGGGATCTCACAGAGCTGGATTTGCCTGGCCAGGCTGGTCAGGGGGCTCAGAGCAGCCAGATGTGTCCAGGAGCAGCTGCAGTTCCAGCTGGGGCCTGGATGCCCTGTTTCCATCCCAGTGAGAGCTCCACCAGGCCCCGTACTCTGGATCCAGCCCAGCCCTGCTGAGGGTCACAGCGAAATTCCAAAATCTGTTTTGGATGCCGTGAGCATTCCGGGTTGGAATCCTTTCCCCATCCTGGTGATAACACAGGAGCAAAGCTTATCTGCCAGGGGTTTTATCCACATCTGCCACTATAGGACTGAAATGAACCACACACACACGGTCAGGTCGTCAGGGCGAAAATAGAGAAGTTTATTTTTCTGTTTATACAGATTTTGGACAATGACCACGGATTGGAGGATGAGGTTGCCACCTCTCCAACCACACTGGTCAAACTCAAAATCCATCAATTGTCCTTCTTCAAGAGAGGACTAATAAATAATCACTTTGTTTACATGAAAATCTATGAGAAACTCCACCACAAAAACGCAAACATCAGAAGGCTGAAAAAGATCAGGGTGACACACAAGCACTGGCATTTGTGTCAAAGAAGGATTAAGGTACAAAATATTGGAACAAATTGTCCATGGAGCAGCTCAGCCTCTCTGAAGGACGGAAAGTTGAAGTTTTCTCCCCTTCCAATTGTTAGTTGTTACCACCTTGAGCTGTTGGGAATGTTTATTCCAATTTTTCTTCCTTCCTGAAGGTCAGAGATGGTGTCTCCCATCACTCACTCAGGCTTGGTCAAACAACAATGAACAAAAATTCAATATTTTTGTCTCATCTTTGCAGTAATTAAACAAAAAACCCAACTTCTCTGTGACTTCCAGGAGAGAATTTCTTAATTTTCAGAACATAAAGAACCATTAGTGGGTGGTGTTTCACCGAGTCTCCCAAGGCAGGCTCGAGGAGAGCTGAGTTTCATTTAAACTTTGTCTAAAATTTCACTTAATTCCTGCTTGTTTATCAGGATGTGTAATTTAATTGCTCTAAGTGACTGAAAATGTATTTCTAAGCTGGATGGAAATCTGTAAACAATCTGGAAGTTTCTTATTTTTACATCGTTTTCACTCTGCCTTCAGGGCTCGGTGAGATAATCAAATGTTAGTTTTTCTTTCTGAATGCAGTAGCCCCGTGCACATCCCTTGAAAGGGAAATTGAGCCATAAAACCCCAAAATTCAGGTTTTAAACCTGCAGCAGCCACTTCTGACTCGTAAAGCTTCACATCAGCCCAAACACAACCAATTGTCCCACAAAATGGTGATTGGGAGTGGGAAAATACAAAAATCTGGAAGTGTTTTGGGATGGGTTGATTCAGAAATCATGGAATCATTTAGTTGGAAAAGACCTCGAAGGTTGAGTCAAACTGATGAAAATTCAAATAGAAATTAATGTGCAATTCTGTGAGCAACAGCTGGAATGAGGAGATTCTGGAAATATTCTGGAAATCTTTCCCTTTATTATTTTCTCTGTCAAAATCTTCTGTATTTCAGCCCTTTCAAGCACAAAAAAAAAAAAAAAAAAAAAAAAAAAAAAAAAAAAAAAAAAAAAAAAAGGGTCCCAGATGATAAAAATACATCATTTGACATGTAAAAAAAATATAAATTTAATCAGTTTTATGTACAGACATCCTGTGCTCTGAAATGAAAGGGATTTTTGCTGTGTTTTAAAGCAACAATTTTGGTGAAGGGAGAATCCAAATTCTCACGTTCAGGAATCTATAACAAAGATCTGTATCTGACATCTGACACTATATGAATTCAGGAATTCATAATCTATAATATCTATAAAATTAAATTGGCCATTAATTACAGCTGATTCTTCATGCCAGCCTTGGGATTTCCCATTTTAAAGGGCGAAGAAGAATTAAAAAAGTCACTCTTGGACCAGAAAAAAAAAAAAAAAATTAATTTTTTTTTTTTTAAAGCAGGGCTGTGCCTTCTTCCCTGAAGGAACCAGGATTTGGAATTTCTCATTCCCCATTTTTTGAGCTCCTGCTAAAGCCCAGGAGCACCCAAGGCACTGAATCAAGGCTTTTGTTGGAGTCCTGTTGATGGAAATCTCTGCTGGCGTGCCCCATCGCCATGGCAGCGGCACAGGCCGTGCCTGCCCCGTGTTTTCCTTGGCAATCCATCAAAGGAGTGGGGAATGGGCGAGCTTTGGGGCAGGAGGGATCCGGGGGGCTTTGATTTGGGAAGTCCCAGCCTTGCCCAGAGAGGATTTTCGCTCTTTTTGCGTGATGTTCCAGCAGGCAGGAGTTACAGAATGGAGTTTGCCATGAATCCTGGAAAAAGAAGAAAAAAAAAAGAGGGATTTTATGTTTAATTTTTAGTTTGAACAATGAAAAATGAATAGGGGAAAAAAAAAATAAATCCTGGGGTTTGCTTCTAGAGATGCCCAGAGCTTAAAGCTCCTGATTTCCACCCAATTCCTGCCAGGGGACCAGTGCAGGGAATCCCACTGAGAGAAATCCAGAGGAGTTTTCCCTCCAGAGCTTAAAGCTCCTGATTTCCACCCAATTCCTGTCACAGGATCAACACCAGGAATCCCACTGAGAGAAATCCAGAGGAGTGTCCCTTCCAGAGCTCACACCCTCTGATTTCCACCCAATTCCTGTTAGAGAATCAGTGCAGGGAATCCCAAGGAATGAAAGAAATCCCAAGGAGTTTTCCCTCCAGTTTAAAGTTCCTGATTTCCCCCAATTCCTATCACAGGATCAAAACCAGGAATCCCACTGAGAGAAATCCCAAGGATTTTTCCCTCCAGAGCTTAAAGCTCCTGATTTCCACCCAATTCCTATCAGAGGATCAGTGCAGGGAATCCCACTGAGAGAAATCCCAAAAAGTTTTCCCTCCAGAGTTTAAATCTCTTGATTTCCACCCAATTCCTGTCACAGGATGAATACAGGGAATCCCAAGGAATGGAAGAAATCCCAGGAGTTTTCCCTCCAGAGTTCCAAATTCCTGATTTTCCTCCAATTCCTGCCAAGGGGAATCTCCCTGATACAGACCCCCCCACGGCTTTGGGATAAAAAACCCCGTCCAGCACCTTTAGAATCCAAAGGAAATTTTGACAAATGAAAATGTTTACAGAAAAATTTTTTTTTTCCCTGCCATTCCCACTTTTACATTTTGCTTTGGCTACGATGAGATTAACGGGAAGGGTTGGATGGAATTGGGTTTTCCGTGACTCCCGTGGAAACAACCAAACTGTGCCAATGCCTTTGTGCTCCTTCTGCAATGGAATCGGATTGGAAATGGAACTTGGATGAGGGAAGGGACCCAAGATTTGTTTTAAAATCTGGCAAATGTGAAATCCCTGCTTTAACAGCAATAAAATAATAAATTCCTCCCAAAAAATGCCATATGTTTTAGGGATACTGTCAAGTTATTTAGGGCCCAAATTTAGGTTTTCTGAAAGGAAAAGAGAAGAGAAAAATAGGGTTATTTACAAGGAAAAATTGTGACTTTTATCAAACATTTCAACAACAGTTTCTCCTTTATTCACCTGTGAGTGAACAAACCCAGTGGGGTTGCTCAGGCAGGTGAAGTTTAGATTTTATATATTTGGCCCCAATATTTCAGTGTTAATAAGAGTGAGTTTTAGCCCAAAAAAGTGTGTTACAAACAATAATTCAGGATGTCAGGCTGAATTCTGAATAATTCTGACATAATCAGAAATCTGAAAATAATTCTCACAAATCCTGGGAATTAAAATACTGCCCAGATAATCAGATATTGATTAATTAAAACAAACCCTTTCCTCTACAAAGCAAATATAATTTTATAATTTTATTCCTAACAGACACAGCACCATTATTCTCTTTTTTTTTTTTTTTTTTTTTTTTTTTTTCCCCTTTTCAAAGAACTTTTGACGCTCTTGATTTCTACCACCCAGAAAAACGGGTGAAAAACGCTCATCTTAATTTCTTAATTTCCTTTTTTTTTTTTTTGGAGGAGGAGGGGGAGACAAATCTCCATCTCTAAATCTGCAGCCCATGCGGGATTTCAAATGCTTCACTTATCTGGTATTGTAAACCCGAGGCCCGTGGAGTAATACTCACCAGACAAGTCATAAATCATGAGCGAGAGACAGGTGCAATAAATACCGGTGTCAGAAAGTTACCAAAGTAAAATTATATTGTTTTGACAAGATGTCCAGATGCGTTGACAACGGGGGCGAGTAAATGGGCTCGCTCTGAGAGGGTCTATTAGTGCAGGGCAGGCTGAGGGGGAAAAAAAAAAACAACCCAAAAAAAGATCCAAGAAAAATAACCCAAAAGCTTAAAGGCTTATCAGGAGAACGATGTAACTACTGCAAAACACCGATGAGGATATTCATTTTTCTGAGGGATTCTTCCTTTTCTTTCCACAGTGATCAATGAAAGGCATCTCTGAAAAAAAAAACAAAAAAACCCCCCAAAAAAAAAACAAAAAAAAAAAAAAAAAAAAACAAAAAAAAAAAAAAAAAAAAAAAAAAAAAAAACAAAAAAAAAAAAAAAAAACACCACCAAATTTTTGGGGTTTGCTTTGTTGTTTTAGGGTAAACGATGATTGACAAAGAATAATTATCTTTTTTTTTTTTTTTTTTTTTTTAGCAGCATTTCAGTAGCTTTCATTTATTTAATGTTCTTGCTCCTCCTCACACAGAGTTTTTATATTAAAAAAAAATCAATTCAGCTCTTCTTCTCTGCTGGATAGATCTGACATGTACATGAGTAAATTTCTAAATATACGTCAATTTTACATTAATAATAACAGGCTTCTGTGATTTTCTGAATTAGGCCAGAAAGGTTCAGCAATTTCCAGTGGCAAATCCTGAGCAATTTGTCCAAGATCAGAGAGAGGTTAAGACAGAAAGAACAACTTTCGACCTCACCAATTTCCCCAGCCATGAGCCCACCCCTAATTCTTTGTTTGTACACAATCCTTCAGGATTCTGGATTTGTTTTATTTTATTATTTTTATTCCATGTATTTGGTCGAAGCCCTTTGTGATGTTTCCAGCAGAATATTCTTGCTGAATTCTGGTTTTGGGATTAACCTTGGGCCGTGCCTGGATTTATTTTCTTTTTGGGTTTTTTTGGTTTGTTTTCTTTTTTTTTTTCTTTTTTTTTCTTTTTTTTTTTTTTTTTTTTTTTTTTGGGGTGGGGGGGAGGGGTTTATTTTTTTGGTTGGTGGTTTTGGGTTTTGGGTTTTTTGGGGTTTTTTTTGGTTGGGTTTATTTTTTTGGTTGGTGGTTTTTGTTTTTTGGGGTTTTTTTGCTTTTTTTTTTGGTTGGTTGTTTCGTTTTGTTATTGCTGTTGTTGTTTGGGTTTGTTGGGGTTTGGGGGTTTTTTGGGGGGATTTTTTGGGTTTTGGGGGGTTTTGGGGGGGTTTTCTGGTTGGGTTTTTATTTTTTTGGTTGGTGGTTTTTGGTTTGGGGTTTTTTTGGTTCTCTTTTTTGGTTGGTTGGTTGGTTTAGTTATTGTTGTTGTTGTTTGGGTTTGGGGTTTTTTGGGGGATTTTTTTGGTTGGGTTTTTTTTTTTGGCTGGTGGTTTTTGGTTTGGGTTTGGGTATTTTTGGTTCTTTTTTTTTGGTTGGTTGTTTCGTTTTGTTATTGTTGTTGTTGTTTGGGTTTGTTGGGGTTTTGGGGTTTTTGGGGGGATTTTTTGGGTTTTGGGGGGGTTTTTTGGTTGGGTTTATTTTTTTGGTTGGTGGTTTTTGGTTTGGGTTTTTTTTGGTTCTTTTTTTTGGTTGGTTTTGTTATTGTTGTTGTTGTTTGGGTTTGTTGGGGTTTTGGTGTTTTTTGGGGGGGATTTTTTGGGTTTTGGGGGAGTTTTGGGGGGGTTTTGGGGGGGTTTTCTGGTTGGGTTTTTATTTTTTTGGTTGGTGGTTTTTGGTTTGGGGTTTTTTTGGTTCTCTTTTTTGGTTGGTTGGTTGGTTTAGTTATTGTTGTTGTTGTTTGGGTTTGTTGGGGTTTTGGGGTTTTTTGGGGGGGATTTTTTGGGTTTTGGGGGGGTTTTTTGGTTGGGTTTATTTTTTTGGCTGGTGGTTTTTGTTTTTTGGGTTTTTTTGGCTTTTTTTTGGTTGGTTGTTTCGTTTTGTTATTGCTGTTGTTGTTTGGGTTTGTTGGGGTTTGGGGGTTTTTTCGGGGGGGATTTTTTGGGTTTGGGGGGTTTTGGGGGGGTTTTCTGGTTTGGGTTTATTTTTTTTGGTTGGTGGTTTTTGTTTTTAGGGTTTGGGTTTTTTGGGGTTTTTTTTTGGTTGGTTGGTTGGGTTTGTTATTGTTGTTGTTTGGGGTTTTGGGTTTTTTTGGGGGGTTTCTTGGTTTTGCTTTTTTTTTTTTTTTTTTTTTTTTTTTTTTGGGGGGGGGGGCGGTTTTTGGGGTTTTTTGGGTTTTGGAGGGATTTTTTCCTGCCTGGATTTTAAATCCTCAGGAGCAGAATTCTTTCTGGGGAAGGGATGAGCACTAAAACTCTTCCCTGTGATAACGACTGGAAATAATGCAGGGACACCTCACTAAACGAGATTAGAATGTGTCCTGTCCCTGCACCAACAGATCCAGCCCCCCTCAGACATTCTGTGCACCAAACCAAGGCAACCATGGAATGATTTGTGCTGGAAGGGACCTTAAAACTCATTTTTTCCACCCCCTGCCATGGGGTGGAACATTTTCCACTACTCCAGGTTGCTCCAAACTGGCCTTGGACCTTCAGGGATTTTTGTACCAGCGCAGTTAAACTTTGCTCCATTGCCATTCCTTCCCAATTTCCCAAATTTAGCACTTTTTTTCCCCCCTTTTTTCCCTAATTTCTGTGTTCTGACACTCAAATTAATGTCAAAATCTTAATATGGAAAGAAATCTGGGTATTTCTGCCCAGGCAAAACTCATTTCACACTGTTTTAGGAGAAACTTTTGGCTCCCAGAGCTGCTCCATGGATGTTGTTGGATTTGGAGCTTTTGGGCTGCCAGGCCAGGCATCAGCACCCTGTAAAAAAAAAAAAAATAAAAAACAAACCCCAATATGTTTCTGTTGAAAGGAATGTGCTACCATAAATGAAGGCACTTGAAGGTCAAAGGTCACCGGGAGTAATTAGCCCGAGCCATTAAAGGAAGAATAAAAATCATGTTTTACAAGCTGATAGAAAAGAAAGTTGAAAAATATGCCTTGGAGAGAGAGAGGAAAAAAAAAATAAAAATAAAATAAAAGCAACAAAAATGCAGCAGCACATGGTGGGGTGGGTGTTGTTCGCTCACATTTATTTTCTTTATGAAAAATCTGCTCCTGGCCCACTCTGAGCACTGTTGAAAATTCAGGAGGGGGAAAAAAAAAAAAAAAAAAAAATCAATTCTCCTGTGCCGTGTATAATGTTTTAAAAGCTACCTTTAAATTGCTCCAGCCTTTTTATCATCACATTATCTCCTTCCTCCATCTTAAAACCTGCTTGACGTTGGAAAAATACACAGAGTTTGACAAGCCAGGCTGGAGGGGGAACCCAAAGATACTCTTGGAAATTGTTGCCCATTTCCCAGCAGCTCCAGGAAAACGTTGTGTGAGCACAAACAACACACAAAAACCAGGCAGCCCCTGGCCCAGGACCCTGATGGATGAGTGACCCACTCAAGAAACCCCCCAGGGCTTCATCACTGCCCATTTTGCTAAAATTAAACCCAAAATGTTCAAGGCAACGCTGAAGTTGCTAAGTTGGGTGAAGTGGGGAGAGATTTTTAGCGCAAATTGGAGGAAAATCCAGATGGAGGTGATGCTTTGGTCAGTGGTGCTTGGGAGTTGTGCAGAAGAATTTAAAAATGAAAAACAACATTCCTTTTTATTTATTTTATTTTTTTTTATTAGGCATTGTGGGTGTCCCATCCCTGGAAGTGTCTCAGGCAGGGCTGGGTGGATTTGGAGCTTCCTGGGATGGTGGAAGGTGTCCCTGACCATGGCAGGGGATGAGATGAGTTTTAAAGTCTTTTCCAACCCAAAGCTGTGGTTCTCTGCTATCAGGAAAATCCAGGAAATTTTGCTAAAATTAAACCCAAAATGTTCAAGGCAACGCTGAAGTTGCTGAGTTGGGTGAAGTGCAGAGAGATTTTTAGCACAAATTGGAGGAAAAATCCAGATGGAGGTGATGCTTTGGTCAGTGGTGCTTGGGAGTTGTGCAGAAGAATTTAAAAATTAAAAACAGCATTCCTTTTTATTTAATTTTTTTATTTATTAGACATTGTGGGTGTCCCATCCCTGGAAATGTCTCAGGCAGGGCTGGGTGGATTTGGAGCTTCGTGGGATGGTGGAAGGTGTCCCTGACCATGGCAGGGGATGAGATGAGTTTTAAAGTCTTTTCCAACCCAAACCTGTGGTTCTCTGCTATCAGGAAAATCCAGGAAATTTTGCTAAAATTAAACCCAAAATGTTCAAGGCAACGCTGAAGTTGCTAAGTTGGGTGAAGTGGGGAGAGATTTTTAGCACAAATTGGAGGAAAATCCAGATGGAGGTGATGCTTTGATCAGTGGTGCTCAGGGAGTTGTGCAGAAGAATTTAAAGATGAAAAACAGCATTCCTTTTTATTTAATATTTTTTTATTATTATTAGACATTGTGGGTGTCCCATCCCTGGAAATGTCTCAGGCAGGGCTGGATGGGTTTGGAGCTTCGTGGGATGGTGGAAGGTGTCCCTGACCATGGCAGGGAATGAGTTTTAAAGTCTTTTCCAACCCAAACCTGTGGTTCTCTGCTATCAGGAAAATCCAGGAAATTTTGCTAAAATTAAACCCAAAATGTTCAAGGCAACGCTGAACTTGCTAAGTTGGGTGAAGTGGGGAGAGATTTTTAGCACAAATTGGAGGAAAATCCAGATGGAGGTGATGCTTTGGTCAGTGGTGCTCAGGGGTTGTGCAGAAGAATTTAAAAATGAAAAACAGCATTCCTTTTTATTTAAATTTTTTTATTATTATTAGGCATTGTGGGTGTTCCATCCCTGGAAGTGTCTCAGGCTGGGCTGGGTGGATTTGGAGTTTCCTGGGATGGTGGAAGGTGATCCCTGACCATGGCAGGGAATGAGATGAGTTTTAAAGTCTTTTCCAACCCAAAGCTGTGGTTCTCTGCTATCAGGAAAATCCAGGAAATTTTGCTAAAATTAAACCCAAAATGTTCAAGGCAAAGCTGAAGTTGCTGAGTTGGGTGAAGTGGGGAGAGATTTTTAGCGCAAATTGGAGGAAAATCCAGATGGAGGTGATGCTTTGGTCAGTGGTGCTCAGGGGTTGTGCAGAAGAATTTAAAAATGAAAAACAGCATTCCTTTTTATTTAATTTTTTTATTTATTAGACATTGTGGGTGTTCCATCCCTGGAAGTGTCTCAGGCAGGGCTGGATGGATTTGGAGTTTCCTGGGATGGTGGAAGGTGATCCCTGACCATGGCAGGGAATGAGATGAGTTTTAAAGTCCTTTCCAACCCAAAGCTGTGGTTTTCTGTTATCAGGAAATTCCAGGAGGTTTTTCAGGATGTTCCCTGTGTCAGGCTTGTCAGGGATATCCAAAGCAGTTTTGTTCCAAAGGATTCCCAGCACTGGGAATAACCAACCCTGCCTTCAGCACTGAAAACCTCAGAAAAAAATTTTAAAAAAACTTTTGATTCCCCAAGTCCTGTCATGAACGACTCAGAACTGACAACCTCAAAATAAAATAAAAAAAAATATCCTTCAAGTTATCTCCAGTTGTCTCAGGAACCATCTTCAAATAATTTGCTTTTCACCCTCTTCCTCCTCACCCCATCCCAAATCAGAACATCCAATTTTCCAACAACTTCCTGATTATTTTTTTTTTATTTTTTTCCCCCCTTTCTCTTCCTTCCTTTCCCTTTTGGATAAAATGTTGTTTTCAGTAGGTTCTGGTGCAATTCCTCTGTCTTTAGCTGCACAGATTTTGATAGGATGATATTTTCAACATTTTCTGGTGAAATTTCTCTGTGTTTATCTGTACAGATTTTTTGATAGAATTCTGTTTTCAGCATTTTCTGGTGAAATCTCTCTGTTTTAGAAGGGCCAATTTTGATAAAGTGCAGTTTGCAGCAGGTTCTGGTGAAATTCCTCTCTCTTTAGCTGTAAAGATTCTGATAGAACGTTGTTTTCAACATTTTCTGGTGAAATCTCTGTGTTTATCTGTACAGATTTTGATAGAATTCTGTTTTCAGCATTTTCTGGTGAAATCTCTCTGCTTTAGACCTGCAGATTTTGATAAAGTTCTGTTTTCCATATTTTCTGCTGAAATTCCTCTGTCTTTAGCAGTACAGATTTTGCTAGGATGATGTTTTCAGCAGATTCTGATGAAATCTCTGTTTTAGAAGTGCAGATTTTTACAAAACATTGTTTTTAACACTTTCTGGTGAAATCTCTCTGCCTCGGACTCCCCCAATTTCACGCCAGGATTGATTTCCCTCCACCAGGGACTCCTCCACCATCAGATATTCCCAGAATTATGTCTCCACTTTGGGCTAATCCATCCTGCATCCTCAATCTTGGTTTTAAAGCAGCAAAACCCTTTGTTTTGTCTCTTTTTCCCCTCATTTTACCTCATTCAGTGCATCCACTGACCCCATATCCACATTTCACCTTCAGCACCCCATTTTTATTTATTTTTTTTCCTCCAAGACCCCCCAAATCCCTGGGAAGCCGCATCCCCAAGCCTGCAATTCCCCACAGGACACTTAGACATTTGCTTTTAATCCGCGCCCCGAGTTCGTAATGGATTCTGTAAACACAATCACGAGGACTTTTCCTAAAGGGAAGCACTCCCCAAATCCCAGCCATTTTTGCTGACACTTTTGACTCTCGGGCTTGATCTTTGCCCAGGTTGCCAAATAAAAAGGGCAGAGGGCAGAGTTGAAAAGCGGCCGTTTGCCCCCTCGGATTATTGGAAATCAAACCGCGGCGGAAACGCTCCGGAGGGATTGGAGGAAACTCCTGCCCCCCAGCCCCGCTCCCCCCGAGGAAGGATGTCATTAGATTGTTTTCTAAGGTTAGGTCTGTTTATAGAAATAAACACTTGAGTGAAAACAGGCATGAAATGCTAGAAAGGCACAAATGCACCGGGGTTGTTGTGGTGCCACCAGCACGGCTCGGGACGAGAATTTCCTCAAGTTCAATCCTCTCTGCTCCGCCAAAATCTCTTTTCATACATTTAATTTATTAATGATTTACCTGGGCATTGATGACAGACATGCAGACACCTCTGCATGTCTTTGGGAATGCTTAATATCGATTTTTATTATTATTATTTCAGCTGATTTCTGTCTGTTACCTCAAGGCCTTGCACAATCCAACACAACAATGAGACAATTCCCGTGTCCTCTTCGCAGACTTAATTACTCAATGCAGATTTTAATGATCAGAAATCAGTAATTAGTGTTATCAGCTCCCATTTAAGGCATCTGAAGTGAAGCTTTCCTAATTACAATTATCGAAGATTGTTCCTAAAGATGAATTTATGTTCCCAAACCACATTTCCCTGCTTGTCTGAGCTCCAAGATCCTCCAAAGACACTTTTTTATATTTCTTATATTTCTTCACCTGTGACTGGGAAGAGCTGGAGGATCCTGGATCTCACAGATCTCATTTCTTATCCTCACATCTCCAATTATTCCTTTTTCACTGCATTTTTCCCCTCACTCCCACGTGTCCCAATCCCACTCACTTGCTGTTTACTGACCAACACAGGAGCTTATTTTTTTCAGTTTTTAAATTTCATTGATTTCCCAACAACTTCCTGATTTATTTTTTTTCCCTTTCTCTTCCTTCCTTTCCCTCTTTTTCCACATCGGTGACGTGCAGCCACCACTTGGGATTTCTGTCATTTCCAATACAAGAGCTTGTTTTTTGCAATTTTTAAATTTAATTGATGTTCCAACAACTTCCTGATTTATTTTTTTTTTCCCTTTCTCTTCCTTCCTTTCCCTCTTTTTCCATTTCTGTGACATTCAGCCACCACTTGGGATTTGTGGCACTTCCCACCCCGTTCCTGCACAGCTCACGATTTCAGCTCTGGGTGCTGTTCCCACCTCTCTCCCCATTCCCATTTAGAAGCAGGAATAGCTCGAATAATTCTAAGAGTGGACAACAAACCAAAAAAAAAAACTAAAAATCCCCAAACCTTTGGCATTATGTAGAACCAGGAGCACATGGAGGAGGAGGGGAGAGTCCATAAATCATTCTTCCTGCCACATCTGTTTTTATTTTGAAGTTTTATCAGCGCGCTCGGTCGCAACGGGGATTTTTTGGGGGGATAGGGGAAGGAGGAGGAGGAGGGGAAATATTAATCTCCCAAAGTGCCTTCCAGAACATCAGAGAACAGAGGAGGGAGGAAAAAAAAAAAAAAAAAAAAAAGAAAGGCTTTTAGCTGGTTTTTAGCTTTTCCTTCCTTGAGGCGGCAGATAAAGCCTGGCTGCCCACGGGGCGCGGGGCTGAAAAGGGCAATTCATGAGCCCCGTTATCAGCTCCCCGCCGGGACAGCGCTCGGAGGGGACCTGGCGCGGGTGGCAGATAAGACAAGCCCCCAAAGTGAGTAAGACAAGCCCCCAAACTGATACCTGCCCAGACAGCCACGGGCCGTGCCCCCTCGGCCTGGAGCGTGTGTGGGCATCTCCAGAGAGACACTGGCAGCGATAAGGTTGGCTCTGCTGGAGGAGAGAGAGGGGAAAAAAGGGGGTATGGGTATCTGGAGAGCTTTTCCCAGAGCGTGTGGAGTGACCTCCACTCTGACAGAGCTGAGATTTGCCTGACATCTTCTTCCATCCTGCTCCAGGCCCGATAGCGCGCGGCAGGTTTGGGTTTCTGAGATCTCCGCGGGGATTTGGGAGGGTCACTCCAAGCAGATGTTGTCTTCCTTCTCTTCTCTTCTCTTCTCTTCTCTTCTCTTCTCTTCTCTTCTCTTCTCTTCTCTTCTCTTCTCTTCTCTTCTCTTCTCTTCTCTTCTCTTCTCTTCTCTTCTCTTCTCTTCTCTTCTCTTCTCTTCTCTTCTCTTCTCTTCTCTTCTCTTCTCTTCTCTTCCCTTCCCTTCCCTTCCCTTCCCTTCCCTTCCCTTCCCTTCCCTTCCCTTCCCTTCCCTTCCCTTCCCTTCCCTTCCCTTCCCTTCCCTTCCCTTCCCTTCCCTTCCCTTCCCTTCCCTTCCCTTCCCTTCCCTTCCCTTCCCTTCCCTTCCCTTCCCTTCCCTTCCCTTCCCTTCCCTTCCCTTCCCTTCCCTTCCCTTCCCTTCCCTTCCCTTCCCTTCCCTTCCCTTCCCTTCCCTTCCCTTCCCTTCCCTTCCCTTCCCTTCCCTTCCCTTCCCTTCCCTTCCCTTCTCGTTTTCCATATGGCCCTGTGCTTCACAGAGGAAACGTTTGTAAACCAGGCTCAAGAGAAACATCACCAGAATTCTCTTTTCCCCATGAAATTTGTGATTTTGGAAGTGCCTTTCAAACATTTAGGAATTCTGGTGAATTTCAGTGTCTCGTTGCAAAAGCCCAAGAAATTAAAGAATTTAAAAAAAAAAAAAATCATTAAAATTATTTTTTAAAAAATTGCACCGAAAAGATTTTTTTTTTTTTTTTAAATTTTCATCACATATTAATTTTTTTTTCTGTTTTTTCCTGTGAGGGTGGTGAGGTTCTGGCCCAGGTTGCCCAATTTTAGGCAACCTGACAACAAAACGTCGCCCCTGAAGCTTCCCTGTGCTATTAAAGTTTGAGTCCTTTCCAAAGTGATCTCACTCAAAATCTTTGTTATCTCAATGCCACAATATTTCCCTTTTCTTCCAGAAACATCCGTTCATTATCATTCCAAACTAAAGCTCAGTTTTGAGTCTGTTCTCCGTCTCAAGTAGGTCCCATCCAAAAACCCGTTTATTTCCCCCATCATTTTGGGATGGCAGAAATCCCTCATTTCCATCTTTGGTTGGGAAGTTGGGGATGTTTGGATGATTTAAATCCCCACCTGATGAGCCCAAAGCGGTGTCCAGGGCTGAGATGAGCTGGGCACCCCTCAAAAGGAGGGTCTGTAACGTGTTGGGAATGTTGTATTTGGGAACATTGAGAGTTTTATTCCTCTCTGGGTGTCAAACAGGATTAGAGGCATCGGAGTGAGCAGGGCTGCCTAAAAACAGAGGCCTGACAAAATCAAAGGAATAAAAAGCAGTTCTGTTTATTGAAGGGCCTGCAGGTACATTTAGGGGAGAAAAAGCCCACCCAAAATGGACAATGGGTTACAGGTTTTGACACTTTAATAAGTTTGGCTGGGTGGACAGAGGGAAGAGCAAAGGGCTGTTCCTGGGAGCCTGGGAAGTGCCAGGAACACCATGTGTATCCCTGTATTGGCAATATTAACCAATATTAACCAATATCAACCAATATTAACCAATATCACCCATATTAACCAATATTAACGCGGGGAAATGCAGTTTAAAGCAGAATAAATAACACATCCATCCCCGTTTGATCACTCTGAGGTCTTTTGGGGCTGCCCAAAAACAGAGGCCAGACAGAATCAAAGGAATAAAAAGCAGTTCTGTTTATTGAAGGGCCTGCAGGTACATTTAGGGCAGATGAAGCCACCCAAAATGGACAACAGGTCACGGGTTTCACACTTTGATAACTTTGGTCCATTTGCAGATTGGGGTTAATCCTCCAATTGCAGCTTCAGGTAATGAAGTCATTGAGCCCAAGTTTGCTGCCCCCAAGTCACTTTTGTTTCCATCTCTGGGGCCTGAGGCAGTGAGGGGTCCTTGATCCCCAGGCCTGGAGAGGAATTGTTGTGTCTGCCCAACATGGGGAAGAGCAGCTCACAGTGTGTGTGGGGTTTGGAGTTCTGCACTAAAGAACTGCAGGATCACAAATAGATGGGAAATAACAAAGCCAAAATCCTGAGGCATCCAGGGAAGCGAGGGGGGAAGGTGCTGTGAGGCTGGGGTGTGTTACACATCCCTCAGATGGAGCAGTGGGCCAAGTTCCCAACCCAGACTTGTGAGTGAAGGGCAATATTTGCCTTGAAAGGGACTCCCTGATGCCAGCCAGACCGGAGAGAGGGAATGATGTGGTTCAGATGGAGCTGGAGGAGGAGACTGGGGCAGGAGCTGCCCCTTCTCAGCCCCCCAGCCCCAACCCCAGCCCCAGCAGAGCCACTCAGGCACAAAACAACATCCTTGGCTTGCTTGGGGGTGGAATTCGTTTGGGGGTTGGGGTTTTTTGGGTCTTTTTCTTCCGATGTTCTGCATCCCGCGCTTAAAGTGGGATTGCAAAGAGAGGGATTTTCACAAGGCCTGGAGGGATGGAATACAGGACATGGCTTCCCACTGACCGGGGACAGGCACAGATGGGATATGGGAGAAAAATTCTTCCCTGTGAGGGTGGAGAGGGGCTGGGATGGAATTCCCAGAGGAGCTGGGAATGCTGGAAGTGCCCAAGGCCAGGCTTGGAGCACCCTGGGACAGTGGAAGGTGTCCCTGCCCATGGCAGGGGTGGCACTGGGTGATCCTTCTGGTCCTTCCCAACCCAGATCATTCCAGAATTCCATGAAATTCTTCTCAGCAGGATCTCCCTCTAAAGTGGCAGCAGATATGGCCCATCCCACCTTTTCCTCCTCCTCAGGACCACAGCACAGCCTCCAGAATTCCCTGCAAAGGGTCTGAACGAGGGCAGGAGCTCCCACCTGAACTCACAGGGGAGGTGCTGCTGCAGCTGATTTTGATGTTCCCCAGTTTTCCTCATTTTCAGCCTTTTTGTGACCAGTAAATCCCATGGGAGCAGCTGGGAATTCTCCTTTGCTACTGAAAATTCCCAGGATTTACCTTGCAACTTCCTTCTGCTCTGGATTCACGTTCTGAAATGGGAATTTGGGGTGAAAGGGGGGAAAAATCAGGCAGAAAAAGCCAAGTTTCATCTGCCAGCTTATTGTCACAAGGGTTTTCCTGCTCAGAGAGCTCTTCCCTGCAAAGCTGATTCCAGGTTTTTATGGTCTGTAAATCCATCTGTGTGCAAAGACAACCAAACTTTGAATAAAATCGAGTTCAAGGGGAATCCAGAATATTACATTCTGCTCCAGATCTGTGACTAAATGAACAAAACCAAAGCACAAAAATTTTTATTTAAAAAAATTGACACCAAAACAGATCCAACACCGAGCTGGAATTTCTGTAAAGGCACCAAAACTGTGGCTATTTCTCCCCAATTAATCTGTACAACATCCCTGTGCTCTCCTTTCCCCTCTCCAGCTGCCTTTTGTGCAGCAAAATCCCCACAATCCCCTTCCCAAAGTGCTGTTTACACAGCCCATGTTGACTTAGCACTTGAATTGCTCGTCTCATTTCCCTGATTCATGGGCCAGGAGGATGCTGCAGCTCTTGATTTGTAGCCCCAATTGATATTTTGCTTGCCCTGGGGCTACCAGGACTGCTGGGGCCTGTTTTCCGTGGAGTGATTAGTCCTGACAGCTGCAGCACAAAATTACCTCGCCAGGCTCCCCTGAAATGCTCGGGCTGGACCAGCCCTTCCCCAAGGAAATTCTGGATTTGGGGCTGGAAAGCTGAGTCCCAAAAGATGGATTGGGAGATGTGCAGGAAATGGAAGTTAAACCAGGCAGAGATCTGCTTTAATCAAACTTTGTGCACTAATTCTATTTATTATTTATCTGCTTCTATTTATTCTTCATGTACTTCTCTTTATTATCCACTTATTTCTCTTTATTATCCACTTATTTCTCTTTATTATCAACTTATTTCTCTTTATTATTAATTATTTTCCCAGTTCCGCTCAATAACCAAAATCCACTCCCCAAAATTATTCCCTTCAGCTGTATCAGCACGAAATTCCTTCGGCGTTTGTTTACAATCACCAACTCGTGTTTCTGCCCGTTAATTCCGTAACTTTCAGAGGAGTTCCATCGTTTTTTACTTTCCTCCTGTCAATCAGACTTTTCTTTCAGCTGCTTTAAATAATCAGCTGCCTCCAGCTCCCCAACTCTGTGGTTTGGTCGGTCGGGGTTGGGTTTTATTTAATAGATAACATTAACAAAGCTCTCCTGAGGAGCTGTTTACTGGAAAGAGAGCAAATATCATGTTCCTTATACGGCCTACAAGTGGCTAAAATAAAAATAAACAGAATTTCCTAGGACAGGATGCTGGAGAGGGGATTGATTCCTTAATGAAAACATCCCAACAGGTTCCTTGCATATCAAGAAGCTGCTTTTAAAGGAGAAAACGGAGTTCAAAATCTGAGCTGTCTGCAAAAGGTAATAATCGCCTGCTGATAATTTGGGAAAATCACAAACTCTGTGGATTGTTAGAATTCCCGACCATTCTCAAGAGTAAATAAAAGTAAGTCTTGGTGGGATCGAGTCCATTTCTCTAGGAGGGGATCTCTGTTGGTTTTACCTGCGATGGGGGATGATGCAGCAAATCTGGAACAGGGAATCTCCAGGTCCCCAAAACAGACACACGGCACAAACTGGAATCCCCAGATCCTCCCAAATCCCCCACTTTAATGTGAACCCCTCAAATTTACTTTTGGCAAAACGCTTGGACGAAAGAAAAAAGTTTTGTCTCCATAACCCACCAAAGCTGCAGGAGATGGAAATAAAAACGTGGAAGAGCAGAATATATCTTTTAATCATGTTTTATGTAGCTTAATCCATAAAGACCCATCCTTTAACCCCCATTTTCCCCACTTAGGCTGGCAAGAACTTTTGGGGCAGCAGCAAGAGGAGAGAGGAGCTTTACATTGGGGGGACATAGAGTCAAATCCCTTAATTAACTGTTACCAAACCCCAGAGCCATATGGCCACCATAAAAAAGGGGGGTTTTTAATACACTGCTCCATTTCATGTCATCGGTTGCGAGCCGTGGATTCACTGTCACCCCCTCAGAAACCCGTGGCTGCACAGAAGAAAAGCTCTGAAGTGAAAACACGGCCCATCTGTTGGCGATAGGGGCGCGCCGCGCGCTCTCCCCGCGTACATTTCTACAATTCCTGCCTTGCATATGATTTCAAATATTTGCTCTCGGAGCTGCAAGGTGTCCTACTGTCATAACAGTCAAGTTATTCATTAAGCTGTCAGCACCTCGGCTGCATTGCTCCCACGGCGGGGTCCCGGGGCTCTGATTTTTTCCATTCCCCCCACTCGGAGCGCTCCCCTCACTCATCGCCGCGCGCGGTTCCCCCTCGGAACGGGCGCGAGCGAGATCCTCACGTCAACAGATGTAAACCAAAGCTCTGCCTTCTCCCCCTGCCACAACTCCCAGCCCCTCGATTTCTGAGGGCACTAATGGATTCGGAGGGCCTGGCTCCAGTTTTTTGCCAGGATTGGGTTTGTTTTTTTTTTTTGTTGCTATCGACGTGATGCAGTTCTTGGCACGCACTTCTGAGCCCCTTCAAAGCTGAGGAGTGGAGCAAAAAATAAGGATCTCCCCAAAAAAAAAAAAAAAAAAAAAAAAAAAAAAAAAAAAAAGCGACCCCATGATTGATTCCCAGCGTCGGGGTTTGGGAGTGAGGCTGAGCAGATGGTTCACGACAAGCAAAGCCAAGGCACCGAACTCGCGGAGCTTTGCCGAAAATTGGGCTTTTGTGCTGAGCCTGACCCGAGGGGTGCCCAAAGTCGGCACGGGGGGAGTTGGTGTTTGTTGTCACTCCGGTGGAATAAATAAAATAGGTGTGCTGGAGGCTGCTGAGGGTGACCTCATGCTGCTTGGTTTATGGATTCGGCTCTTTTTTGTGGGTTTTTCGGGAGCCTGAAATTTGTCGCTAAGACAAAACATCATACCTGGGTTTTATTTTTTGATGATTTGGGATGATTAGGGATGGCTGCACTCTGAGAGAGCAGCTGACAGAGGACTCATTTCTCTGCTTTAATCTTGGTTTAGGTAGGAAGTTCAAATTCACAGAATTTTCCTGATCTTCAAAGGTGCCTTTGACCCATCAAATCATCCTGTCAGAGCAGGGATGTCACTGATCCTGGGAAAGGACAATCCAGGTGTCCCCAGCATGTGAGAAGAGGGAAGGAGCTGGACTGTCCACCCTGGATTAGGGAAAAAAACGCTACACCCAAAAGCCCTGTCTGTAGTTAGACTCTCCCCATGCCAGGCTCTTTGAAACATTTCTCTCTCTTCTCCTGAATTTTGGCCATTTTTCCCCACTTTTTGCCTGTTTCCCACTGCTGGGCTCAGATTGATGAGGCACAGATGTTTGGACAAACCACAGACATCCAAATAATGTCACAGTTTGACTGTCATTGCTCTGGGGTTTGACTCTGGCCTGCCTTGCTACACTTGAAGGCCCCACAGCTGGACCAGATGGTCACTTCAGCTCCCTTCCCACTGAAGGATCTTATTCCAGGATACAGAATTAGGATAAATTCTGTGTTCTATTTGCATCCAGCTGTGGTGGTTGGGCATAACATGAGGGACACAGCTGCAAGCAGGGGCTGCTTCAGCACAGCCAGGGTGGCTCCCAAGGCATCAACTGCTCCTCCAGCCTGTTACATCACATTTCATCCTTTCCTTTCCTTTCCTTTCCTTTCCTTTCCTTTCCTTTCCTTTCCTTTCCTTTCCTTTCCTTTCCTTTCCTTTCCTTTCCTTTCCTTTCCTTTCCTTTCCTTTCCTTTCCTTTCCTTCCCTTCCCTTCCCTTCCCTTCCCTTCCCTTCCCTTCCCTTCCCTTCCCTTCCCTTCCCTTCCCTTCCCTTCCCTTCCCTTCCCTTCCCTTCCCTTCCCTTCCCTTCCCTTCCCTTCCCTTCCCTTCCCTTCCCTTCCCTTCCCTTCCCTTCCCTTCCCTTCCCTTCCCTTCCCTTCCCTTCCCTTCCCTTCCCTTCCCTTCCCTTCCCTTCCCTTCCCTTCCCTTCCCTTCCCTTCCCTTCCCTTCCCTTCCCTTTTCCCTTCCCCGCTGCGTTTCCCGCAGTGTCCGGCAGGTGGCAGCGTGGGGCCGTCCCCGCCGCTCACATTTTTCCTACATAAATAAAAAAGTTTTCGCTCAATTTCGGACGATTTTCATCGAATTGAGGCAAGCAGGCTCCGGGCAGCCGGGAGAGGTGTCCTTAGGGAAGGGGAGAGGGGTAGGGGGGGTAACCAGAGCTGCTTCTGAACAGCTTCTGTAGCCAAGGCTCCTTTCTGTCACTGATTTTCTGTGTTTAGAAAAGGCTGTGCCTGTATTTCACCATCGGGAGGTTGTCACTGTGGCCTGAGATCCCTGAGGGACAGGGAGAAGTTTTGGTAAAACAATTCCCCCCGGGTGCAGCCATGGATAACATCGTGGACAGCAGGGATGGATCCTGAACATCCTGCCCAAACTCTGCCTGTTAAGGGCAGAAAACTTCCCTGGAACAACTTCCCTGGGACAACTTCCCTGGAACAGCTGGACTGGCAGTTCCCCAGTCCCACAGGGAATTCTGTGCACCCATCCCGTGTGCTCTGTGCTGAAAACACAACACAGCTCTTGGAGCGAGATGATTTTTAAGGTCCCTCTCAACCCAAACCATCCCACAATTCCATGAATTTCAGCTCCTCTCCCCGGGAAGAGCAGAATCCTTCCCTGAGGCCTGCACCCATCTCTCAGGAGGGGATGGATGTCCAAGGAGGAGGAGGAGGGTGTGGAAGGCTCCACAGGGACCTGTCTGCACCTTGGGGCTGTTTCACTCTCAGCACCCCATCCCTGCACAAACAAACCCTCCCACTCAGCACCACCTCACCAAACTCACTCAGCACCAACCTGCTTTAGGCCAGGCAGAAATAAGTCGGGGCCGTTACATCTTTCACCATAATCAGTCAGATTTTTTTATTTTTATTATTTTTTTCCTCCCTCAATGTTCTCCCCGGGCCTGTTTTTATTTCTTTCATCACCATCAAAGGCCAGCTCCTGCAGCCCTGGTGTGCTCAGCCCTTGCACAGGTTGGAGTGATGTTTGGGGCATGTTTGCTCTGACAGGAACTCTCAGCTGGCTCGTTAGAGCCTTCAGCAGGTGGGGCAGCCCCGAGCAGTCCATCCATCTAAATACAGACGTTATTAGGGCTGACCTCGCCTTGCAGAAACCCCCCTGAATTCTGCAGGGTTTAATAAATGGATGTGAGCCTTGCAGAGAGCAGCCCCACGCTGGGCAGGCAGATAAGAGCAATGTCACGTTAAACATTCCACAGGAGCCTGGCAGAGTGGATTTGGGTGGAAGCAAATCCTGGGAGAGGGGAAAAAAAAATTAAAATATTTAAATAAATAGTTGATTTATTAATCCTGGCCGAGCAGCTCGTAATAACACTGTTCTGGGGAGAATCAGGGTTAAAACATGGAGGGTTTGAACAATTTTATCTTCAGCAGAATGTTCTGCCCAGTCCTGTGCCACTGGGCTGGGTTTGTGTGTGCAGGACATGGATCATCATCATCCTCACCCACTAAAGGGAGAAAAGATCAGACCTGGTGACAGTGGTTTTGTTCCCTCTGGACAAAATTAATCCCCAGAGCAGGAAGGAGTCAGCAGCTCCCCAGAAATCAAGAACAATCTTTCTCATAATTCCCATCTCGTTTTGTTTTGGGGTGGTTGAAACTTCTCTGAGGTTTGGGAGTGTTGAATTGGATATGAAGTGAAAGAGGTTTCCCAGTTTGCGCCGAGGTTGTTTTACAGCTCAATCTATTCTGCTCCCCAGCACCAAGGGAATAAATGCACCAAACTGAAACAGGAGGAATATTTTTTTTCCCCCTCCACTATCCAGGGGAAAAAAATATTCCCTATTTTTTTCCGACATTTTCAAGTTGATTTAATTTTTAATCATTGAGACAAAAAAAAAAAAAAAAAAAAAAAAAAAAAAAAAAAAAAAAATTTGATTATGTTTTATCTCTCTGACCTAAAATGAGACTTTTTGGAGAAATCCCTAAGTAGCAATATTGGCTCAGGCCACCAGACATTCTTGGGTCATTAGGGCTGATTAAGGTAAGAGCAAAGACTTTCATTTTCCTCCCTGTCAGTGGAACCAGCAGCAGATAGATCCTTCTCTCCATAAAAAAACCTTCTCAGATTAAATTAAAACTCCCCAAAGCCTTGTCCCACTGATCTCTGTTCCAACCCCATTGTCCTGACGTGATTGTTCAGGGCTGACTCACCAAGAACTGGAAAGTCACCGGGAACAATCTCGCAGCCAGAGCTGGAAAATCTCTGTGATAACTCCGAGACACTTCAGGAAAACGTGGTCCCGTTTCTTGGAAGTGTCTGATTGCACAAACCCGTGGTGGGATTAGTAAGAGGTGGAGCTTTTAGCCTGGGTTTGTTCTGTCTGAGGCACGGTGATGCTCAAGAGCAGTGGCTGGGGGTGAGTGGGGCTGGCAGGGCATGAATTGTGTGTGTGTTTGTGTGAATTTTAATTGCCCATCTCGACCACAGAACGAGGCAGCCAGACAAATTCTGGGCTCATTATCTGCTCCAGCACAAACCTGCTCTTTCATCATCTCACCAAGGCCCACAAGTCGGGGTGTGCTGTGTGAACATGAAAAAAAGAGGGATTTTTCCTTCATTTTTGGCCCTTTTTTTTTTTTTTTTTTTTTTTGTTGCTCCTTCTCCCATGGAGGGCAAAGCCAAGAACTTCCCGAGCTGAGATTTCTCCTCTGAAACAGAACAAGAAATATTAAACACCCACCAGCAGCCACCAAACACAGAAGGGGTTTCTTATCAGCAAACAAGAAAATCACAACGTTCTCCACGGTTTGCTTTCCTTCCCAGCCCTTTATCTGAGCTCCACACGTGGTAAAAAAAATGAAGCAGCACCAGGAGCAGCAGCAGGACTGAGCCAGTTCTGTTGCTCTTTGCCTTTCAACAGCTCCATTCTGGGCTGCAGCCACACAGACAACAGGCCAGGTGGGGATTTGGGGAAAAAAACAGCAGGAAAAGTTGGTGTGAGAGCCCCAGACAGTGTCCTGGTGTCTGCAGGGAGAGCAGAGCACCCATCCTTCCACCTTTTTTGGGGGATAACCCACCCTGCCCCTCTAAAGGAGCCCTTGTGGGGGTGAGCAGAGTTTGATTTCATTCAGGTTGTCTGGAAATCCAGCCCTGCAGAGGTGGATGGAGCAAGGGACAGCAAGGGAACACAAATATAAAATGTTCCCTGGAAAGGGAAGGGTTCCTTCCAGAACTTCCAGCAGAAAGGAGTGAGGCTGGCTGGAAATGGCCAGATCAAGGTTATTTGGCTGAAAAACGTGAAGTTTAGAGATTTTTCAGATCAAAGTTATTTAGCTGAAAAACGTGAAGTTTAGAGATTTTTTCCTCGATTTGGAATAACTGATCATTGGGTTGCTGGATGTATGTGCACACTGGGAATACTCAGAAAACTTAGGTTTGATATTTGAACATTTTGACATAAGTTTCTTGAAATTCTCCTTAAAGCACAGCTGAGCAAGCCTGAAATATTGAGTGTGTTTTATCCTCAAAAAGGACTTTTTGCTGTATCGATTGGCATTCAGATCTTTGGGTAACGAGCCCGTGCAGAAGGTTCTGTCTGTGCTTGGCTTGGCAGAGAAAGGAAAACTCAGTTACTTCTGGCTGAGCTGTGCTAATTACAGCCTGTGCTGGTGGGGTGTGCACAAGTGAGTCATGTATGGATCACCCCTTTTCCTTTGCAAGGAGCACAGGAGGAATTTTAACTGCAAAGGGATGAACAGAAAGGACCCAGAAGTTAATGGTTCACCGAGGAATAAATAGTTCCTCTTCTTGACACCCGCCTGCCCCAGCGCCAGACCTCAGCTGGGCTGGACCAGTAAATCATTAACTTTAATAAGGGATTTGCCAGTTTACACCTCGGCAGGATCTGGCTCCCATATTTCAACAACAATCCTGCTCAGACAGAGCCAGCACATCAGGAATTTTTTTTGGGGGGGAAAGCCTGGCCACGGCCACACAGCTGCTGCCCCACTGGGGACACGGAGAACACGCAGCTCAGGCAGCCCCAAACTCGACTTTCCGACCATAGATCAGCCCCCTGGTAGAGCAGCAGACTCTGTTGTGCCCACAGAGCTACTGTATTTTTGTAATGAATCAGACAGGAACGGTGCTTAAAGCTGCTTACACGGCTTTAATTTACAGCCTGTGGTAATGTAGTGACAGTAATGTTGTCATCGTTTGCTCTCTTCCTCTGTGGCATCAAGCCCAGGCTTCCACACTCTCATTTTTTTGGGATGGTTTCAAACTTGGTTTTTACCCCCCACCCCACTCCTGATGAAATGAGATGTTCTTTAGAATTAAATAAATAAAGCAGGTCTGGCTTGATAGCACCAGGATCTGCTGGGTTTTCTCTTCTTCTTTTTTTTCACCCGGGGAACAGAATGAAAACGCATTTTCTCTGGTAGGAACTGGCATGTTGGAGATGGTGTCAGAATTCAGGAACATGACAAGCAAAATACAGCTGGACTGGAGGCCTCCACCACACATGGAGGAGGAAATATTGCATTCCCATGCTGTTTTCATGCAATGCGAGCGAGCGGCCGCGTTACAAACCCTGAAAAACATTGCGAGAACACTTGACATTTCCCAGATGGGCGGCTTGGGTTGAGACTCCCCCATCTGCCTCCCCTTTTCTCCCCAGGAGTTTAACCCCTTGGAGCTCCTGCAGGGGAGTTTCAGCTCCTTTTCCTGCCCCCGGGCTGGGCAGGGCTGTTGGAGGGCAGGTGACACCCAAGTCTTGGTGGGAAATGTGGTCAAGGATGTGCTGGTGGTTCTCAGTCCTCATTTTATGGAGAGCCAAGAGCTCTGCACAAACCTCACTCAGAGCTGGTTTGGGACCAAAATCAGCAGCTCCGTCGTTTTTAATCCTGACAACGTCGCGGCCTTGCTGGTTTTAAACTCTTCTCTGAGACCTGTCGAGCTTGAACTCAACGTGTTCCCAATAATTCCACGAAAATAATCTGTGAACTCATTTTACCTGCAGAGCAGAACATTTGGGGAACAAACCCCAAGCTGGATTTTTTGGGGGAATTTCAGGTGCAGATCTGGTTGGGGCGTGACGAGTGTGGAACACCGTGCTGGAGGTTTCATCCTCTTAGAGCTCTTAGAGCCCTGAAAGGCGTTAATCAAAATTATCTACTTGCTGATTACTCCTTGATTTTGTCATAATCTTTCCTCAATTGCCACATCTCATAGGTCTGCTGGCGAGTTTTAAAGTTGGATCATTTTTTTTAAGGCAGACAATTTTAAGGCAGAAAATATTAAGGCAGACAAATTTTTAATACTGGCCTTTTTTTAAGACTGACAAACTTTTAAGAGTGACAATCTTTTAGGGCTGACGATCTTTTAAGACTGACAATTTTTAAGACTGACAATCTTTTAAGATTGACTATCTTTTAAGACAATTTTAAGACTGACAGTTTTTTAAGACTGACTTTTTTTTTTTTTTTTTTTAGGAGAGACAAACTGTTGTTCTCTATTAACTGTCTGAAAAAAAAAAAAACAGCCTTTATTTCTCAGTGCCAGGCTGGTGTTTTTTGTTTTTTTTATTCAGCAGGTCACCGAACCCAAGAGCACAAAAGCAAAGCCCCTTTAAAACCAGAGCCAAGCACTTCCTCAGGGGTCTCCCACTGTTCAACAAGTGAACAATGCCAGGCCCAGAGGCTCAGATGCCAAGGTCTACCCTGATATAAAGCTAATCTACCATCCAAAAACCCACTGGATGCAAATCAGAGATTTAACTACGTCCACCCCCTTTCCCTTCCTCTCTTGATCTCCTCTCTTTCGCTCCCCGCAACTCCTTTATCGAAAATAACTTGGGGAAGGAAAAACAAACACTGGGAGACACTCAGCCATGTGTGCAAGCCAAGCCTCTTCCCCCTGCCCTGAAAGGAGCTGGAGCTCCAGTTTTGGAGGCAGCCTGAGAAACCTCAGCCAGTTCTGCTCACAGCTGGCCCTGCCTGGCCGGTCCCAGACAAAAGACTTCCGTCTTTATCTGGCGCTTATTGAGACATCTCATTCAGCTGGTAGATAAAAGGGAAGGAGATGTGCTTTGAAATCGAACCATCGGGGCGGCACAGGCATCAGCATGCAAATGCCACACGCAGATGGGTTCAAGATGAAGTTTTGGGAGAGGATCAGACCCCGGTGCCAACAGGGGTCTGCCTGAACGGGGACCCTGCAAAGCCCCCGTGGAACCTCGGGGGAGGTGGGAGCTGTGTTTGTTCAAGGGAAGGAGGTGGGAGCTGGATGTGGAAGCGATCCTGGAAATAAATGGCGATGGGGTGGGTTGTTCCTGACAAATCCCTGGGGTTATTCACCAAAATAACTCCACCAGGCCTTGCAGAATTCCGTTTTCTAATTTCCTCTGATCTCCCACCTTGGAAGTTCTCACAGGGCTTCATGTGCCACTCCCTGTGTTTGTCACTTGTCACGGAATCACGGAACCACGGAACTCTGGGGGGTTGGACGGGACCTGTGGAGACGACCCAGTCCAACCCTGCCCTGTTGCTGTAGGGAGGGATTGTTGACAAAAACGCATTTGTAGAAGATTTTCAAAGCTTTACTGAAAGCTCACAAAGCCTTGCACCTCTGTGAGCAAACTCTGAGATGAGGTGGGCTCACTTAGAAAGGCCATGGGATGGAGAAGACGTTAATGAGAGAGAGATTGAACTGGAAACAAATTTTAAATGGTGGTCTTGCAAACAGACCAGATATTGTGGAGAAATGGAACAGTGAAAGACGGATTGTAGCAAGACTACATGGGTTAAAATAATGGGTGATTGGTGTTAGAAGCATCAGCAGCATTGATAAGCTGAAAAGCATTTATAAGTAATTGTAAACAAAAAACACCTTGGCTTCTGATAGAACGGCCTTGAGTTTTCCATCTCTTGTGTCTCACCCTTCTACGAGATTGATAACAGAATAAAATCTTTTAAAACACCTCTCAGCTGGCCTGTCTCTGTAGAGCTGCGTTTTTCCAACAGATTGTGTCACTTCTGAGGCTCTGAGATCACTCCTGGAAGTGTTTGGTACCCCCAGCAAAAAGTGAATTTATTTTTCCCACTCTCTCTAACAGGGCAGTATCACCAAACCCTCTGAGATCTCTGGTGTAACAGCTTTGCTGTATTTTTGGGTGCACTGGATTTTCAGGGCAGTGTGATGTCTGCCAGCAGAGCAGGATCAGGGTTGGGGTGAAATGGCAGCAACAAGAGAGGCTTTGTTGGGGCTGCTGGGGGCTCTGAGATGGGCCAAGTCCTCCCAGTGTCACCTGGAGTGTCCCTGCCTGGTGGCACCACTGAGGATTGAGGTCTGCAGTTACAGCAGAGACTAAGCCAGGCTTAGCAAAGACCTCAAAGAAACCTCTGCCTGTGGCAGAGCTGGAGAACAACCCTCGAGAGTCATTTTATTCTGATTTTCTTCACTGCTCACATCCCTCAGGCCGGACACACCTCGCTGGGCTTTTCAGGGAAGAAAGGAGCGTTTGAGGAGGAACCTTCCCCTGCCCGATCGCTTTCCACCCACCGAGAAACCACCACTTAATAACGTGCAAATCTCTGGTTAAAGAATTACCCAGATTAGCCTGAAGCCTGACACTCATCCCGCAGGAGGGGAGCTCACCGAGATGCTGTTGACAAAGGGAAACTTTGTTAAGGCGTGTTTAGTTCAGCTCTGCTATTGCAAGGATCCCTAAGCTGCTTTGTTTTATGAGATTTAGGGCAGAGGATTTTCTTCAAGCAAAGGGCAAAGGATTTTCTTGAAAAAAAGCATATTCCCCCTAGAAGGGTGCAGAGTCTCGTGGGATCTGGGGATTAGGTGTTCATTTCCTATACAAAAGCTCCATAATTGTCTAAAGGATGCCTGGGTCTGAACCAGCTCCAAGTGAAACATCAAGTGCAGCCTCTGAAAAAGGGGGAAAAAAAAAAAAATTTTTACTTTGTGGTACCTGCACTGAGAGTTCGAATGAAAGGTTTTTCTCCACGGATGTCGTTTGTAAAAGCCAAAAGATTGGAGGGGAAACCAGAGCAGTGAGGAGAGGAAAGTGTGCAGAGAAACTCTTGATTTGGTGGATTGGAGAGAAGGTTCTTCTGGGAAGTTCCTGCTGGACGCGTGTCCTGTCCCAGACCTCTCCTGGGTTTTTCTGTGGCTCCCAGGATTAATTCCCCACACCAGGGCACAGTGAGGGTTGATGTTTCTGGAGCAGGAATTCTCAGAGGGCACCATGAGAAGTTCCAGTTCCACGCTGAACCAACAAAAACCTCAATGAAAGTGTCATCTTGCCTATATCAGCTCTTACAGTGATTAGTGCTACTAAAATGGAATATAATAATAATTATTGTTATAGCTGTGATAATGTTTTATTTAAATTGCAGTTTTAATGTATTCACTATCCCCATTGCCTCTCAGCAATTAAAATGTGTCATTTTTCCTCTCCTTGACCTTCTAATTCACTCTTGATTTGGTGAATTGGAACCTGCAAGAAGGTTCCTCTGGGAAGTTCCTGCTGGACACGTGTCCTGTCCCAGACCTCTCCTGGGTTTTTCTGTGGCTCCCAGGATTAATTCCCCACACCAGGGCACAGTGATGCTGGCTGGGAGAACATCAGGAGTTGTTGGTGAGGGTCAACATTTCTGGAGCAGGAACTCTCAGAGGGCACCACGAGAAGTTCCAGTTCCACGCTGAACCAACAAAAAACACAATGAAAATGTCAAATATGAAAATGTCTGTGCCATTTCTGCTTGGTGCCATCCAAAGCTGCTCATCCCTCGACACGAAATCAGCTTTTCCTGCAGTGCTATTTGATGTGTCCCCTGATGTGTCCCCTGGGTGACGTGCAGCTGATGTTTCATGCCATCACATCTCCCATTTCTCGGTTTGGGAACAGGCTCCCTCACCTTCTCCATTTATGGCTTGGAATTTTATTGAAATATTCCACAGGGATCCCAACCCTGCAGACACTTCCCCAAAATCCTCTCCCTCTGATCTGATTTCCTGTTATTTCTCCTCCACTGGTTGCTCCTAAATATTTCTTTGATTCCAGAGTGAAAATATTTCAGGTGCCCAAAATTCAGACAATTTCACTGAAAAAAACCCCTCCACCTCATCCTTCGGGTGCTGATTAAAATCAACTGATTTCAGAATCTTTCTTCTCAGCAGTTTGGGCACAGTAAAGTAAAATATTTGCACTTTGTTCATCTTGCCTATATCAGCTCTCAGAGTCATCAGTGCTTTATATTTATATTGCATTCCATTATATTATGGAATATAATAATAATTATTGTTATTATAACTGTGATACGATTTTATTTTAATTACAATTTTAATGTATTCATTATCCCCATTGAATCTCAGCAATTAAAATGTGTCATTTTTCCTCCTCTTTACCTTCTAATAATTTTCCCATTTTTTTCTGGGATACTCTTTGGACACTTTGGAGTCTTTGCAGCATCTGAAGGGAGATGTCATTTCTTGATGAAATGGGGAGAAACGTGCAATTCCTCCCCATCCCTTTGCCATCCACATGAATCTCAACCACTAAAACCAACAAACATCCACAGTTTAAACATTGCAACAGTCGTACTTTCACACCCACACGGCGCGAACAACCCACAGCTCCACACGTACCCCCTGACCAGGAAAGTTTAGACTTTAAAAACGCCTTTTTTTTATTATTATTATTTTTTACCTCTGTCCCTTTTTTTCCCCCTCTCCTAAAACCCTTCACGGGGATTGCCTCTTTGTAAAGTGTATAGTCTGGGCTTGGTTTTGGGTGGCTACTCCCTGTATCCCGGGGATTCTCGTGACCATATGGAGCATCCCTGCTTGACTGCACTTCACACAAACGCTGCCCAGCGGGGTCTGGGCTGGGATATGGGCTGCTTGGTGCTGCTGCTTGGTTTTGTGCAAGGATTGCTCTGCACAGGAGTTTTTTTTAGGGTATTCTGTGGGGTTTTATCATCTTACCCCACACCGAGCCATACTGGTCTATAAGGTGAGACTAGATGACCCACAGAGAATATTTAATTCTCGGGTTATGTGGTGCAGAAGAGCAAAAAAAATTTTTAAAAAGGGGTTTTTTTTTTTCAGACATTTCTCTGTTCTCTCCTGACTTGCAGCACCTCAGATATTTCCTCATTCAACAACAGTAATTTTAATAAAATTAAGGGTGAAAATTAATTGGTCTGGTTTTCCTCTTCAGGATGGTGTTACTAAACTTCTTTGAGCTGTCACTGAAACTTGAATTGGACCCGGTTATGATATTTTGGGGGTTTTTAAATAAAATAAAAATAAGGCTGTGAGGTTTGAAATAAAATAAAATAAAATAAAATAAAATAAAATAAAATAAAATAAAATAAATAAAGTAAAATAAAATAGAATAAAAATAAAATAAAATAAAATAAAATAAAGTAAAATAACATAAAATAAAATAAAATAAAATAAAATAAAATAAAATAAAGTAAAATAAAATAAAAATAAAAATAAAATAAAATAAAATAAAATAAAATAAATAAAATAAAATAAAATAAAATAAAATAAAATAAAGTAAAACAGGCTTCTTTTGCCTCCTCTGTTATTGATATTGAAGGGGTTTGGTGCAGGTGATCAGGAAGATAATAAAAAATTTTTTTTTTTACAAATCATCTTTTTTTTTTTACAAATCTCCACTTTGGGAAACGATCCACGGGGACAACGCTGCCCCAGCCCTGGGAAACAAAGGGGCTGGCTCCCAGCAATTCTGCCTTTAATTACTCTGAAGCCACTGATTAAGGCCAGGAGCTCTCCCCTTAATCCTGACTTGCTCCCGTTGACCCCGCTGGGGTTGGAGACTCCATCCCTGTTCTCCCAGGAATCTTGGGCAGCTCTTCCCGGGGCCAGCCCCGTGTCCTGGGAGCATCCTCCAGGCAGCCCTGCCTTAATTGAGTTGCTGACATTCCCCCTGTCCCGTCCCTGTCTGCTGCCTTGCCAAAGAACAAAGGAACAGCCCCTTCCCATTAAGGGCGGTAATAACTTAATTAAAACCAAGTTGGCGGCGCGGCGGGATCCAGTTTGTCATCCAGGGGCCTTTCCGTGCCTTCCCCCTCCAGTTTTTGATAATCTATGCCAGATATTTAATCACTGGATACCCCGGTATAAAGCTCCCAGCCCCTCCATAACCAGCAGAAAGCTTGTCAAAATAAATTTTAACTTCTGACCGTGGTGGAAGCCCAACGAGGAGGTATTAACAGAATCAGAGCTGTCAATCAGGGCTCGGGCTCGCCGTTTATATTATTAATTCCAACTCTGGTGGCATGGGCTTGGGATAACAACCATCCTAAGCTGCGTTGGTCCAAAAAACACAAACCAAGAGTGGAATATATTTCGTGCCGAGGTGACGTTACTGAGTGTCCAGAGGAACTTTTTTTTTTTTTGTCTTTGAAAGGTGATGTTTTATTAGATTATTCTCATTGCCAAAAGACACAGCTACTGTCTGGCTTCGTTCGCTGAGGGTTTTTGGTTTTTTTTTTCTTAATGTAAAGATTTATTCTTCGCACAGAAGCGAGTTAATGAGAAAAAAAGCTAAGAAATTGTTGTTTGTTTGTTTCTGGGAATTTAATTAATGCAACATGTTTAGGATGGGGGAGTGAACGTTTTCTTGGGGTGGGTTATGAAGAGAAAGTGGCCTCACAAATTGAAATCCAGCTTGGAGCCCATGGGCTGGAGGTATTGTTACAATGCAAACCAGCGGGAAGGGTTCCAGGGAGAAAGGGGAGAAGTGTGTTAATTGAGAACAATAACACGTCCAGGACCTCCAGGAGCTGGTGACCTTAATAAAAGGAGACAATGCCATGTTGTTGCATAACCCAAAATTCAAATTCAATTTCATTTCGAGGGATGTAGAACCCTGGTGCTTTTTCTCTGCTCATTTGCTTTTCTCTCTTCATTTCTGAGGCCATCTGAATGAAAAAAGGTGGTGTGGGCTCTGTTGGACTGGGTTTGAACTGGGTTTCTCTCTCCCATATTAGACCCTTGATGGTGGAATCAGTTTCAAGGACATTGAACACACAAAAGGTGAGACTTGAGGAGAAATTTGCAATCAAATTGACATTGGTGGCACAGGTCCCATTCCACCTTATCACGATTTCTGTTCTTGCCCAGTGTGGTTCTGTTGTGACTGAAATTGGGGTGATAAGAAAGGACTGTTGGCATTGAGTTGGTCCTGAAGGCTGCAGGACTTTGGAATTCATTTCATCCCCTGGTTTTCTTCATCACTGTGAACAAAACCAGGCTGAAGTTGCCTGGAGAGGACCCAGAATTCCCATTTTCCAGAGTGTCCTCCCTGGTCACCTCAAGGGTGAAGCCCTGAAGTCGTGGCAGATACACAAACCTCGTCCAGTCAGGCAGAGCTGTGGGTGAAATCCATTTTTTCCCTCCCATGTGGGAGGTTTTGCCTTTTTGTCCTCAAGAAAAGAAAGAATGAGGAGCAAGAAACTCCATGAGAAAATTCCTGAGTCCTTTTACACACCAGCTCCAGGACATGGGGCAGATCTGAGTGTCCTCAGCTCGAGGACATTTCATGGCAGCGATTTCTTGCACACCCAGAGCTCTCTGGCAGGATTTTATATATTATTTTCTATGTTTATCTGTGGGAATCACTTCCCAACTGATTTCCCACCATTTTTTTGTTCCCCCAGTCTTCCCCCGTTTGGGTTCTTTTTGTTGGATTAAAATGCTCCAATTTGAGGAAGGTAAGAGGGTGAAATACACTAGTCAAGATCCTGAAAATACTAATTAAAACTTACAGATAAAATGCTAATTATTGTCCAGGATATTATGGATCCAGCCAGAATCCTCAACCTCCTGAGAGAATGGAAATTCATCCCAACAATGAATCTGCCATCATTTTTAATAAATTTGGTGTGAATAAGGCCGAAATATAAATCCAGTCATCCTTATCTCCTCTTATTTAAGAAAATAAATGTAGAGTAGAAAGCAAATACAAGCTTTAGGATATTGCATTCCCTAAATATTCTGGAATATTTTAGGGATGAGTGAAAAATGGAGGATCTTTCCCTTCCTCCCTTTAGCCTGGGCAAGACAAATTCATCATTTATGAACTCGCACAACCTTTCCTGAGCTGTTCTTGCATTTCAAAGCCGTCGTGAGGCACAAACTGCAATATCTATTCTGGTTTTTTTTCCTCCCTCTCCCCGTCCAGCTCCACAGAACCCAGGGATGGTGGTGTGTGCCTGCAGTGCTGGGATGTGTTTGTGCATATCAAAAGCAGCAACTCTCTCAAATCATTCATTGAAAGCTCCACTTGGCTTCGAGTCTTCCTGAAAAAAAAAAAAAAAAAAGAAAAAAAAAAAAAAAAAAAAAAAAAAAAAAAGAAGTTTATTTTGTCTTCTCGACTTACTTTTCCTCGTGTCTGAGTATTGTGCCTCCAGGAAGAAAAGCTTAAATTGCTGAAGTGGGGCTTTTTTTTTTTTCAAAGCCTGCCAAGAATAAAGTGGCTTAATAAGGAAGCACACAGATTTCACTTTCTAACAGGGGAAAAAAAAAAGATATAAAGAAAAAAAAAAGGGGGGGAAATAAAGAGTAAGTCATTTGGAGAAAAGCTGGAAATTTTAGCAGCAGTGGATATTTTCTAAAAGTGGAAAGATAGGAGCATTTTGGGAAGGAATACGGGGCCAACTCACCATGAAACTTGGGAAGGATGAGGACTCTGCAAACCCAACTGGATCCATGAGCACGGGGGGTTTGTGCTGGGGGGATCCTGTCACGGCAAGGCCACACCTGTGGGCTCAGGGAGCTGTGACGGGGCTGCCACGGAGGGTCTGTCCCCGTGGGAGGTGTTGGGGACACAGCAGGGACAGCCCACGATTGTCACTGACACCTGGAGAGGCCGGAACACCAACCCCAAAGCCGCTGTCCCTTTCTGCACCCCACATTCCTTTGGGGTCTGGGTGTTCCCAAACCTGACCCCACACAGAGCCTGCGGTGTCCCTGTCCCTGTCCCTGAGGCCACTCCCTGGCCACCAACCCAGAGGACACTTCCATCCCTGAGACACCCAAGGGAGGAGGCTCCAGCCACCAATTGTTTTGTTTGTTTTGTCTGAGCAATATTTGTAGGAAAAAACAGCCCGGGAGGAGCCGTGACTCATCCTGGGAGCTGCAGAACATCCCTGAGCCCCGTTCCTTCCTCCACCAAGGGCTGGGATCCCATGAGGGAAATGCAGCAGAGCCTCTTCCTGCTGCTCTTCATCAATCCAGCCTGGAAAAATCCAAGATTTAAGACTGCCTGGAAGTAGGTGACACCCCAGCACTGACACGTTCTTGGGGTCCCTGACAAAGCCCAACTGGCAGTGAAGGAAAACTCAGATTGTTTCGCGCCATTATCACAAGTGGAATAAAAGAAAAGTTGAGAAAATAAGAAGAAGTGGACAAAACACTCCAAAACCAGAACCAAAAACCAAGCCACGTTCTTCCTCCCCAACAAAGCCCAACTGGCAGAGAAGGAAAACTCAGATTGTTTCGCTCCGTTTTCATTCAAAGTGGAACAAAAGAAAAGCTGAGAAAATGAGAAGAAGTGGAGAAAACACTCCAAAACCAGAACCAAAACCCAAGCCACGTTCTTGGGGTCCCCGACAAAGCCCAACTGACAGTGAAGGACAACTCAGATTGTTTTGCTCCGTTTTCATTCAAAGTGGAACAAAAGAGAAGCTGAGAAAATGAGGAGGAGTGGAGAAAACACTCCAAAACCAGAACCAAAACCCAAGCCACGTTCTTGGGGTCCCTGGCAAAACTCAACAGGCAGTGAAGGACAACTCAGATTGTTTCGCTCCGTTTTCACAAGTGGAACAAAAGAAAAGATGAGAAAACGAAGAGGAGCAGAGAAAACACTCCAAAACCAGAACCAAAACCCAAGCCACGTTCTTGGGGTCCCCGACAAAGCCCAACTGACAGTGAAGGACAACTCAGATTGTTTCGCTCCGTTTTCATTCAAAGTGGAACAAAAGAGAAGCTGAGAAAATGAGGAGGAGTGGAGAAAACACTCCAAAACCAGAACCAAAACCCAAGCCACGTTCTTCCTCCCCAACAAAGCCCAACTGGCAGTGAAGGAAAACTCAGATTGTTTTGCTCCGTTTTCACAAGTGGAACAAAAGAAAAGCTGAGAAAATAAAAAGTGGAGAAAACACTCCAAAACCAGAACCAAGAACCAAGCCATGTTCTTGGGGTCCCTGACAAAGCCCAACTGACAGTAAAAGACAACTCAGATTGTTTTGTTCCATTTTTACACGGGGAACAAAAGAAAAGCTGAGAAAATGAGGAGGAGTGGAGAAAACACTCCAAAACCAGAACGAAAAAAAGGTTCTGTATCAAAAATGACCAAGTAGAAGGTTTAGGGTTTGTCTGGCTCAGGCCCAGGCAGAAGCTGTGGTGTCCTCAGCCAGGCCAGGGGTGCAGTGGTGGCTCCTGGGCTCGATGCCACCAGCTCTGAGTCACTCAGCACCGCTGCTCCACACCTGAGCCTTCAGTTATTTTTGGAGGTTTCCAGCCTGGGTACAAATAAACAAACCCAGTCCGGCCTGGGCTGAGGTGGGGCAGCTCAGGGTTCTGGGAGATAGTGCTGGAGAGGGACAGGGAAATGAAATGAAAACACCAGGCAGGAATTTCAGATGAATTGGAGGAGTAAATCCTGCAATAAGTTATTTCTGATGAGTTAATTAAGGGTGTTTAACACCGGGAACAGTCTGGTTTTGCTGGTTGGTCGTTTTCCAGCCCATGACCACGGAGTGCATTATTTATTATTTAGTATTCATTATTTAGTGACGTGGGCACAAGCAGAAAACATGTCTGAAATCATGTCTTGAACAGACCAATGGAGTGAGAGCATTTGCTGCCGGCAGTGCTGATCCACCCTGCTGGAATTCATCAGGGTGGGAATCTCGGCACCATCAGGAAAGCAGCTCCTGAGGGTTGTCAGCACATCCAGGAGTGCTGTAGGAAGCAAACCATCAGCTTTACCACTCTTTGATCCCTAAAATCCAACTGAATAGCAACAATTTTTGCAGAAATCGCCCAGGATTTTTTTTTTTTTTAAATAACCCAGTTTCCATGTAGAGGGATGTTGTGTCAGGGTTCTTCTCCTCAAGGGCCAAATCCACCAAATTCCCCAAATTCCCCAAATTCCCCGTGGTGGCTAAGCACTGCTGGTGCCTTCAGCTGGTCCCACAGAACTGAGAATTCCCAGCTCTTTTTCACTCCTTTTAATCCTTCCCCACATGGATCCTGTACCCATCAAGTTATAAATATTTTCAACTTTTGAATCTGGAGCTCTGGAAGACCCATGAGGCAGAATCTCTCCATTTTGGACCACTGGCCCAAGCAAATATTGGAATGTGGAGAGTGACCTTCATAAATCCCAATTGATTTGGATTCTGCCATCGCAGTTTTCTTCAGGCTCTGCTGAAATTCACTGTATTGTGTCAAGATTTCCGAATCTTTGAGCAGAGGGAGGCATTCGGGGCTGCCGTGTCCTGATTAAACTTTATTTTAGATTCACCCACTGCACAGATTTTTCAAACCCCTCATTCCACACGGGCAAAGTCACCTGTTTTCCACAGGACACTCACTGGAAAATGCGGGCAGTCGGATTTCTCTGCGGTTCAGCCACTCCTATATTTGAAACACTGCTCTGAAAAAAACCTCAAAAAAACCCCCAAAAAACCCTCGAGGCTTCTTAGCCCTGGAAAGTTCAATCTGTCATCATCTCACCCCTTTTTTTTTTTTTTTGAAGAGTTCTCATTTTCTCAGAGCCTCTTATTTTATATAAAATCAATTTTTTCCCGTTTTTATCCCGCAATGATTTCGCTCTCCCGCCAGCCCTTGATTAAAAAAATCGCCTGAGCTGGTTCATACAGAGAGTTAAAACTCAGCCTGGGATGGGGCAAAGCATCTGGTTGATATTTCAGCAATGTCTTGTGGTTAATAAGTTCTGCTCCAGCCACAGAATTCCTGCCCTGGCAGCTTTCAGGACTTTTCATGTGGAAATTTCCTCATTGCTTTGCAAAGTTGGTGCCTGTGGTGGTTTTATTTTTTTTTTTTTTTAATTCGGGTACAAAGTTCTGTGTTTGAGGGCTCCGCAGGACAAGTGTTGAAAAAGTAAAATAAAATAGAATCAAATGAAATTAGATTAGGTTAAATTGAATTAATGATGGTGTAGATGCTTCTCTGTAAAATTAGCTGCCACCGTGACCTGCCAAACATTAACACCTCTTCTTGTATCATGAAAAAATAAATATCTGCAGTTAAATTTGTCTGTTCAAGACACGATTTCAGACAGTTTTTTGCTTGTCACTAAATAATGAATACAATGCACTCCACGGTCACGGGTTGGAAAACGACTTCAGCTCATTAAAAAAAATAATAAAGAAAAAAAATATATGTACTATTAAAAAAAAAAAAAAAAAAAAAAAAAAAAAAAAGAAGATTCCTGGAACGCCAAGAACCAGCAGAAATCCAAGGAAAAACCCCAACCTACGTCAGGCCTAATATTTATCAAGAACCTGACACCAATGTGGTCATTCCTTTGCTTGTTTACTGTTGAAATGAAGTTTATTCCAATTTGTAATCTCCAAACTTTCCTCTGGGCTCCTGGGCTGGAAAATGCACCTGGGGTTTGGATGGGGTGGGATGGAGGAGATGAAAGGAAAGGGAGGAGGAGAGGAATCAAAACCTGCCTTGCCAAAAATGCTCCTGCAGAATCCAAATTTCTGTGCTGCTTCTGTCTCCATTTCCCTGAGGTGTGAAATTCCAGCAGAACCGAATTAAATTGGGGAGATTTTGGGGCTTCTTTGCCCCACTCAGGGAATCAGGGATTCGAAAATCAGGCAGAAAGAGGAAATAATGGGCTTTATCCAGGGGGGTTGGAAATGATCCCTGAACTTTCTGGAAAGCAGCTGGTGGCCATTTCAGAGCCAAAATACAGAAACAATTTCTTAAAATTTACATTTACATTTACATGTTTAAATTTAAATTTATATGCACATTTAAGCTCTGCCATGGCCTTTAAAGAGATCTTTAAAAAAGAGCTTTAAGGGATCATTCAGAGATGCTCTTGATGAGGAACACAGAACATTTATGGCTAAAATTTATTTAAAATTTTATTAATAACACTTTATTTTTAGCAAAACCCTTTCATTGTTTGTCCTATTTGTCTGCAAGATGTCTTGAAGCACATTAATGCAACTGGAAAAGGAGAGAGTTTTTTTTGTAATTTATAAATTGATAAATATTTATTAGATTTATAATTATTATAAACAAAAAAATGGGGAATAATTCTTATTTTAAAAAATTAATCTCACAGCCTGAGCTTCCATGGGTAAACAAGTTTATTTCTGTTGAAATAAGTGGAATTAAAGTAGAATCTGTTTGACTGAGATACAGATGAAAAGTGGAGAGGGACAGCAAAAGGATACATTAAAATCAAGTTTTTTATCCTTGGAAAATGACTGATCTGCTCCCTCACATCAAATAATTCCCAAATAATTCCATTTTACCTGAAGGTGTCTGAGACAACTCCCTGAAGGAGCTACGGGGAAAGGATGATACAGAAACTATTAAAAATCCCCAAACCCCTCTAATGAGACTTAATTCTGTCCGTTTTAACCTTTGATTAATTTTATTTTTGCTCCTAATGGCTCCCAGCTTGAACCAAGGCTGAAATGATGGATTGTTTGCAGTCCACCACCACCGGGGCAAATTTATGGCTGCCCACGTTACTTGGCAGAGGGGAGAGGATTTTGGAAGGATTAAAAAAACTTGGGAGGAGGCCGTGGATGGAGGGAAAACTCCTCTGGGAACAAGGAGTGGAGACATCAAGGTCCTCATTGTCCCGAGGCTGAGACAGAAAAACCCTCCAAACTCTGCTCTTATCTCGTTTTCATGAGCACAGAGTTCTTCCTTTTCATCCCTCATGTTGTTTTTATTTTCCTGAATAAATTTGCTGTCCTGTCTCAAAAAAAAAAAAAAAAAAAAAATAAAAAAATAAAAAAAATTGGATCCTGAACGCAAAACAAAACATCGCCGTGAGAGGAAAGAAAAAACAGATTTATTTTTTTTTTTTTTTGGCTGTAGTAGTTTAAGTGGGACACAAATGGCCTCTTTCCAAGCTGCAAATCTCTGAGCACGAGGTGCAGCTCCCATCTCCCTCGGGATTTATGGCACAATTTGGTGCTTTGGGGGGAAAGAATGGGAAAATAAAGCTCCGTGGCAAACAAAGTGTGGGCTCCTCATGCCAACAGTGCAGGAGGAAATGTCAGGGAGGAGGCAGAAGTGTGGGACACGTGGAAATAAATCCCGTTTTTCACTGCTCTCCACTCAACCAGGAGCACTGATAGCCACTCTATCACCTTAATGAGGGATGTTTAATTTATTAATCACCCCTGCCTTGCCCAGGAACCCAAAACGGAGATAATGAGGAAAAACCTGCAATTAACAGAAAAAAAAAGACTATAATCAAGCCTTTGTGGCCATTTATTTGGGCAGGAATGAGGACTGCACTCCATCATTACTCCCCACACCTTGTTCACTTTTCGGGAACATTGGCACCGGCGAGAGGAACATGTTGTGAAACTAAGCAAACACTTACCCAGGAATATTCCCTGCCCCGTGTGTATTTACAGAAATCTTCATTCGAGAAGGGTTTAATGGCTGCTTTGACAGGAACGAGCTGCAATCACACCCTGCAGCTCGGGAACTGCCTCCCGGGTTATAAATTTGGATTCTCATTTATTTGAGATGCCCACGCCAGGGGTGGTGGGGTGAAGGTGCAGGGGTGGAGTAACATCGGTGGATGGTGGGGACGAGGAACTTTGCAGAGCTGAGATATTCTAGAAACACGTGGGTTTATTACAAGGGTGGTGGGTAAAAAGGGCTTTGCCTTCACCACCAGCCTGGGCTGGAGGGAACCCCAAAGAGAGAGGGAGAGAGAGAGAAGAGAAGAGAGTAAGAGAGGACAAGAGGGCAGAAGGGAAGAGTGGGGCAAAGCAAGAGAGGAGAGGAAGGGGAAGAGCAAGAGCAGGAGTGTAAGAGCTCGATCACCTTGTTCCAATCCATTCTATCTCTTTTTGTCTTGAATATTTTAATTTACAGTGACCAACCCGGGCGAGATACAAAACCTACAGACTTTGCATGCAGCCTATGAGAACTGCTACATTACCATGTCATTTTATATTCTAAACTCTAAGGACTGCTTTTCTTATCTGTTTTCTCCCTGATGCCTTGGAAAGGCAACATTCCTGAGTCCTTTTGTTTTCCTGTCCTTCAACCCATCTCCAGCTCATCACCGTTTTCCTGCCTGCCATGATCACACCTCAAAACTGGCTTTAATTTCTATTTCACTCACAGGTTTTACATCTGCAGTATTTCTTACCATACTGTTGTGGTTTGAAAGCAAAATGAATGAGAGGCTCCAAGTCAGAGATATAATTTAATAAGAAGAAAGGTAAAAAGGTAAAAATAAAATGAAATCAATGCAATAACACAAAGGAGCACTGGCAGAGTCAGAACACACCCTGAGCAGGGTGGGGGGAGCAGTCCAGGTGAGGGGCTCTTCCTGAAGCAGTGATCCCACAGAAAGGTCTGGGAGCTCTGCTCCTCTGGGAATCCAGTGGCTCAGGGCTGCTTGTCCTGTCCCAAATGCCAGATTCTCTCCAGGTGGGAATGCTTGGCTCCTCCCCCTGGGCATTGGGAGCATCTCCCAATGGGATGAGGAGTCGTGCAGTGGCTCCTTGATGGCCCATTAAACAGAGAGAGCTCCTGGAGGGAGTTCCCTGTGAGTCCTGGGCAAGGCATTGATGGGCCATGAGCAGAAGAGCCCAAAGGAGGGGCCTGGGAAAACACTGCCCCACCTGGTTCCAGCAGCTCATGGGGATGGGGATGGAATAAATACTGTGTGCACATCCTACACCACAGCCCAGGACACATCCAATCATATCCATAAGTCCTTCCTGTCCCATCTTTCCCAGCACAGGGGGGATTTGTGCTTCCAGGGAAAATTTGGTGCTGCCAGAACCTCTCCATCCTCAGGCTGGGCGCCCATCCCGTGTGCCCTCAGTGCACACACACACACACACACACACACACACATGGCCAATGTGTGTGAAATGTTTCAATTACCTCTAAAATAATGTTTAACATGTTCCAGACATACTGCATTAAGGCAAATACCCCTGGCCAGCATTTGAAGCCTATTTCTGTTTTTCATTTTAATAGATTGTAAATGTATTAAACACATGTTAAGAATATATTTCATATAGTGCATTTGTAAAATATTATCAAATTTATATAGGCGGAAACCACAGAGCCACCACAGGATCGGCTCCAGAGCGGGCCTGTTTGGGGAGTTAACCTTTTAGCACCACAGAATGCAGAGTTTGATTTGATTTCACTAGATTTTTGCTTCATTTTTAACCCCTTTAGCTTTAAACTTGGGGCTCTGTAGATCGTTTGTACCCCAACCATCATCCCTGTTTCAGTGCTGAGAGAGGTGCTCAATGTCAGGGCTGAAAAACTGCCCCGTAGCCACGGGATTAAATATCTGCTCCTCATTTAATCCCCCCTCAAACCGTTGGATGGCATTGAATATCCCTGTTAAAAGGCAATGTCTGCAGATATTCCAAAGCTGGAAACTGAGATCCCACTCGGTTCCTGCCCCTCTGTCCTGCAAAGGGAGCAAACTGCACTTGGGTTTTGGGTGGTGGCCAAGCCAGGGAGGATGGTTTGGGTTTGAAGATGTTTTCTGAGCCCAGACACCCTCAGGTTTCTTTGAAAGCAGAACCCAGAGCTAGTTCTGTTCCTCTGGAAATGAATCCCCTCTCCTGGCTGAGCTCAGCCAAAATCCTGGAGATCAGCACTTGACACGAGGCAGGGGATGGGCTGGGTGAGAGCTGGGCCTAAAAGTGCAGGATTTAACCCCAGGTACCCACAATGGTCCTTCAGGGGTGTAAGAATCCAACACATTTCCATTTTTATACATGAATAACTTCAGTTACTTTGGATCCTCCTCCTTTAACGGGGATTAAAACAGCAAAGCCAGCCCAGACCCAGAGTGAGAATTGAGACCAGAGTGAGAATTGAGATTTCCAATCTGTACTGGACAGAAATCCCAAAGTTTTGGGTGTCTGGGGTCCAGAGCAGACCTTGCCACTGGAATCTCTGTTTCTGCCTCGAGGAATTTATCATCAGTGCTCAGATAAAACAGCCCAGGAACTCCAGCTTTCCAAACGTCCTGGAATATTGGCCTTATAATGACATTTTCGTTTGATGTGTGGAACCTTTTGGTCGACCTTTTTTTAGAGCCTCCATTAGTTTATAATAAAATTTAATCATCTGAATTTATTTTCAGCTAGAAAGAAGTTCTTAGTGCCAAATGGTTTTATAAATGAAGTATTAAAATCTAAATGTAACAGATGAATCAGGGAGAATTTATTTTTTTGTTTGTTTGTTTTGCCTGATTGTCCATCCCAGCCCAGGAAAGGAGCTGTTGGCTCCAGAGGATTCTGAGGCCGATTCTCCTCATCCAGAATTTTTCAGAGAAATTTTTAGGAGAGTTGGAGCAGAACCTTTTACCAGGATATGAGTGTTGGAATATCCCACCCAGACCCTGGAAAATGAATTGCAGAGAGGGGTGCACAGGTGGAAAAAGAAGATTCCTCAGGCCAGGACGAGGCTCTGGATTCTTGCAGGCTGCCACTGTAAGCACAGCCTGTATTGACACTGCAGAGCTTATTGCCAGTGACCTGTGGGGATTGGGTTTCCTGAAGCTCAGGAGATCCATTTCAGCTCCGAGGGGGAAAGATCAGACACGTCCTGAAGCTCCCCAGAAGAGTTATGACAGATGTGTCACAGTAACTTAACTGCACCCTGAAAAAATATTAACTCTGAAGTGTGTTGGTTTTTATAGGCTTATTTCACACCATTATCCACTTAACTCCCCAATAATGTCCCAGTCCTGGCCAACGAGCACCAGGAGATATTTGCTGTGCTTTGACTTCCCAATTATTTTTGTGTGGATGGGCGAGATGAAATAACAGCCAGACATCCTGAAAAAAAAAAATAAAATTAAAAAAATAAAACCACTCAAATATTCACCAGAGCTGCGAAAGAATTCCCTTCCCCTCGCTTTTAATAATGCAGGATTTAGCTTATCACATGGGATGGATTTCTGCTGGAGGAGTGCTCAGATGGGGGAAATGTAAAGCTGGGAAGGAGTAAATCCCCCACTTTGTTGCGAGAAATGTGGGATTGGGTTGTTGTAAAACATTGGCAGGAGGAAAATCTCAATGAGCAGCGGAGCCAAATGTCAGCCCAGAGCTGCCACCCTCCATTGCCCTGATCTGGGCTGGCCCAGCCCAGCAGCTACTGTGTGTGACCTGCTGCAGAAACGGCTTCTGGAAGTGATTTTTCCCCATCTGAGAGCACTTTCCTCGTTCCTTTTCCCAGTAAATGTGCAGAACAGCTCGGAAAGGAAAAATTCCCAACACCAGAATCAGCTGCTGCTGCTGCTGTGGCTGCCCTGAAATCCCAGCAGGGCCTGTGAAGGGCAGAGAGGATTTGGAAGTCCTGCCATGTCCTCCTTGCCTGAAAACATCATGATCCCTTGGGGAGGCTGGAGAATAAAGCAGAGATTTATTCCAAGGCCTCCAGGATCCACCTTGGGCAGGACAAGAGCCTGGCCAGGGCTACACCCAAGGGGGACCCAAAATGGTCCCCAAATGGCCAAAGGGTCCCCAGGTGTGACACTTGGATCAGTTTTGGTCCATTTGCAGCTTGGGCTTGAATTGTCCAATTGCAGCTGCAGGTTGTGAGGTCCCATCCTTGTTGTTCCTCCCTCCAGCCCCCCTTGTTTGTGCTCTTGGGCCTGAGAGTTGTCCTTGGTGTCCATTTGGGCAAGGATTTGTTTTGTGTCCCTGCTGTGTGCAGAGCTGAGTGACACTGACTGTGAGCTCAGGGCTGCCCCCCTGGCCACCACAGAACCTGGAACACAGGAAAGAGAAAACTCCAGGCATCGATCAAATATGTAAAGATTTAGGAGACACACAGGTACAAGGCAGTGAAATCCTAAGGAGAGGAGGAGAGGCACTGGACTAGAGCCAGATAAGCCATAACAGAACACAATTTTTATTTACCTGATCAGACACAACCTTATTTTTGAAAGAAAAACGCATTGAAGTTCATCTTGCTGGGGATTTTTGCATTGGATGCCCTTGAATTCCATAGGTGACTATCAAAAATGCTGTTTATAATCTGACCTTTAATGATTAAAAGCAAAAGCTGAGAAGATTTTTTTTCCTTTACTCCGAATGGAAAAGGATTTGATGGCAAAAAGAACATTGTGTGAGGGTTTTTTCCCCATTTTTTTAGATAACTGCCATTGCCGTGAGGTTCACAATTACACATAATTTTTGGAGGCCTTCACACATGGTTTTGATGGAGAACTGAGTTTACCTGAGAGTCTTTCTGTCCAGCTGTGAGAGAGATGACAAAACACAAGATTTGAGCACCAACCATGCAAAGATGGGGCTGAAACTTGAATTTCCCAGCTCTGCTGGGAGACACACCAGGTCCTGCAGAGGGAGATTTACTGAGGCACCTCTTTGTCCTCTGGTGAGGTGACGAGATAAACCCAAATTGGGAATTAATCCACATCTGCCTCCTGCAAATCCCTCCCAACTCCAAGAACCCAGAGCGAATTCTGGGCAAGAGGCCACTGGGAATGTGTCCAGTTCTCTGCACCCCATGCCCAGCTCTGGCTGCACAATCATTTATTTCCTGCAGCTCCTCTGGCCAAGGAAAACATCTGGGCTCCCTGTGGCAGGGCAGCTCTGCAGTGAGGGGCCTCTGTTGCAAATTGTGCACCCCCAGGGGCTGCCCCACGTCGTGGGACCTGCAGGAAGCTCCACACCAGGGGCACTGGTGGCAAAAAAAAAAAATCTCCTTTGATTCCAATTTACTGGTCCTTGTGCCTCCAGAAATCAATTTATGACCGGTGGGGTGAGTTACCTTCCTCCCCACTCTGTAAAAAACCCGTGGTTAATTGATTTTTGGTCTTTTTTTTTTGTTGTTGTTGTTGTTAATTTAAAACTCTAAGCAAGGTAAAATTTGTCTCGAAAAAGCTGAAGAAAGGAGCCTTCAAAAGGAAATCTCGAGGTGTTGGTTTATGTCTGGGAATGGATCTGGGCTGGGGGGAGGGGGAAATGGGGAGCTTAATTTCCTTGTGTTTTCCCTGGAACACATTTTTAAAGGGATACTGGAACAAGTTTCCACTGAAAACAACCCCCCAACAAACTCCCTCCCTCGCTCCCAGACCCCCAGAAATCTTTTACCTGGGAGGGGTTGGATGTCATGTTTTACTTTAGCTGATGGAATCGGAGAGTTGTGGGATATCCTGAGCTGGAAGGGACCCACCAGGATCATCCAGTGCAGGCACCCCAAAATCCCACCCTGGGAGTGGTGTCCAAACCCTCCTGGAGCTCTGGCAGCCTTGGGGCAGTGCCCAGCACCCTCGGGGGGAAAATCCTTTTCCTTATCTCCAATAAAACCTCCCCCAGAGTAGAAAACCATCCCCAGAACCTCACGTGGGGCAAAACCAGAATGACCCAGAGGTGTGAGAGTGTTGCCCTGAGCTCAGGGGGAGCAGGACCTGCCCTTCCAACTCCTCCTTTCACCTCCCTCCCTTTGCTCCTGCATTCCCAGAGCTGTCCTTGATTTTCCTGGGATAGGGATGTGGGCATGGCTGGGGAGGATTTGGGCTCTGCTCAAGCCGTGCCTGTGACAGGAATTGTCTTTCTCTGCTGTGTCACAGGGAGCATTGAGAACACAAGGAGTGGTGTCCAAACCCTCCTGGAGCTCTGGCAGCCTTGGGGCAATGCCCAGCACCCTCTGGGGGGAAAATCCTTTTCCTTATCTCCAATAAAACCTCCTCCAGAGTAGAAAACCATCCCCAGAACCTCATGTGGGGCAAAACCAGAATGACCCAGAGGTGTGAGAGTGTTGCCCTGAGCTCAGTGGGAGCAGGACCTGCCCTTCCAACTCCTCCTTTCACCTCCCTCCCTTTGCTCCTGCATTCCCAGAGCTGTCCTTGATTTTCCTGGGACAGGGATGTGGGCATGGCTGGGGAGGATCTGGGCTCTGCTCAAGCCCTGCCTGTGACAGGAATTGTCTGTCTTTGCTCTCTCACAGGGAGCACTGAACACACAAGGGATTTCTCTCTTCCTCCCCATCTCCCCCATGAATTTAAAGCCAAATAATTCAGGCGAGCCAAAAGTTCCATCCCTCACCTGCCTCTGAGGCTGTCACACAAAGCCAGGCTGATTTTCACACCTTTTACAAGCCCTACCACCCTGAAGCTTCAAGATTTTTTTTTCCAGAATTCCACCAGAAACCCATTGCAAGGTCTCCAAACTATTATTTTTATCATCCCTGGGTGCTGTTATCAGCAGGGCCTTGATCCAGCAGATATTTTCCTGTGTCTGAGCACAGCAAACCAGAGCTGCAGCTGCTGCCAGTCAGGATGGATTGGGCTCAAATCCCAACATCTGGCACCTTCCCCACTCCTCACACCAATGCCCAGCACAGGAGCTGCTCCCATGAAGAAAAAGCAAAATCTCCTCGTGGCAGCGTTTGCAGGACCTCATTCCTAATGATCTAAGACACCAGATTATTAAAAAATAGTGCAAATTATGCCTTCACTTCCAGCACTGCCAATGTGATATAACTGCTCTGACAAGCCTTGGTGTTGATTTTGGCTTGCCCCGAGCCCCAGCCTGGTGCAATAACTGGAAGTTTCTTTAGATTTACAGTGGCATAACAGAAATTGGGGGTGTGGAGAACCCCAGGTTGTCTGAAGCCATAATAATTCCCAAAAAAACTGCTGTGTTCCCCCTGTGGGGAGAGTTTTGTGCAGAGGGGTTTTGGGGCTGGATGTCCTGAATGGGAATGAAAATGTTTCGTTGAGCAATGAAATAGTTTTGGTGCAGACATTAAAGTAATGAGATCTTTCAGCCTTTGGCTGCATTCCAGGTGTTAAATTCCTCTGTCCCTGTGGATGGAGAAGCCAGAGGGTCTTTCTTGATACAATAAATTTGATTTTTTATTTTTTTCTGCTGTGCCTGGAGAGGACTCAGCTCTGCATTTTGCTGTCCTCCAACAGTTTTGGAGTCACCTTCTCTTTGCCACCCCTCAGATCCATCCTGCTTTTTTTTTTTTTCCAAGCTTGAAGGGTGTCCCAGCAGCTCTGTGGGCTCCAGGTCGTGCCACAGGGTGGGGATATGGATCTGTCCAGCAGGGAAAATCCCTCCCAGCCCCATGTCCTGTGGGGAACCAGCGTGTCCAGCCCGGGAGCCTCAGAAACCACAGGCCAGGGAGCCACCAAAGAGCTCTTTTAGGAAAAACTGGGAGGGACTGGGCTTTGAAATGCTGCTCAGCACTTTCCTACCTGGGGGAATGCGTGGAAGACTTGGCTGGGCTCCCACAAGGGCTCTGTTATCAAGATTTGGTTTCAGTCGACTTGCAAGGGAACAAGGTTTGAATTCTGTGCTCTTTCCAGTGAGGTTCTGCTCAGCTCCAGCCCCAAGCAGCTCCACAGGAGAAAAGATTTGTGCATTACCCTCCTCAATTCCTCATCCCAGCAACATCTGAGTCCCCCAGATGCTGCAGAGAATCCCATCTGCTCGTTCCAGGAGAACTAAAAGGGACACAAACCTCCCTGTGCTGCTGGGATTGCAACTCCCAAACAGAATTTGGGGGCAAAATCCCAAAGTGCATCTTTAGGATTGAAATCTCCTGGAAAGAGATTCCTCCTGCTCCAACAGGGCTTTGTCTGGGATTTCCTCAATGCTCAGGGCAAGGAATTGGCTGGAATTGGGGAGCAAAATCCCAACATGCATCTTTGGGGTTGAAATCTCCTGGAAAGAGAGATTCCTCCTGCTCCAGCGGGGCTTTGTCTGGGATTTCCTCAATGCTCAGGGCAAGGAATTGGCTGGAATTGGGGAACAAAATCCCAAATTGCACCTTTAGGATTGAAATCTCCTGGAATTGTGGTGGAAAGAGAGATTCCTCCTGCTCCAACAGGGCTTTGTCTGGGATTTCCTCAATGCTCAGGGCAAGGAATTGGCTGGAATTGGGGCTGGGAAGAAAGGCAGGGTTTGTGTGGAGGTGTGGGGAGGTGGAAGGAGGTAGAAAGGGGAGCCTACCTACATTTTTTAACAGTTTCTTTACGAGTGTGATACAGGTATTTTCCTATAATAAACCAGTAATGTTCCCAACCAGCGAGTGCTGTTCTTGGCATCCCCTTTGATTCCAATTTGCTTTTCTTGCAACTGTGGGCAGGAGTCGTGAAAAAGGGCCCTGCCTTACAGGTAGGGAAAGAGGGGAGGCACTATTTTTTATACAAATAAATGTCACTCCTAAATTATCTGCGTTTTTGGAGCCCACCACCTGGGCTTGGCCCATCTCTCCCACCTCTGGATTGGGAGCTGCCGGTGAAATCCAGCAGAGGGATGAAATGGGGATTTGTTCCTCGGAGTCTGCTCTCCCCCTCCTGCCAAGGTGGGAGACAAATGAGGGCTAGAAAAAAGAAAAATCTAGATTGATTGAGAAGTTTCCTTCAAAAGGGAGAAACTGGAAAGAAGAGCTTTGATTTTTTGAGAAATTGGCATTGATTTATTAGTAAGTGGTTGAAGATTTTTCCCATTTTCCCATCTTTTTTAGAGCTCTCACCTTGTTTCAGAAACGTTCTTAGAGAGAATGGATCATAGTCCATGGAATAAGTAAATTCTCAGGAGATGGAAGTCAGGGAATAAAACTCTCCTAAATTCTGCTGTTTGCCTCCAGCTGACCTCAGTCATCCCATGTCTTGTTGCTGTGCCTGTGGATTTCTGTAAAAAATCAGGATCATCCCTGTCCCTTCCAAAATCCTGCAGGAAAACATCTGTAAAGGAGATCCAGCTGTGTCTGTACAGAGCAACAGAGCCTGGAGAGATTCCTGGGTGAGCTCTGTGCTCCTCCTGTGTGTCCTGAATTTCGCTATTTGAGTCTTTTATATTAATTATTTCTGTGCTCCTCCTGTGTGTCTTGAGTCTTTTATATTAATTGTTTCTATTATTCCTTTATTCCCTCTTGTCAGCCAGATCATTCCTGACGAGGTTTTTTAATATTCCTACTGACTTCTATTGCCAGTTTAGATTTCCAAACTCATCCTTGATTAGAGATTAATTCTGAATTGGTTAAAAATTGAGTTAGAGCAGGTTTTATTCAATTTTTGAACGGATGGTAATGCTTGGAACTGAGTGCAGTGCGAGGGATTCCCTTATCAAAATGATGTGGATGTTTTCCTACAATAGAAATGACAGTCATGAACAAAATTATTCAGATAAGGAACAGAAATAACTCAAAAATCATTTTCAGGCAGCTCAAGAAGATAAGGAGGAAGTATCTTCTCATTAAGAGAGTTTCAGGGGAAAAAAAAAGGGGATTATTTAGTGAAACTTGAGCTTTGAGGATGTTCAGGTAACTGCTGAGAAACAAACTTTTGCAGCTGTCAATAATTTAGGGGAATTTTATTACCTGGGCAAAAATATTCCTCTGTACCTGTTTGCAAGGCCCTCCTTGAACCTTCCACTGCTCTGCTCTCCTCTGCCTTTGGACAAAACATGGAAAAAACCCACCTCAGCTGGTCCTGAAGTCCTGGGACAAACTGTATCAGAGCTGGACAAGGCTCCAGAATTCTCCTTTTCTACCACAGGCTCCACACCCCAGCACAAAACAGAGTCCCTGGGAAAGGAGGGCTCAAATCCCACATTTTGGACACAAGGAAAAGGGTGTCTGGCTGCAAGTCAAAGGCTGAGGGACATCCCAGCTCCATCTGCTCAGGAGGAACTTTGGCCCTCCAGGGACCCCTTTTTTTCTCCAGGAAATCTGTTGGGAAAATTCTGTAGGAAATTTGCATTTTAATCCCTCACCCTGTTCATCCCGGAGATAATTCTGCCCACCCATGGCTCCTCCAGCCCCACCACCCAAAGGTGAGGTTTATTTCTCTAGGAAATGCCTCTGAAACATTAATTTTTCCCAATATTCCTGCAGGCCCTCCTTAGGCTGATGGTAACAGTAAACTTCCCACCTTGCAATTCCAGGAATAGAGCTGCTGAGGTTTTCCTGTACCAGCTCCAGAGGGCCAAGACAAACCCCAGTGCTGGTGGCTCCTCCAAAATACCTCAGGAAGAATGGGATGTTTCCATCCACCTCTGAATATTGACTCTCGCCGTGCTGCTGACCTTAAATCATTTGATGACATCACGCTGTCCCTTTGAATCCCATGTACAAATAAGCTGAATTTCCATTAGGGAACATAAAACGCTCCATTTTGCCTCACTCTGCAAACTGTTTATGGGTTCCTCGCAGCTTTCAGGATTTTTTTTACAAGAGAACATCCACTGTTCGTTTCCTGGCTCGGCTCCAAGTGGACATGTTAACTTTGCTTAATTTCCAAGACATTTCGTGGGGAAGGCTCCATAACACAAGGCATGTTTTTCCACCAGGAAAGTCACGGCATCATTTTTTTTATTTATTTTTATTTTATTTATTTTTTTTATTTTTTTATTTTAAAGCCTATTTTTTTCCCCAGACAAATTAAACCTCCTTTTTATTTATTTTTTTTTTTTTTTTTTTATGAGCTTCTTCTAAAAAAGGGTGTGTAGAACAGTAGCTGGCCTTGTTAGATATTAGTGCTGCTGTTGGGAAGGGGCAGATTGTGTAACTGCAGGGCCTCAGGATTTTACACTTTCTGGAGTTCATTAACCAAAAGCTTCTGTATTTGAACCTGCGAGGTTTGAGCTGGACGGGGCCCAGGCAGCGAAATCAATCCAGTCCCGCAGCACAGAACTAATTGTCATCATATCCAAATGTGCAAATATACAAGAAGTCTACAGCAGCAGAGGCAGGGGGAAAATTGAGGGCTTTCAGCTTTTTTTTTTTTTTTTTTTTTTTTTTTGGTGGAAGGTATTATGTTGCTGAAAAGTTTTTTACGCACTTCCTCGCCGCCATAAAATCCAACATTGAAAATATGTTTCCTATATGAAAAGATCTGTCCCCAATTGGAGGGTTTTATATCCCCCTACATCCATCTAATCAAATGCTTTCCGCTGAAGTCATATATTTGACCACATATTGGGCCGGGGAGGAGTTGGAGGAGATTTCTCTTCTTGTCAAAGCTTGTAATGTCACCAGATAATTCAGGAGGAAAAGGGACTTTTATTTTTTTTTTTTTTTTTTTTTTCCAGCACCTTTTTCCAGCTGCGGCACGTGAGGGGAAGGAGGCAGTTTCTCCTCGCTGCCCTGCAGAAATGAGACTCTGAATTTTAATAATAAACCATTTCAGATTAATTTGCTGAGGGATAGGGCTGTGTCCAGCTGCATCCTTGGGCTCTCAGAAAATTCAGAGACTCTGAATTTTAATAATAAACCATTTCAGATTAATTTGCTGAGGGATAGGGCTGTGTCCAGATGCATCCTTGGGCTCCATCTCCCCAACCTTTTGTCCCAAATGGGATTTTTTTGGAAGGGATTTTGGGATTTTTTGTGTTCTGGGAGCTCCCCTGTCCCCAGGCTGTCCTCAGAGCCAGGTCAGAGCTCCAGGTTATCTCTGACAGGAGATTTTCACTTTATCTGACACCTTCTTTAGCCTTTTCAATGCCAGGGACGAGTGGAATCCCCTCCCAGTGCCAAAATTATCACACCAATTACCCGAGGAAACCCCTCATCCTCTGATCGATGCCCTAATTTAAACCTCTGCAGAAAAGTTTAGCCAGTTTAGCCAAAATTAACCCCAAATTCAGCTTGAGTTTATTAACAGCAGAGCAATCACGAGGTTCTCTCCCATTGTGGCTTCGTTGGCAATTTAATTCTTGGAGCGGGAACGAGGCGTCCGGGTCTAATCCGAACAGATTCTTTCTAAATAAACACGACTATATTTAATTCGCGTACATTTTGAAAACTCCAAGGATGCTTCCAGAGAAGGGCTGCTTTTTTATTTTTTTTTTTTTCCCTCCAAGGTGTTGCCATATGGTTTTAATTTCTCAGAAATCTATAGAGCAGCTTGTTCCCTGAGAAAAACTGTGCCAAGTACGGCTTGTCAAGATAGCTGAAAATGTAATTTAACATCGACTCTTTTCCTAGAGTGACTCCCGACTTGTACAGCAGCGACGTTTCCAACTGGAAAAGTCAAATGACCAGCGAAAGGACGAAATCTAAAATATTTATTATTTACCGGGCGCGGAAAAGAAAATATTTTTATTTCCTATGTTCTAGGCGCTCGTGCCATATCTACAGATTTTGACAACCTTTTTCGAAATGGCAAAGAGCGTGTGCTTGCTGCAGTTAGAAATGGAGCAGAGTTACACAAATAAACCAAGAGCACGAAATCTTCTCCGGGCAGATAAAAGCCCAAATCCCCAGCTGCCCACGCTGGCACTGCAGGGCCACGGCTGAGCTGCCTCGGTTAAATTAAGCAAATACATCATTTCGGGTTTCCACTCCATGATTTCATGCCCGCTGCCTTTCCTATCCCTTTCTCCCTATCTCTGTTTATTTTTTTTGACTCAGATAGGAGTGTAGTGGGTAATTAAAATGAATCTTACATGAGGGACCCACCGCTGGAGCCAAACATTTGCGGGGTAACTATAAACGCCAAAGTCCATCCCCGTCTTTGCCGTCACTGCGGTTGGTCCATTTTCACACTATTATTATTTTGTCTCAGAATTCCTCTGTTTATAAAATAGGGATTGGAACACAGACTAAATATAAATCCCATCGGCTTTGTACCACAGCAGCTCAAAAAAAAAAAAAAAAAAAAAAAAAAAAAAAGAAGCTTGAATATTCGGAATATTCCCAAATCTCCCGTAAGGTGCCCCAAGGTTGGTCGGACACAGAAAGTCGAAATCCAGAAAGTCGAAATCGTTTCTGGAGGAGAATGGAAGATGTTCTAAGGGTGATGAGATGATTTATGGATTTGTCTGGTGATTTGTCCCTTTAAAGTGGTGTCACCTTCAGAGCTGGATGGAGGGAATTCTCTCTGGCATGGACCAGTCCATCCAAAAAGTCCCTCCTTGCTCCTGATTCCTGCTAAACTTGGACCTGGGAATATCCCATTGGATATTTCCACCAATTTACCATGAAATAGCAAAGTCTGAGCCTGGCTTAACTTCTATAAATCCCATAAAAAGAAATACAGCTCAAGAAAACCCATCCAGAGACATCCACACCTTGGAATATCAAACCCAAAAAAAAAATCCAGCAAAATCTCTCGGAAAGGAAAAGAGGAAAGAAGGAAAGCAAAAAAAGAATGATAATAATTTTTTAATTATAGGCACAACAGTGGCAGCTTCATGATTTAAAGGTAATAGTTTGTGATATTTGAAAGAATGAAGGAAGGCAAATTTAAAGGAAAATTTGGCAATTTCACACTGTAAATTTTCCCCCATGCAGAAGAAATAAAACCATCACAGGAATTTTTTTTGCTCCCTGATATGTTTGGTGCAGATTGAGTTTTGTGGATTAAGTTGATGCAAAGCCCAGCACCAGAACAGTCAGGAGAAAAATCTGTCAGATTTATTCACCTGAGGGTCTGGCAGCTCTGAGGTCTTGGATGGCTCTTCCCATAAAACTGATGCTTTGTATAAAATAAAAATTAATAAACTTTCTAATAAACTGTCTGAGGGGGAAAAGTGACTCTGAAAAAACTTTTTTCAATGCTTAAAAAATCCAGAATGCAGGAAAAGCTTTATTAAGTCTTATTAAAGATAAATAGAAAAAAAAATTATATTCTTTGCTTTTAAATATTTCATTAAAAAATGGCTACATAGAAAACAAAAATTAAAATGTACTTTCTGCTCTAATTCTCCAAACTCTACATCTTGAAATCACTCTGAATAGCAGAGGGTGATTTTTGTTATGTGTAATAATGATATTTGCAATGATTTTTTTGCTTGTAAAAGATATTTTCCAAAAGGCACTGCCCTGAAAGAATTCTGGGCTGAAAAGGAGAGGGAAAAGGAAAAATAAGGGGGAAAAAAGAAAAAAGAGGAAAAAGCAAAATATGGCAGGAAAAGGAGAGGGAAAAGGTCCTACTCTGGGTGCTGAGGGGGTTTTGTACCCGGCAGATTTTCTGCCTCTAACTGAGGTATTTCAGAGGGCAGGGCTGGATGGGATATTGGGAAGGAATCCTTCCCTGTGAGGGTGTGGGGCCCTGGCACAGGGTGCCCAGAGGAGCTGTGGGCCCCTGGATCCCTGGAATGTCCAAGGCCGGGTTGGACATTGGGGCTTGGAGCACCTTGGGATAGTGGAAGGTGCGGGTGGAACTGGATGACTTTAGGGGTCCCTCCAACCCAAACCATTCTGTGGCTGTGCTGAGGAATATTCACCATTCCATCACAACTTGGAGGAAATCAGGAATTTCAGAGTCTATGGAACAATCCATAACTGAATGACTTTCAGGGACCCTCCAACCCAAACCATTCTGTGCCTGTGCTGAGGAATATCCCCCACCATTCCATGACAACTTGGAGGAAATCAGGAATTTCATAGTCCATGGAAGAATCCATAACTGGATGACTTTAGGGGTCCCCCCCAACCCAAACCATTCTGTGGCTGAGGAATACCCTTCACCATTCCATCACAACTTGGAGGCCAATGTGAGGAAATTGGGAATTTCACAGCCTGTGGAACAATCCATAACTGAATGATATTCAGGGTCCCACCAACCCAAACCATTCTGTGGCTGTACTGAGGAATATTCACCATTCCATTACAACTTGGAGCCCAGTGGGAGGAAATTGGGAATTTCACAGTCCATGGAACAATCCATAACTGGATGACTTTAGGGGTCCCCCCCAACCCAAACCATTCTGTGGCTGAGGAATATTCCCACCATTCCATCACAACTTGGAGCCCAGTGGGAGGAAATTGGGAATTTCACAGCCTGTGGAACAATCCATAACTGAATGATATTCAGGGTCCCACCAACCCAAACCATTCTGTGCCTGTGCTGAGGAATATTCTCCACCATTCCATCACAACTTGGAGGCTGATGTGAGGAAATTGGGAATTTCAGAGTCTATGGAGCAATCCATAACTGGATGACTTTCAGGGTCCCACCAACCCAAACCATTCTGTGCCTGTGCTGAGGAATATTCCTCATTCCATCACAACTTGGAGGAAATTGGGAATTTCAGAGTCTATGGAGCAATCCATAACTTGATGACTTTCAGGGTCCCACCAACCCAAACCATTCTGTGGCTGAGGAATATTCACCATTCCATCACAACCTGGAGGAAATTGGGAATTTCATAGTCCATGGAAGAATCCATAACTGGATGACTTTAGGGGTCCTTTCAACCCAAACCATTCTGTGGCTGAGGAATATTCACCATTCCATCACAACTTGGAAGCCGATGTGAGGAAATTGGGAATTTCACAGCCCGCGGAACAATCCATAACTTGCACTTCATCCTCAGCCCCGTTTCCCCATTCCCTCTCTCCGCTGTGACCAAACCCCCACCTCCTCCTCCCTTCCCAGCCTCCTCGGGAAGGAAAACCACGGCAGCAGAGCGAGACAACGCTGCTGGCATCTGCCTGGAGCCTTCCCATGGCGCTGCAACCGGAGCACGGCCACGGGACATTGGGATCTCTCTCCAAAGCCCCGGCGGCGGAAATCGCCGCCGCTCTTAATTCGAACCAGAGCGAGATGGGCCCGGGGCGTGCACAAAGGAGGCCTTTGCTGGTTCCCAGGGTGCTGACAGGATGGGCCAGAGTCCATCCTGTGCAGCTGATGGGAGCAGCAGCACATCCTTAAAAATCTCAGCAGCCGGGCACTGCTCCGGAGACCTCGGCAGAAATTTAGAAGGGAGGTTGTTGCCTGTGCCACTGGGGAGGTCTCGGGGGGACGTTGCAGATGGCTGGGGAAAGAGCTGCTGAAAAAGGGGGTTTGGAGTGGGCTCGGGGATCTCTAGAAAGCTCATTTATCAATGTAAACACGGTTTAGCCGGTTCATAAATCTGTTTTCTTTCCTCCTTTTCATCGGGTGTTGCTGTTGGGGCCGATGGGTTTCATGGTGCTCACGAGCATCGGTCAGATAAAGATGAGGGAAAAGGGATTTTATTTTATTATTTCTAGTCAATAGTTGGGTCTATGTGTGCTTAGAATTCCTCTTTTTATTCCATCTCTTCTAGGGATGGGTGCACTGCTATGGAAAAAGCAGAACTGGCCAAACCAAACCTCAGCCCAAACACTGACATCAACCCAAACATTTTTGAAGGTCAGGGTGAGTTTGGATAAGTAACCCGTGTACCCAGTGGTAAGTAGGGCTGGTTAGGAAATGGATTTTCCACCTTCTGAAAAAAAAATCTGGAGATTGGAGCTGTGTTTTTGAGCAGCTGACATTTTGATGCTCTTTTCCCCAAACCAAGACAAATTCATTTAAGTGGCAATTTTAATAGCGCCGGATCACCTCATTTGTTATTTGGTTTCTTTTTGGGGAAATTGTCAGACGGGGAAATAAAAATACCCACAAAATGCAGGCAAAGGAGTGGTTGATTTAGTAAATCCACCTCCTCCGAGCTGGCTGACCTGCCTTTACATGATTTTTAAAGAATATAAACCAGATTTTTTGGTATTTTTGCCACAGGTTGGGGCAGGGATGGTCTCACAGCCCCTCAAATCTGATATTTTACCTAAAATAAGCTTGGCTGGAAGATTAGTTTCATTTCCATGATGTGTTTGTTGTGAAAACTAGAGTCATTTGGGCAAAGAGTGATTCCATTTGGGCAAAATTCTGATTATTTTGGGTGTTTTTCTGGGTGCAGTGGTTGTCATCCTAAAGCACAGGGCGTGCTGAGGAAGGTTGGCTTTGGACAACAGGGAATTGCAGAAAATCTGGGAATGGGAATATTGGGATTTTTAATATGATTGAAACAACACCAGAAAACAATGTTCTCCAGCAGTTCTTCACTCACAAGCTGAATATAGGACCAAAATAATTTAATTCAGGCCCTTCTCTGTCTTTTCTCCAAAGTTCTATTATTTTATTTTTAATGAGCACTTAATTAGAGACTGAAAAAATAAAAAAAAAAATTAAAAAAAGGCAAACACCTCAATCCTGAGCAACTCAATACTGAGCTTTGTGTCCAAAGGAAACTCCACGAAATGGGAATCAGGTTAAATAGTTCAATTATTGTCCATTGTTTACACACTGCAACTGTTTGGAATTGTTGAAGTAGTTAGGAAGGTGATCGGAACATTTGCCAGCAAATGACATAAATCCAGAATTAATTATAACGGCTCAAAAGGTTAAAAAAGAGAGGAGATCATTGGTCCCGTGGTTTATTGTGAACTGTCAGGATAATGGAATTTTAATCAGCCCGTTTATTTTAGGAAGGATTAATTGCACGGCGCGATGCAGAAAACACAGGGAGCAACACTGGAATCGGAGCCGGGCGCGTAATTTTATTAAAGCGGATCAGCTGTAGCATCTTAATTTCCTCGGACATGTTTATGGGGAGCCATTTGTTTGGTCAAGAGCCTTTCCTGGCTGTTCAAGTCGCTGGAAATGAATGTGGTTGAGTTGCTGAGCCCGTGGCCTGGGAATCCAACCCCATCCCAGCTGGAAATGGGATTCGGGGAGCGCAGATGGAAAAGTGCAGCAGGGAGAATTCTCCTCAGGGCTGGGGTGAGGGTTTATCTGGAGGCTTTCACTGGAAAAAAGGGGCAGAAGGGAGGTTCGGGTTGGACAGCAGGAGGAATTTCTTCATGGAATGCCCAGCTGGAAATGGGATTCAGGGGTGCAGATGGAAGAAGTTCAATAGGGAGCTCCTCAGGGCTGGGGAAAGGATTATCTGGAGGCTTTCACTGGAATAAAGAGAGAGAAGGGAGGTTCATATTGGACAGTAGGATGAATTTTTTCATGGAAATGGTGGATCTGGAAGGATCTGGAGGATTTCGCTGCCCTGCCTTCTGTCTTTGCTCTCTCCCTGCATCCTGTGCTTCCTCATGGACAGGACAAGGCACTGGGATGATGGATGATGTCCTGATCCAGCCTGGGAATTTCTCTCATCTTCTTCTTCATCATCATCATCTTCATCTTCATCTTCATTTTCATCAAGATTACTTCCAATGAGGTCACCTTTGCCCTGTTCACAGCAGTTCCCCAGAGACATTGAACCACGACGGAAATCGATCAAATTCAATCAGGAAATCATTCCATTCCACCAGGAAACCCTGACTGAAATCAGGGCAGATTGAAATCAATATTCATGAGCTGGTTTTAAAAAGACCCCCCCAAAAAAAAAAAAAAAAAAAAAAAAAAAAAAAAAAAAATCACTTAGCTTTTTAAAAATGGAGCTTTTTAGTGAGACAACATCCGTGGCTTTTGCCAGAGCTCGTCCAGAGCACGTGGCCACGGCTTTTGTCACAAAACCAGAGCAAACAGAGCTGAGGGGACTCAGGGGGGGATTGGTGAACAATTTCTTCTTCTTTTTTCTTCTTTAAATAAAATTATTTGTTTAGTTTGAAAGCCAATCCAAGGCTGGCTAGAGGGAGCAGCTGGCACGGCCACAGGGAGACACTGGCCCTTCCAAGAGGAAAAGGGGCTCGCATGACAATTTCTGAGTTACTCCAAACAAATAACCATGAAATGGAGCGGAGGAGAGTCCTCCACTGGATTTCTGTAATATTCCATTTATAGTTTCAGGCTTCTCCCAGGCTGGGAGAAGAAAATGTTGGCTGGCATCTCCAGAAAGGAAAGGAAATATTCTCCTGGAGGTACAGCTTCGAGATTATCAAGTGGGTTTTTATTTGGTATCAATAATAAATCACTGCTGGGCCCGTTTGATTGTAGCCAGAATGTAAAATACACCCATTAGTAGGGTTGGAGGTTGCTAAACTTGGCCTGCAAACCCCTTTCTCTGTTCAGCACCGTGTCTGTGCTTGTCGTGGTCTTTGGAGGCCCTTCAGTCGATGATGGTGTTGAAATTCAACCCCAAAATTCTGCTTTAGACTAAAAATAGCGCCATTTTTTCATTTGGAACGGGGCTTTTCTTACACCTTTGAATTATTGCTTCACCTCAGATGTGTTTTGAGTGAGGAACCTCTCTGCAAACAACTCCTGCAAGGAGGCTGGACCTCAGAAAATGGTGTTAAACACTAGTTTTGACTCTCCTCATTAGTTTTGATCCATTAGTTTTGGCCCTGTGCAGGCTGGGGGAAGGACACACAGAGTTCCCGGGGTGATCACTTTTCCAAGAAAACACTTGAGAGGTGAATGTTTGCAAGCAGAAGTGGCCTGGAGAACAAAGCTGCTGCTTTGATTAAACCCAAAACACAACGGCCCCACTTTTTTATTTTTGTCAGAGGGAGAAAATTTTTTGATGTTCCCTCAAAATCTGCCATGTTGGTGGGTAGCACTTGGGAATGATGCATGGCCTGCAGAGCTTTTCCTTGACAGAAAAACAAGAGAGCTGCTCAGCTGCAAAATTCAGTGCTGGAGGAAGAGGAGCACCCAGGTGCTCCATGGGGAGGGTTCAGAGTGAGATGATGATGGAGACACCCCACTGCTGCTCCAAAAATGAGGTCTGGGCAGCACTGCCAGCCCAGGGAGCCCATGGCAGGAGGGGCTGGGCTTTCCTGCCATGTGCAGGCTGTGGTTTCCCTGCTGTGGTTTCCCTGCCATGGTTTCTCTGCCATGGTTTCCCTACCATGAGTAGACTGTGGTTTTCCTGCCTGGTTGTGGTTTCTCTGCCCTGTGCAGACCATGGTTTCCCTGCCATGAGCAGGCTGTGGTTCCCCTGCCATGGTTTCCCTTCCACAGTTTCCCTGCCTGGCCATGGTTTCCCTTCCATGTTTTCCCTGCCTGGCCATGGTTTCCCTGCCATTATTTTCCTTCCATGGTTTCCCTTCCATGGTTTTCCTTCCATGGATTCCCTGTCTCACCATGGTTTCCCTGCCTGGCCGTGGTTTCTCTGTCTGGCCATGGTTCCCCTTCCATGATTTCCCTGCTGTGGTTTCCCTGTCTCACCTGCCTGGCCATGGTTTCCCTTCCATGGTTTCCCTGCCTGACTGTGGTTTCCCTGTCTCACCATGGTTTCCCTGCCATGCTGTCCCTGTCTCACCATGTTTTCACTGCCTGGCCATGGTTTCCCTTCCATGATTTCCCTGCCTGGCCATGGTTTCCCTGCCATGGTTTTCCTTCCATGTATTCTGTCTCAACATGGTTTCCCATGTTTTCCCTTCCGTGCTTTCCCAGCCATGGCTTCCCTGTCTCACCATGGTTTTCCTTCCAAGGATTCCCTGTCTCACCATGTTTTCCCTGCCTGGCCGTGGTTTCCCTGCCATGTTTTCCCTTCCATGGTTTCCCTGCCTGGCCGTGGTTTCCCTTTCATGTTTTCCCTGCTGCGGTTTCACTGTCTCACCAGTTTCCCTGCCTGGCCATGGTTTCCCTGCCATGATTTCCCTGCTGTAGTTTCCCTGTCTCACCATGGTTTACCTGGCATGGTTTCCCTGCCATTATTTTCCTTCCCTGTTTTCCCTGCCATGTTTTCCCTGTCATGTTTTCCCTGCCATGTTTTCCCTGCCAGGCCATAGTTTCCCTGCCATGGTTTTCCTTCCATGGATTCCCTGTCTCACCATGGTTTCCCTGCTATGTTTTCCCTGCCATGGTTTCCCTGCCTGGCCATGGCTTCCCTGTCATGGTTCCTCTTCCATGGTTTCCCTGCCATGGTTTCCCTTCCATGATTTCTGTGCCACGGTTTACCTTCCATGGTTTCCCTTCCATGGTTTCCCTGCCTGGCCGTGGTTTCCCTGCCATAGTTTCCCTGCCTGTCCATGGTTTTCCTGTCTCACCATGGTTTCCCTTCCATAGTTTCCCAGCCTGGCCATGGTTTCCCTATCTCACCATGGTTTCCCTGCCATGGTTTCCCTGCCATGATCTCCCTGCTGTGGTTTCCCTGTCTCACCATGGTTTACCTGCCATGGTTTCTCTGTCATTTCCCTTCCATATTTTCCCTTCCATGTTTTCCCTGCCTGGCCATGTTTCCCCTGCCATGTCTCCCCTGCCCGGCCGTGCTCCCCGCGGTGCCTGGAGGAACCTTTGGAAGGCGAGGAGCCCCTTGCTGGCTCCAGAGCCCCGCGCAGACGAGCGGAGCCAGAGGGCTGCTCCCGGCCCCAGCACACAGCCTTCCTTTCAGCACCTTCCCCTCACACAAAGACTGACTTATCCCACCTTTCTCCCCCCTCTCTCTCCCTCTGTCTCTGCTCCCTGTAGCCCCGGCCATGAAAAGCCCTCCACGAGCAGCCCAATAAAAAAAAAGTCCTGTGCCACCTCCTCCTCTTCTCCCCCTCCCTTCCCATCCACAATAGCACTGCCAAAAAAATGGAAAAAAAGAAAAAAAAATTTAAAAAAAAAGAGGGGGGGAAAAAAGGGAGAGTGAAGGCTGGGACTGGAGGGAGTTAAACCTGGAACTCATTTAGCAAAAGGGACTTTAGTTAACAAGAAAGTTACCCATCATGAACTGCCAGTAACACCTCGAGTGATCCTAAATCCATTACCCAGAGACTTAGCCCTGGCTGAGTTTGATTTTATGAACTGTGAGGCTGCTATGTTGAAAGTCTGCAAATTGGACATAAATTGGGCTGCAGAAGGCTGGGGAGCTGCAAGGGTTGGGGGATTTTTTTCTCTCCCTGGTGACGTCAGGAGGCTCCAGCCATGGGGATGCTCAGCACACCCTAAGACAGAGCTGGACAGTGAAAGAAAACTCTCCAAAACCTCAAAGCTGGGATTTTGGATGAGGATGGGCAGGTCCCTGCACTTGCTGAGCCTCAGAGGCTCCCCTTGTGCACCCTGGGATCTCTTGCCCTCCTCATCCATGAGCTGTCCTCAACACCCACCCTGGGTGTGTTTTCATCGAGGTTTGGTCTCCAAAATTCCGTGATGCAGAGCAAACCCCAAGAATAAAGATCAGATTTGATGAAAGCAGGAGGCAGGGGGGTGTCTGGATGGGATGCTGCTCTGTTTGGATTTTAGGGTTGCTGAAATGCAGCCTCAGTGAATCCTATTTCCTCTTGTATAATCAGAGTGTTGGGTGATTTGTGCAATTTTCAAAGTAAAGAAGTTTCAAGTTGAGTCTCTGGTGATTTTACAACCTCAGATAAGTTATAAAAACCAGAGCATGAGGTGGGGCACAGGATGAACCTGAGGCAGGTGAATTTTGATGGCAGAGAGCAGGGATCAGGAGCTCAGAGGCACAGGCAGCAAAATCTCCTGTGTTATCCCTGAAATTCAGAATTTCAACAGATTTTTGGTTCATTATTCTGGTTTTGTTGCCATTTCAATCTCCTTTAATAGCAGGATTTGCATTCGCCGTGCTGTAAATTACAGAAAATGAAGGTGCCATGGCCTTCAGAAAGAAAAAACTTTTCTTTTTCTCTGCTTTAGCCTCTATCTTACCCCTGATGTTTTCAAATTGAGGCGAATTTTGAAACAAGGTTTTGCAGAATGTAAAATCACAAAGTTTCTGACAAAACCTCATTCTGCTAAAGAAGGATTTCTGCAGAAAAACTGCATTTTTGGGATGAAGTCAAACTTTTCTTGAGCCCATTCACACATTAAAACTCCACCAGAACTCAGCAGAGATGGGACTTTGCGAAGTGATGAAATCAGAGGGTTTCTCTCTAACTTAAGAGTAATTTTTATCTTTAAATTAATCTCATTGCAAAAATAAAAAAGGCACATCCACAGATTAAATAAAGCCAGGTTAAACAGAGCACATTCCCATAATAAATCAGAAAAATACACATTTTTTTTCCGTATGGGGAACTCACGGCCACCAAATCTCAGCAAAAAATCCCCCCAAAATTTTTGATTTTTTTTATTTATATTTATTTTCTTATATTATTTTATATATTATAATAATATATTATAATATAATATAATATAATGTAATATAATATAATATAATATAATATAATATAATGTAATGTAATATAATATAATATAATATAATATAATTATTTATATTATTATATAATATAATGTAATGTAATATAATATAATTATTTTATTATATTTTATTTATATTGATTTTTATTTATAACATTCTGCAGGATTTTTTCCCTCTCAGCCCCAATTCTGCCCAGCCCCTGCCCCTGCCCCAGCACAGCACCTCCTCTGTTATTTGATAAGCAAAGCCAAGCCAGGGGCTAATTTTCCCAGCAAGGTGGCAACAATTCCGCGTGTGATATGCGAGGGAGAAGCACAGGCAGCTCATTTGGGTAATTTCTTACCCTCCTGGCTTCTGCAATGTTTCTTTAGGGGGCACTGAATATGAGTGATTGAGTGAGAGGGAGCCCGACAGAATTAGCACACACTGGATCTTTTGACCAAGGGGGGAAAAAAAAAATATATATTAAAAAAAAAAAAAAAAAAAAATCCCCAAAAACAAAACAGTCGAATGTTGGTCTAGGGGCACGTCCCCTTAGGATTTGGGAAAGAAAAACACCAAACCACGTTCGTTTGGTGCTCCTGGAAGCAGAGCAGCAGCGCCTTCCATTAAAGACCATTTCAACGGAACAAAAAGACACTTAATCTTGGATCCAAAATAGCTCTGGAATGGCAGCGGCCCCGCCCAGCCCAGGGGCATTTCCAAGGTGCTGATACCCTCCCGTGAAAGGATTTTTTTAAATGAGAAATCGCTGGCAATTCCCTGCTGGAGTTTCCAGCGGTGCCAGTGAACGGCCCCTCTCCAGTGGGCACCTCCTCAAGGTCACCCCTGGTGCCACCCAGAACTTTCCAGAGTTTGTGCAAAGTTTGTCCCAGAACCTAAATATGGGTAAAATCCTCTGCTCTTTTACTCTTTTCCCCTTTTCTTTCTTCTTTTTTTATTATTTTTCTTAATTAATTCTTGTTTGTGAAGCGATGCGTTTTGCTGTCTGCATGGAACAGCCCTCGTTTTTCTCTCATAAACGCAAGGAGAAATGATCCCTGATTTTAACAGCAGAATGTCGTAGGAACCTGTGAGAATACACAAGAGAATGAGACAGATTTAATTAGCATTGCTAGTTTGATAACCAGGATAACAAACACACCTCTGAGATTACAAGAAAATGGGATTAAACCAGTTTATGGGAAGAGGAAAGATTCAATCAACCCCCTATGAGAAAGAGGTTGAAAAATCCATGAGTTGTTTGTATAATCTTTTAACCTAATTATTGTAGTGGAAATGATTATTCTTCCTGAAATGGTACATAAGCTTTTGGACAACCTGAGTAAAATGAATTCTGATCACTGATCAATCAGTCTTCCTGTCCCTCCATCGATCACCGATAGGAACCTTCCCATGACCTGGTGTTGGGAAAGATGGGACAGGAAGGGCTTGTGGATGTGATTGCCTGGTAAGAAATACTGGAGATGTAAAACCTGTGAGTGAAATAGAAATGAAATTCAGCTCTGAGATGTGATCATGGCAGGGAGGAAGACGGGGATGAGCTGGAGATGGGTGGAAGGACAGAAAGCGAAAGGACCCAAGGGTGCAGCCCCTCTCCACCCTGCCAAAGCATCAGGGAAAAGGTGGATAAGAAAAGTGGTTTTTAGAGTTTAGAATACAGGATGACGTGGTGATAGAGCAGTTCTCACGGGCTGCAGGCAAAGTCTGTAGGTTTTGTATCTCACCTGTTGGTCACTGTAAATTAGAATATTCAACACAAAAGGAGATAGAATGGATTGGAACAAGGTCCTGGCTCTCTCTCTTGCTCTTATCCCTCTCTTACCTCTCTCTCTCACTGCTCTGACCCTGCCCTCTTCTCACCTCTCTTACCCCTCTGAGCTCTTTTACCTCCCTCCCCTCACACCCTCTTGTTCTCTCTCCCTCTCCCTTTGGGGTTCCCTCCAGCCCAGGCTGGTGGCTGAAGGCAAAGCCCTCTTTACCCACAACCCTTTTAATAAAACCACGTGTTTCTAGAACATCTCAGGTCTGCAGAGTTCCCTCTCCCTGCCCTCCACAGATGCTCCTCCAACCTGGGAAAATGATCCCTGATCCCCAACTCATCCCTTCTTTTTGCACCTGCATTTCTGTGAGCTCAGGGAATACTGTGGGATGTATCCAGTGATACCTCCGTGCCTCAGGGGGCTGAACTCCCTGTGGATTCCCTGCAGGATCATCCCCAGCACACCTGGAGCAGTCCCTGGGCTCTGAGGAGTGGGGACAGACCCGAGTGCAGCCTCTGCACAATGACCTGTGCCTGCCCTCGCCTCGGGGGGCTCACCTGGCCCTGGGGGGCTGCAGGGACCCCTGAGGGGCCTCTGGGATGGTCAGAATTGAGGGTGAGTCAGACCCAAACACGACTTTTGGGGCTGCAATTCTGGATTTCATCAGTGAGCTGCTCAAAACCCTTCCCTGGATTCACCCCGATTATTTATTATTATTATTATTATTATTATTATTATTATTATCATTATCATGTGTAATGCAACCTGTGGGCTTTCAGGGCCTGACTTCCAGAAAGGTTGAGCATCCAGAGCTCCTGCTGACATTGAAACCACACAAATCCCCTCTGGATATGGCAGCATCTCCAGCTCCACGGGTCTCTGGGATCACCACGATGCAGCTTTGCTGCTCAAAGCCCTGAATTTCATTTTTAAGAGGTTGAGCAGAGCTTGTCTCAGCCCCACAGCCAAGGCTCTCCTCCCAGGCAAGCTTGAGCTCCTCACTCACTACCAGGAGGGCATAAAAAAAAAGGCATTTAAAGAGAATTTATTCGTGCTGAGCAACAATAGCAATAGTTAATCTCTTATATTAAAACCTTTAATGACTTTGGGGACTTATGAAACCATCGGAGCCCGTTTAATGAAGGCTTGCCCTGGCCCACGCTTTTCAAAGCTGAAATCTTTAATAGAGCAGAAAAGAAATTCACAATTCGGAGGGTGGGAGCTGGGACTGTACAAGAAATTCTGGAGCTGTTTGGTTTGCAGGGCTGCTGTTCCTGCTGGGCAGTGCTCTGGTGATGTATGAGGGGAACCTGTCAGCAGGGCCGTGGAGCTTCATGATGCATTGCAGCAATAAGTCGTTTGCAATACATCATCTGCAGCAGCTGCCGGCCCGCGCCGGAGCCTCAAACCAAAATCAGGCCAGGATTTCAACGTGCACCAAAGCTGTTTTCTGCCTCTCTCCCCTTCCCCTCCCTGTCTCCAGGTCCTCCTCTCCTGCTCGCTCCTGACCTCACCCTGCCAATAGCAATTTGCTGGTGATTTATTCGTCTTGGCTCCCCCGTGGAAATCCCTTTTTGGTGGAACCAATGGGGCACAATGCTGGGCTCTGCAGGCAGCAGGACGAGGGTGGCTCCAGGGATGAGGGGTGTAATCCCTTCAGGCTGCAGCCAGCTCTGACAGGGACGTGTCAGAGGGGACACAGCTCAGTTTTGGGGTGCTGGGTGATGGAGGGCCTGATTTGCTGTCACTCGTTAAGAATTAATTGCACCTTGACCTTAGTTCTGATATTTTTTTTCTATTAACAATTATTAGCAATTGTCACAAATCCACAGAAACATCCAAAATAACTTCAGAAAAAGAGGTGAACTCACTCAGCCAACGCAATGATTGATCTCAGGATCAATCATTGTTTTTTGTTTTTAGCAAAAGGCTCCCTCACCTTCCTCACCTCTGCTCAAAAGCTGGGCAGGTTCTGGTGCAAGGAAATCAATCACTGGAGTGTCCTGTAGCACCCCAATAATCCCACTACCACCTTTCTGAGCTTTTTCTGCCTCTTCTCCTCCTCCACTTGGCAAGCAGACCTCTGGAAGCTCATCAAAAACCCTGAACCCCTTTTCATTTTTTATTTTTTTTCAGCCTCGAAAGCTCATTTTGCTCTCCTGCTGTTTCCTTTAGAGGGGTGTAAATGTTCCAGCCCTGACTCTCACATTTCCCAAGCTCAGAGGAGTTTGGTGGCACAGCCAGGGTGATGTTCCCATATGGGACAGAGGCGAAGGACAGTTGGGACCTGGCTGTGAGATCAGGACTTGCCCCAGAGTTATCTGCTGCTCTCCTCAGTCTCGGGTTGGTTTTCTCACCCGAGATTCAGGTTGTTTAAAGTCCTCGCCCTCTAAAAGCCCCGAGTCGTGTTGGTACAAAGAAGCAGAGTCTTCAAGGCCTTGTTTTCTGGTTTCTCATGTTGTTTATTAATTGATATCTCACAGTTTTCTCCGCTCCCAGCCAAGCTCTGACCAGCGGCGAGGACACGAGGGAATGGCCCATTGATGGGACATCACCTCACATTTATACAGATAATTATGTGTTGGTTATTTACTATTTCACACCAATGCCCAGTGCTCACACTAAAAGGGTCACTTCTGCTTTGACCCAATCCACTCTCACTGTCTTATATCATCACCACCCCAGGAGATGGAGGATGAGGAAGAAGGAGAGGGACAAGAGGTACCACCCAAATTCCATCATCTTGTCCCCCACTTACCTCTATTCTAAGAATCCTAAAACTACTGAATTTTGCACGTTCTTCTGTGCTAAACTACTATTTTCACTTCCTGGTGATTTGCAATTCCTCTCCTTGTGCTGGAAGTTTCTCCCATGGGCTGAGATCAAACTCAGTGTCTTCCTGGGCTGTGCCAAGGTCTCCAGCACCCCTGGACTGGCTCCACACCCCCTGCCCAGGGCTCAAACTCCCTTTCCTGGGGTCCCAGCTCATCCAAGGGGATGTCCTGGACTCCAACACCTCAGCACAGCTTGGCTCAGGAGATAATCTAATATTCAGTGGGAATTGCTGGATACACTGTCCATGCACACACACACACTGCAGAGCTTGTTGTGTTTCCAGGGATTGTTTTGATTTTGAACTTTTCTCTTTTTTTTTTTTTTTTTTTTTTTTTTTTTTTTTTTTTTTTTTTTTTTTTTTTTTTGAGCATTTAATGCCCTGCACTTATTAAATCACAGCCTCGGCGGAAAAAAAAGCAAGAGGGGGAAAATCACATCCATGGCTTGTTACCATGCATGAGGCATAACCAAGTGCTTCAAATCCCTGAGGGGATTACTCAGGAATCACCAGGCCACCTGGAGTTTCATTATGGCTCTTACAAACAGGCTTTTAGCAAGAAGGATGAGGTGGGGAGGGGAGAGGGCTCTTCTGTTTAAGCCCTTGAAAAGAGACGAAGTTCACAGAGCCCAACAATGGCTCAGCCGAGTCAGCTGAGCCCAGGGGCTGGAAAGGATTAATCAGAGCGAGAAATGTCAGCTCAGAACAAAACCTTCAGCGCCGTGGCCAAGCCACAGGGATCTCAGAGAGCAGCCTGAGTCACTCCCCAGCCACGCAGGACCTCTGCCCCTGCCCAGGCCGGGAGTCCAGGGCTTGGCTTGGAGTCCTGCTCCTCTTTGGTGATGCCAGGAGAGCCCCTCTCCCGTCCCCAGGTTATCCCAGGAATCCTCCTCTACCACATCTTTTGCTTTTGGTTATCCACAGGATGCAGCATGCAAAAGCACTTTGAAATTTTGGGCCATTTTTGGAGCATTTGTTGTTTCGAGTCTTGATAAACACCATCCTCCTTCCAGGTCAAACATTTCCTCAAACAATGAGATGATGCCGCTGATTTCCAGGTGCTTTGTCCTGCTTTTATCTTAATTAAACCCCCCATTTCGTGCCACTTTCGTAGATTTATGTTATTTATGATCCAAACATTTCCAACACACACCTTTAAAAAGAAAATTTTGAAATATTAAATCTCTTCACCCTTGAACTCCTCCAGCTTGCTCCTCACTTTTTCACACAACGCCAGGACTTTGTAGGGACATAAGGTAATATTTTGTAATATTCTGCAAGATTGAAAAAAGGAATCTCCTGGCCTGCACTAATAACTGGCTGTAAGGATTGTCTCGGACGTCACTTTTGATTAGAGTTAATCCCAGGTGGTGAAGGAGTGGATGACACATCTGTGAGAAATGCTGCTGCCTCTGCTTTCAGCCTGGGCAAGAATAATCCAGGCTTTGCAGTTGAGGGGTTTATCTGTAGGAATCTATTATGTATTGAATTTATAAATATATCCAGGAGCTCTCAGGAGCCCTTAATTAGCCCATCCTCATCACAAAAAATATTTGTTTGCTGACCTAGACAAGAAATCCTGGGAGGATAAAAGGGATTGATGGCATGGGATTGCCCTCAGCCACCAGCAGGGTAATGCAGGTGGAAAAATGTGCAAGGCTGAGGATCCCGAGCTGGTGGCAGCTCTGGATTGTTCCTTCAAATCCACTGGGGATTTTCATTCCCTGACAATCGAGGGGATTCCTGCACAGAGCCTGGGGAATGCTGGATCCCAAGAGCTTCCCCTCCTTGGGAATGTCAGCAGTGGGGAGCAGCTCTGAGTAACTCCAGCTCCTGGAGCTGGAATTTTCAACCCAGGGAACCCTAAAGTGGTTGGGGCATCCTTTTTTCCCCCCTCCAGCTCCACCTTTTTCCCCTCCAGCTGAGGATCCAGAGCTGCTAACAGCTCTGGATTGTTCCTTCAAATCCACTGGGGATTTTCATTCCCCGACAACTGAGGGTAGTGGGGATTCCTGCACAGAGCCTGGGGAATGCTGGATCCCAAGAGCTTCCCCTCCTTGGGAATGTCAGCAGTGGGGAGCAGCTCTGAGTAACTCCAGCTCCTGGAGTCAGAATTCCAAACCCAGGGAACCCTAAAGTGGCTGGAACATCCTTTTTTTCTCCTCCAGCTGAGGATCCAGAGCTGGTGGCAGCTCTGGATTGTTCCTTCAAATCCACTGGAGATTTTTATTCCCTGACAATCGAGGGGAGTGGGGAATGTCAGGAGTGAGGAGCAGCACACTCTGCTCTGAGTTGGAATTCCAACCCAGGGAACCCTAAAGTGGTTGGACATCCTTTTTTCCCCTCCAGCTCCACCTTTTTCCCCTTCAGCTGAGGATCCCGAGCTGCTGACAGCTCTGGATTGTTCCTTCAAATCCACTGGGGATTTTCATTCCCCGACAACTGAGGGTAGTGGGGATTCCTGCACAGAGCCTGGGGAACGCTGGATCCCAAGAGCTTCCCCTCCTTGGGGATGTCAGGAGTGGGGAGCAGCTCTGAGTAACTCCAGCTCCTGGAGTTGGAATTCCAAAGCCAGGGAACCCTAAAGTGGCTGGAGCATCCTTTTTTCCCCCTCCAGCTCCACCTTTATCATGTTATTGAGGATAAAAAAGAATGTCATCAAATGCTTTCAGTGCTGGAATTAAAGCCCTTCATCACAAGCTTTCAGCTGGAAGCCAGGCTGGAGCTGCTGAAAGAAACCCAAGTTAAAGTTCTCCCTCCTGCATTTGTTCTGTCGCTCCGTTAAAAGGGAACAGCTGAACAAATTATCAACATTTTGTGCGGATTAGGAAAATTGATCCAGGCTGAGTCACTGCGTGCCTCCCCAACCCCGAGTCATGGCAAAACCCAGGAAATGAGAGTGTGGGACTGGAAAGGGTGAGAGAATTCTTGTGTTCTTGGAGCATCCTCCATTGCCAGAGTGCTGGACTCGGTTTTCCACTGGCTCTTTACACCCTGGCAGGAGTCAGGACATTCTTTGCCCCAGCCTGACCATTCCTTGCCCCACGAGTTTTGCGACTCTGTGAAAGCACAGCTTCTTAATTCAATTTGAGCCGTGCATGCTGAATATCAGAAATGGGTCAAAAGTTAAACCATCATTACAGACCGAGTGTTACTAAACTGGATTTAATCCAAAGCAACGGGTAATAAGAACTTTTAGCCCTATCAGGACATGTTGGGGACAATAAATGAGATATTTACACTGAAGAACTGCAAGGAGAGACAAAGAATTCCTGAATCTGTGCAAAATAATTTATTTAACACTAAGGAGGGAGCAGGTATTTTGCATGTATTTGAAGAAAAGAAAATGTGTGCATTCCCAACCCTCAGAGCTCACTTGCAGTGTTAGAAGGGATGGTGTTTATATTTGTATCTCACTCAAATAGGGAATTCTGGCCCAGAATTTTCCAGAGCTTCATTCCTGCCCTGCCTAGAAGAGATCCAGCAGCTCCTCCAGGTGACAGGGTGACCTTCAGGACAGCCCCAGCTGCAGGAAAAGCCTCCCCTCAGTGGCAGCTTTTAATATTGGGGACATTGCTATAACGAGAGAGGAACCTGCCAGCAGAGGTCCCTTGGAAGGCTGGGAATTTTGGCACAGGGGACACAAGGGAACAGCCTGAAGTTGTGTCACGGCAGGGTTTAGGTTGGATATTGGGAAGAGTTTCGTCCCCAGAGGGTAGAGATTGGATGTTGGAAAAGGTTCTTCCAACAAAGGTGTAGGTTGGATATTGGAAAAGGTTTTCCCCCAGAGGGTGGAGGTTGGATATTGGAAAAAGGTCTTTCCACAGAGGGTAAAAGTTGGATATTGGGAAAAGTTTCTTCTCCCAGAGGTTGTGGGTTGGATATTGAAAAAGCTTCTTCCCACAAAGGTGTAGGTTGGATATTGGGAAAAGTTTCTTCTCCCAGAGGGTGGAGGTTGGATATTGAAAAAGGTTCTTCCTCCAGAGGGTGGAAGTTGCATATTGGGAAGAGTTTCTTCCCACAAAAGTGGAGGTTGGATACTAAAAAAGGTTCTTCCCCCAAAGGTGTAGACTGGACATTGAAAAAGGTTCTTCCCACAAAGGTGTAGGTTGGATATTGGGTAAAGGTTTTTCCCCCAGAGGGTTTAGGTTGGATATTGGAAAAGGTTCTTCCTCCAGAGGGTGTAGGTTGGGTATTGGAAAAGGGTCTTTCCCCAGAGGGTGGAAGTTGGATATTGGGAAAAGTTTCTTCTCCCAGAGGTCATGGGTTGGATATTGAAAAAGCTTCTTCCCACAAAGGTGTAGGCTGGATATCGAAAAAGGTTCTTCTCCAGAGGATGTGGGTTGGATATTGGGAAAAGATTTTCCCCCAGAGGGTGGAGGTTGGATATTGAAAAAGGTTCTTCCCACAAAGGTGTAAGTTGGATGTTGGGAAAAGGATTTTTCTCCAGTGGGTTTAGGTTGGATATTGGAAAAGGTTCTTCCTCCAGAGGGTGGAGGTTGGGTATTGGAAAAGGTTCTTCCCCAGAAGGTGTAGGTTGGATGTTGGGAAAGCTTCTTCTTCCCCCAGAGGCTGTTTGGGCACAGGGACTGCTCACAGCACCAAACCTGCTGGGATTTTGATGCCTCTTGGGGCTGGTGCTGCTGACCAGCAGCTGGATTCCATGATCCTGGACCATCCCTTCCAACTGAGGACATTCTGAAATTCCACCAAACCAGCGGCCGGAGCATCCAGCATCCCCTCCTGCCCCATTGCCCCAGGCCAGGCTTTGATCAGAGCCCCGGGGACTGGTGAATTATCCATAAAACCCCTGAGACTGGATGAATTATCCATAAAACCCCAGGGCTGGGTGAATTATCCATAAAACCCCCAATCCATGTCGCCGGGGCCGGAGGGAGCCGAGGAGCATCATTTGTGTGCCCACTTTGATCCCTTTGTGGGCAGGGATCACCTGTCAGGAGAACGGCCACAGCCCTGCCCTGCCCACGGGAGGCCTTTTGATCAGGCTGCTGTTGATAATTAGGGCCTAATTGAGTGATTAATAACCCCCAGCAGCTCGTGCGACAAGGAGCAGGGGCTGCTCCAATAGTTCACGCCTTTTAGGATGCGTTTTTTTCCAGCCCCATCTTCTCAGAAATGTGCAGAGTCAGCAAAACCAGGGAAGGTGATTCCCCCCTTTTTTTAATATCTTTTTTTCTTTTTTTCTTTTTTTTTTTTAATTTTATTTTTTCTCTTTTTTTTCTTTTCTTTTTTTTTTCTTTTTTATTTTTTTCTTTTTTTTTTATTTTTCTTTTTTTTTCTTTTTTTTTTTTTTTTTTCTCCTCTCTCCCGAGTGCTATAATCACTTTTTTTTTTTTTCCTGAGCCACACTATTGATAATAAACCAAGGGCAGGAATAGGCTCCCATTTGCCGGGGCCTCCACAGGCCATGAAAACCCCTCCAGATAAACTGAACTTAATTAACTGAGCCTATTAAGGCGATATTAAAAGAAGCCTATCTCAGCAGGCTGGCCCAGTGGGGCGACACAGCAGAGCTTTCAATTTAGGACTTATTGCCCGGCTCTGTGGGCTGCCTGGGAGCTGCTTAATCCACGGCTTGGGAGCAGGGAAAGGCAGCTGGGGATGGGGGAAAAAATCAAAGGAAATGGACCTGTAATGTATTATTTGCTCACTTTGTGGCTGGGGGGAAAGGCGTGTAAATGGGGAGGTTGTTTGGCGCCGAATGAAGCGAACGGCAGCGCGGAAATGGTTAAAAGTTGTAAAACTAAGAGTTGGGGAATCCAAAGAAGCTTTTCCCAGATAATTGTGGTGAGTTGCAGCGGAGCTGTGAGGAGATTCTTGCTGAAAATGGAAAAACTGCACAAAAATCAAAGAGATACTGCATAAAATCAAAGGGATTCTGCATAAAATCAAAGAAAATCTGTATAAAACCAAAGAAAATCTTCCTGCACCTCCTCCTTTCCCTTCCTCCTCCTCCATAAATAAGTTAGGGACAAGTTTTGACCCCTCTTTACTTCTCATGAATTCTTGGTGCTGTCACCGTGCTGAACATCCTGACTGGGTGATGCTCATGGCTACAGGAGAATAAAACAAAGGGAAAATGTTGGAAAGAACTCTGTCCTGCCAACAGAGCTTGAGGAACCTGCTGAATTGCAAAGCTACAGTAAAAATACCAAAAAAAAATTAAGAAAATGTGTTGGGTTTGTTTAGGTCAACCTGCAAAGGGAAATGGCATGGGAGGTTAAATGTAATAACATCTCCAACAATAATTCCTGGGTTTTAAAGAGCATTTTCTCAATTTAAAGGGCTGCAGAGCCAACGCTGTGGAACCAGTGATTGCTTTCAATGGAATGGATGGGGTTGAGTCCATGTGGGTGAACACTTTCAGAGCCAGGGGAATTCTGGTGGCAGCCCAAGGCCCAGCTCTTGACTGGGAATGGGAATGGGAATCCCTGGAAGTGCCCCAGGCCAGGCTGGACAGGGCTTGGAGCACCCTGGGAGAGTGGGAGATGTCCTTGCCCATGGCAGGGATGGAATAAAATGGGCTTTAGGGCTCCTTCCAACCCAAACCATTCCATGATTCCACGATTTGAGGGTTTTTTGGAATGGGGATCTCAGTTTTATTGGTGAGGGCTGTAGAAAGAAGCTTGAAAACACAACCTGTGTTGACTGAATCAGTCAGGGAAGGGCGGGATGGGAACCTTCACATTGTTCTGACATAAATCCCAGGAGTTTTCACTGAAACAAGTGACTTGGAAGATTTCTACCTCCACAGGCTGGATCCAGGCTCAGCAATAACTTCCAGAGTTCCCCAACTCCCAAAATCCCATTTAGAACAACTCTCAAACTCTTATTTCCATGGATAACTCACCAGACGTGCGTTTGCACTGCTGATGTTTTATTTTTAGCCCAAACAAGGGGCTGCAAAGCCTGGGGAGCCTTTCCCCGGTTTATTCCAATAATAGCTGGATTAAAAATAGAAGATCCTCCTGGAGAATGTCTGCCCGGGCAGGCGAGGGATAATTGCGTGTGGCTTCAGTTTGTTTGCTCAGGAAAACCCGGGGTAACCTGAGAATTCATTACGAGAAAAGCACAGGACTCCTGCCATCCTCTAATGGCCCCTCGCAGCTCGAAATGCAAAATTTACAAGGGAAGCCTTAAAGAAATGACAGGAAAATCTGAGAAGATAACGAAACTGGCAGGGAAATTAATAGAAGCCTTGGGTTTCTGTAATCCGCGGTGATTAATACCTTTTAGTTCCATGATCCTTGGTTTCCACTGGAATTGATAAACTGCCCGCTGTGGCTTCTCTGCTTTAAATCAATACCCCCCCCAAAAAAAAAAGAAAAATCTCAGTTGGCCTTGCTGGCCTATTTGTCATCTCGTTTCCAGCTGAAGTTTAGACAGAATCCTTATGAACTCAGATTTTTTTTTATTATTTTCCAGTTTTATTGGAAAATTTCTTTATTTTCTTGTCATTGTTATGCGCAGAAGATGATGGTGTGAGCAGCATTTGAGATGCTAATCCTGTCCAGCATGTGGATACAGCCAAGGGTTTAGTAATGGCCTTGCCAAATTTTTAAGAATATCCTAAGTCATCAAAGACAAACCCTTTAAGTTGTCTTCAGTGTTAGCATTTTGCAGCTTTTAAAAAAAGAAAAAAAAAATTAAAAATTTGTGGGAAAATCAAAGAGGGAAAATTGAAACGATATCATGGTGCTGTTGAACTGTAAAACAGATTTAAAACGTGTGGTTCTTGTAGGGTTTCAAAGCGTGCTGCACTGCAAACAGAATTCTCTGCTCTTTCAGACTTGTTTGCTCCAGAAATTATTGTGGAATCACAGAATGGGCTGGGTAGGAGGAGATCTTAAAGACCATCCAGTTCCAACCCTGCCATGGCAGGGACACCTTCCACTGTCCCAGCTGCTCCAAGCCCCGTTCAGCCTGTCTTGGACATTTCCAGGGATCCAGAGGCAGCCACAGCTTCTCTGGGAATCTGTGCCCCACCCTTCCAGGGAAGGATTTCTTCCTAATTAATTCCTCCTGATGAGCTGGAGTTTGTAGGACAGAGGTTTGCCCAGACCTGGAGCACAAACACCCTGACACTTCTTCTGCTGGGAATTTTCTCTCCCATCGATGCCCCTCACCCTGTTTTCACCTCCCGTGCTGGATGCAGACATTTATAACGTCTATTAAACGTGGTGGGGCTGCTCTCAAGTAGAATTCCTGACCATTCATCATCACGGGCTGAGTTCCTGTTTCAACCCTTCCTTTTAAACACACCACCACCTTTGCTGGGGAAGGCCAAAAAAAACCCCCCAAATCCACCACGATTTTGCTCCGTGCTCCCATCCTCCATTTAGCCCCAGCCTATTTTCCTTCACACTCATTTGACATCATGGAAATGCGATGGATGGCAGCGATTCAGGGTGCTGGGAGCTGGAGGTGTTCCTGCCGTTAGAGCATGAGATCGCTTTCCCAGTCAACCCCGCTGTGCCTTGCCAGGTCCTTCACCTCTTGAGCTCACCCTGGAGCTCCAAAGCCATTCCCAAACTCCTGTCCTGCACAGCTGGCATGGCTCAAACCATTCCTCTTCCAGTGCTGTCACTCAGTGATATTTAGATCCCTCCACATCTCTCTCCTTTGGAAAACCAACGTGTCCCGATGAGCCGCCCTTGTGTAAATACCTCTTCCTTTGTAAGGAACAAGCCCCTAATTCAGAACCTGTGTCGTGTTTATTTTTGAACATGGATTTTTCTTTTTTTTTTTCCTTTTTTTTTTTCCCCTTGTCAGGGGCTGTGCAGCTCGACCTTAGGCTCGACAGGGAAATGTTTATCCAAAGAGTTAACGCGGATGAGTAATCCGGGACGCTCCTGCCAGGGCTCGGGGGGTGGGATTCCCGTAAACAGCCAGGCCCTTTGAACTCAGGGCTTTTATTTTATGTCATCCTCCAACCACTAAACCAACACGCCACCGTGGAGGCCTTCCCTGCTCAGCCAAGACTCAGATTGAGCCATGGAAATTTAAGATGGGAGTATCATTTTGGGGGGGACCTTGTGTTTGTCACCTCGTCCTCTTTAATTCACTCCATTTCAAGCTTGGCCTGGTGTTCTTTGTGCTGTTCCAGCCCCAGGAAAGATGTCCTGGCTCTGTGGAACACCTACAGATATTTGGCACAACCAAAGAGGTGAAAGATGAGGGAGAATCCATTGTTTGTGTGCATAAATCTCCTCTTGGTTCCTTCCCATGGGAATTTAATTCCTGCTCAGCCAAGACTCAGACTAAGCCATGGAAATTTAAGCTGGGAGTATCATTTTTGGGGAGACCTTGTGTTTGTCACCTCGTCCTCTTTAATTCACTCCATCCCCACCTTGGCCTGGTGTTCTTTGTGCTGTTCCAGCCCCAGGAAAGATGTCCTGGCTCTGTGGAACACCTACAGATATTTGGCACAACCAAAGAGGTGAAAGATGAGGGAGAATCCATTGTTTGTGTGCATAAATCTCCTCCTGGTTCCTTCTCATGGAAATTTAATCCCTGCTCAGCCAAGACTCAGATTAAGCCATGGAAATTTAAGTTGGGAATATAATTTTCTGGGGGACCTTGTGTTTGTCACCTCGTCCTCTTTAATTCACTCCATCTCAAGCTTGGCCTGGTGTTCTTTGTGCTGTTCAGGGGTTGTTCCAGCCCCAGGAAAGATGTCCTGGCTCTGTGGAACACCTACAGATATTTGGCACAACCAAAGAGGTGAAAGATGATGGAGAACCCATCATTCGTGTGCATAAATCTCCTCCTGGTTCCTTCTCATGGAAATTTAATCCCTGCTCAGCCAAGACTCAGATTGAGCCATGGAAATTTAAGATGGGAGTATCATTGTGGGGGGACCTTGTGTTTGTCACCTCGTCCTCTTTAATTCACTCCATCCCCACCTTGGCCTGGTGTTCTTTGTGCTGTTCAGGGGTTGTTCCAGCCCCAGGAAAGATGTCCTGGCTCTGTGGAACACCTACAGATATTTGGCACAACCAAAGAGGTGAAAGATGAGGGAGAATCCATTGTTTGTGTGCATAAATCTCCTCTTGGTTCCTTCCCATGGGAATTTAATTCCTGCTCAGCCAAGACTCAGACTAAGCCATGGAAATTTAAGCTGGGAGTATCATTTTGGGGGGGACCTTGTGTTTGTCACCTCGTCCTCTTTAATTCACTCCATCCCCAGCTTGGCCTGGTGTTCTTTGTGCAGTGCAGGGGTTGTTCCAGCCCCAGGAAAGATGTCCTGGCTCTGTGGAACACCTACAGATATCAACATGGAGTGGCACAACCAAAGAGGTGAAAGATGATGGAGAACTCACCATTCGTGTGCATAAATCTCCTCCTGGTTCCTTCCCACGGAAATTTAATCTTGGCCTGGTTGTTCCTTATCTCCCAATTATCCCCCTCTCCCTGTGAGGGAGCAGCTCCTGGGCTGGTGGGACCACAACTCCCACCCTCCTCAGTAATTGTCTGTTCAGAACAGAATTCACCCCTTTTATCTGCTGATCTCAATTATCAGTCCTGCCAGAGAGTCACTTTAAAATGGTGATTTAATGAGGCCGTGTTCATTCCTTGCAGGATACAATTACACGTGCCATAAATAACAGCAAATATCTGCTTTTCAACCCTAAAAGCCCAATTCTGCCCATTTTTAGTGCTGATCACAGACATGGATTTGGGAACTGTATCAGTAAACTCTTGGAGATTTTCTGTGGATGTCGTGCAGCTCAAATTCCCCCCTCAATATTAAGACCATGCACAGAGTTATGGGACTGAGGCATCCAAGAAATAATAGGAATAATGTGGATATTGCATAAGCATCCTCTTACAGTGGCATGAGTCATTCCTAAAGTGCCCTGTATATCTTTCAGGGTGGATTAAGGATACGAGACAGGGGAACCAGGAGGGCTCCTACAATGCTCCACAAAGTCTCCAAAATGGGAAAAAAGCCTTTTGAAAACAACCCTGAAAAATAACCATTTGTCGTCTGCAGTAAATAACTCGGTCACTGAGGAGGTCAAAAAGCTAAAGGCTCCCATCCAGGGCTGGGATTAATGACCTGCAAAACACCAGTTTTAAAAATAGGTTTCCAGACAGGCAAATAATGAAGCATCTCCTGCCGTTCCCTGAGCCAGGAATGAAATTCCAGGCAGGGAAATGGGCTTTGCAGTGGATGCACAGGGATGAGTTAAGCAGCGATAGAAGGAGCACTGTGTAAATCAAGTGTAGGGCCACACTACAGGCTGTTCCTCACCTGGCAGGAAGGTCCAGGGACACCCGGGAGTGTGGCTGGGGCAGTGATGAGGGAAGAGCCTGTGGTGCCCAGGGATTGTTGGTGTTGTCCAGCACCCCATGAAAAGTCATAAATGTCCCTGCCCTGCACAAATTTCCTCTGAAAAGGGGGAATATTTATGAGGAGGTTAAGAAGGTGCAAGAGGAGGCAGAAACCCAACCTGGCCTGTGCTGGGAGGATCCATGAGCTGACTTAGTCCTTGATGGCCTTGTGTGCTCCTGGGCTGGGCTGGGCTGCTCAGAGTCGGGTTTTTTCCAAAGAATTTGGTGTCTCCCAGTTTTCAGGATGGTTTTTCAAAATGTCAGGATATTTTAAAAAAATAGGTAAATTAAAAATTGCTCTTCTAGCTCTGCTTGTTTTGCTTTAAATGGGGCTAGAAGCCATGATTAAAGGGGCAATTTCAAACAGTAAAAGTGGAGGCAAGCTGTGAGTGAAGTTCTAAAGAGAACTCTTCTATATTAAAATTACTAATACTATTACTAATTAATTAGTAATAATAGTAATATTAATAATAGTAATATTAAGAATAGTAATTACTGTTACTATTACTAATTAGAATTATTACATTCTGCCTTGAACAACCCTGCAGATGTATTTGAACTGAGCTGATTTCTCCAGGAATATTAATCCAATAAAACCCAGCTCGAGGCCACTCAGGAGCTGGGAGATGACATCAAACACTTTGAATTTCTGATCACCTGCAGAATTCCAGTATTGTGACTATCCATACTCAGCATTTTCCTCACCTGGAGCTCGTCCTTCTGCAAACTTCTTGTCATCTTTTTGCCTTGTGTTCCTTTTTCCTTCAACCCAAGCGAAACAAAAATTCAGGTGGGGAAACTTCCAGCAGATTGAGCTCTGCTGCCTCCCTCTCCCGCCCAGCACAGGGCAGATGCTCTGATTTCCAGCCCTGAAGAACAAAGCTTCCCCCTGGCTTCTTTATTTTAAACAGGAGAGGCCACCCACAGCTCCAAACACGCCTATGGAGAGGAAAAATAAATGGCTGAGCTCCTGGCCAGACACGGATGTGCAGAGCGTATCTGAGCAGGAGGAACTGTTTGGAAAAAGCCATTCCCATCCCACCCAGGTGCTGCCACCGATGGGGCTGGGGGCACCAGCACCTCCCAGCAGTGGGGAATGGCACGGAGAAGGGAGATGGGGTGGCTGAGACCATAAATCAGCTCAGCCCAAGGGCAAGTTGAGCAAGCCAGAGTCAGGCAGATGTCAGAGAAGGGAATTTGGGAAGGTTTCAGCAGAGAATTCCAGCTCTTGCTTCACAGGAGGGCAAATCCTGCAGTGCTTCACCAGCTTGTGGCCATAATATCCAGGAAAGATCCCCCCACCAGCCTGAACCTGCAGATTTTTTCCCCTAAACCAAAGCAGGGGAGGGTGGTTGGAGCTGCTGCAGGGCTCAGAGGGTTTGACAGGAGTGGTGCCTTCTGCAGGTGGGTTTGGGTTGGTCATGGGGGTGCCTTGGGCAGGCTGAGCTGGAGCAGAGACTGGGCAGAGCTGGAGAATAAAGCAGAGATTTATTCCAAGGCCTCCAGGATCCACCTTGGGCAGGACAAGAGCCTGGCCAGGGCTACACCCAAGGGGGACCCAAAATGGTCCCCAAATGGCCAAAGGGTCCCCAGGTGTGACACTTGGATCAGTTTTGGTCCATTTGCAGCTTGGGCTTGAATTGTCCAATTGCAGCTGCAGGTTATGAGGTCCCATCCTTGTTGTTCCTCCCTCCAGCCCCCCTTGTTTGTGCTCTTGGGCCTGAGAGTTGTCCTTGGTGTCCATTTGGGCAAGGATTTGTTTTGTGTCCCTGCTGTGTGCAGAGCTGAGTGACACTGACTGTGAGCTCAGGGCTGCCCCCCTGGCCACCACAGAACCTGAAACACAGGAAAATAAAACTTGAGGCATCACTGGGGAGGTGGGAGCACCTCGGGGAGATGCTGAGACACAGGAGGGATCCCCACCTGTGGACACCACTGGTCCATGAGGCAGGAGAAGGAAGGAGAATGGAATGAGGAGCCAAATGTTGATTATTTTCACCCATCGGGCTCTTTGCTGGGTGTCCCCTCCACACCTGGAGCCACGAGCTGTGTGTGCCTTGCCCTGTGTCACTGGGAGGGGAATTGTCACCGTGAGAGCTTCGGGACTTGGATTTGGGATTTGGGGACTTGGATTTGGGATTTTTTGGGACTTGGATTTTACAGGAGAATTTTAAAACACAGAGGACACAGGAGGTGGATGTTGGAGCTGGAGGTTTCCCATGTCTGCTCATGGAAAGAGCCCTCCTAACTCAGCAAGGATCAAGGCTCAGAGCTGGCTCCCTCCGAGGATGGTGTTGGCTTCATGATCCAGCTGAAATTCGAGCATTGCTTGAAATTGTGTTTTTTTAAAGGCTGTATTTTCATGCCTCACTTCCCCATACAGACAGACAAATGGCTTTTCCCTTTCATGGAAAGTTGGGACCTACCTCCAAAAATGTCCTTGAAGCCGGGCTGGAGGCAGTGGAGTTGGCAGCACCACATCCCATGGCTGCCTCCACCACCACATCCATCTCTTTGGCTCAATATTCCACCCTGGAGAAAGTTTGTAGCTGAGATTGAAGAGCAAAAACTTCTATATCAGCCTCACTCCGGGCTGGAATTACTAAAAATCATCCAGGTTTTTATTTATTGGATGTGAGTGTCCCTCTCTGTGTGATATTTGGAGTGATTTTAATCTACCTGGTGTGGGAGGTTTCCTCCAAAAAAGGCCGGATTTGCACTGGGTGAAACTGGTGTGGATCTCGAGTTGAGCAATGTCAAAGTAGGTCAGATGCACATGGATGTCAAATCCCTGGGGATGAGTTCATTATCCACCAAAATTGGGTGTATTTTGGATTGAAAAGGTTGATAGTGATGAGGAAGGAAGAAAACGAGTGCATTAAATCCTGTTTAATTAACATATTGACATATAATTAACATATATTGACAAATAATGAGCAAGAAACTGCCTTGGAGAAGGTTCCCAGAGGAGTGAGGGGGTCTGGGGCAGGCACAGGATGGGCAGATCGTCGAGTGTTTTCATCCCAGTGTTTATTTTTCCTTCCATTGCTCCCTGTCCCTATCCCAGTTCTGTATTTCAGGATTTCATCCCTGTCCTGAGCTCTGTGGAGTCACCTGGGGGCCTGGGAGCAGCTCAGTGCCGGGGATCAGGGGATCTTCCCTGGCTTCAAAAAGCTCCTTTTATTTCACCCCCCACTGGCAATAATTAATACCAATTAATTGCCTTCAGACTGTGCATTGTGGGTTTTTTTAAACATAAATACATAAATTCTGGATTAAGTCTCATGCCCTGATAAATGAATAAATTGAATTAATCACAATTAAAACCCCATGCAAGGGTGAGGTCTGCGTTATTCACACGAGGCTGCAGCCAATGCTCAACCCCATTAATTTCATGTTAATTAATGAAACTCTTAATGCAAAGTTTGAGCTGAAGTGGCTCAGTCTCATCAAAACCAGATTTTGGGGCACATTTTCCACCTCAAGCAGGACAAAATTCACCTGAAACCTTGTCCAGCCTGGTCTGAATGTGAGCCCCAGTGAGGGAATCAAACAGGGCTGCTGTTTTTTTTAAGAAAAACCAACTCAGACCTGGAATACAAACAGGGAAAAATAATTAACCCTCATTAAAATTATTACCTGCATTTCTCTATCAGCATTTCCCCGAGCAAGCAGCGGAGAAAATAAATAAAAACCCATTTGGGTTCTGGGGATGTTTCTGCCACTTCCTGTTTACTGAACGTTTTCCAAAGTCCCTCTGCCTTTAGGGCAGAAGGAATTCCTATAGGAAATCACTAGATTTGTTTTAATTTTATTTATTTGCTTAATTTCCACTAACCACAGGGGCTGAAACTCTTTGGGGTGCTTGAAAAAAAAAACAGGATGTTTCTTCCTCCAGAGAGGCTCCTACTCATCCATTTTCTACCTCAGATGATGTCAGTTTCTGACATCAGAATAACCATTTTCTACAATAACAAAATAGTTTGTTATTTGTTATTGTAGAAAATTATTTGTTATTGTAGAAAAAAAACTGTATTTGCTACAGGATACAGATTTTAGGACAAACGCAGAACGAAGAAATCAACAATATGATAAAAGAGTAATGGAATATTGATGTAAATTTTTAGGAGCGCGCGGAGGGAACGCCAGAATCAAAAACCCACCTAAAAACACATCCAAAAACACACCCAGATACCCCTCACTGCCACCCTCGAGTTTGGGGAATTCCAGAAGTGCCTTGGGGAATTTCAGAAATTGGGTGTCCCAAAATTCTGACAACGCTCAAAGCGCAAAATTCGAACCGCGGGGTTCGTTTCGTTCCCATTCGATTCCGCCGCGGCCGTGGCAGGAGCTTTGGTTTTATTGTTGCTAATTCCAAGCATAATAAATATTCTTCAGGGTCTCAGCTGATTTATTATCATTTTAAACAGGCTGATGTTTGCAGCTTTTTTTCCTGAATTTTCGCCGTAATGTCTATTTCCAATTTCGGCCTCGCTTTTCGTTTCATTTGAGACGCCCCACAGGTATTAAAATCCAGTATTTAAAATATAATAATCACTCTCCCTGCTCCATTAGATATCTCTTAACTCCCTCAAACTGAAGGGAATATGGGCAAGATTTGTTTTTTCTTGTCACCTTGTCAATCTGGAGGTTTTTTTCCAAAGGCAGTTAAAAATCACTGAGCTGAACCACTGAGTTTTATTCAGGTTTCTGAACATTTTCCGTTCTGCTCCTACTTTTTTTTTTTTTTTACAAGTTCAGATAATGAAACTTGGTGGTCTCTTTATAACCATTTCCACTTTCTGTTTGCAGTTTGTAGAAATTTAATATATTTTGGCTCCTGTTAGGAATAATTGAAAAGTTGGCAAATCAGGAATGGTATCAGCATCAAACCAAACCAGATGCGAAATTTTTTAATCTTTATGTTATCAATCACAGTGGGACTCAATAATCTCAAGGTCTTTTTTTTTAATCTGGATGATTCTGTGAATTCAAACTCCGGTTGGAGTTTAAATAAAGGATAAAACATTAAATCTTTGAGGGGTATTAGCAGTGTCATTTACTGAGAAATTACAGTGCACGGGTTTCTATTCCTGAATATTTTTGTCTTTGGCTGGATTTTGTGGGGTCGGTGATTTTCCTGTTGTGTTTGAGTTTCCAATTTGTTTATGGAGCCGTGGAGTGAGGTGGGCTCGTGGAGCTCCCCAGGATTTTGGGATTGCCTCCTGCACACTCCAGACTTGCAGCATTTTATCAGCCGTAGAGGGCTGGGATGGGCTGGGACAGGAATTAAATCTTCCTCTCAGGGACAACTCTTAAAAGCTGGATATAAATCCCTCAGAGGGCAGCGACAGGGGAGCCACGTGGGCATTTCCCTGCAGCCCTAAAAGCACTTACAGGAGATCAGAGCCCTGCCCTAAATAAATTCTGCCCCTGATTTATTCCTTGGAGTGCTTATGGGCTATGGGAACACGATCCTCCTACAAATTCCCATGTCCATCTCTCTTCAGCAGGTCTGGATTTTCTTCTCCCTTCCAGTTCAACAATTCTTAGAGATTTTACTTAACTTTGTTTTCTTGATTTCAAACCCTTTATTTCTCACAGCTGATTTGACCAGAATGGTTGGATGGATGACTTATTTTCAGGATTTTTTTTTCTCCAAGTGGCCGTGTTAATATAGAAAATTCAATTTTTTTCATTTTTAATTAAATTTTCTCCTCCTAGATGATTCCTGAGGCTGTGCTTTGCATCCTGAGGAGTTTTCAAAGGAATGATGGTGCCCAAGCTCTTCCAAAGATCGTCCCCCATCTCTCTGGTCAGTGAGTCACTATCACAAGATCTGCTGGAACCAGAGCAGCACCTTCAGGAGGGCGAGGAGGGAGGATCACATTTAAGGGCAATGCTCCAACTTGGCACCAAAAACCTGATTAACAAAGATTAGAATGGGAGAAGGCGAAATAAATGCATTATCAGAAATCTGTCCAGTGTTTATTGATCAGGAGGGCAGAATAAAACACATTTTAAACTTATCTTTCTGTCTTTTAATTCATCTGGGATGAATTTCCAGACTTGCTCTGGTTCTGAGTTTCCCCTCTGTGCGACATCTTGCACATTCACCTCCTGCTTTATTTTACTTTTTTTAATAGTATTATTTTTTTATAGTACTTTTCCAGGGGAGCCCCGTGGTGCCCAACAGTGCCCAAATCCCCTGGACATCACCCATCCCTGTCCCCAGAGCCCCCTGTGCCCCTGCCCAGGCTCAGGGCTGGGAGGCCAGGCAGGGTTTGGCTCTCAGAGGGTCTGAGCTGTCATTTGCATTCGTGAGACACAATTTCTGCCCGGCTCCACCCCTTTCTCCCTCCAAACCAGATGAAATATTTATTGGGTTTGGAGTGTAAGAGGCTCAGTGTTTCGTCTGCAGAGGAACAGGGGAGTCCTGGTTCTGACCAGAAATTTCTAAAGGGCTTCTTTGTGGCTACTAAACGTTGGAGGAAAAACCACAAATTACCATGGCCGTGGGGCTGGGCCCTGGGTCCTGGCTCCAGAGCTTCCCCGGGCTCTGCCCCCTCCCCTGCCGCCTTCAAGTGCTCTGCATCTGTGTCAATAAGTGCCCCGTGTCCCTGGCAGGGGAATATTGAATGTGCACACACGGAATTAACCTCTGCCAGGCTGGGGGGAGCCAGGGAAGAGCGGGGTTGTAATTACACACAAGACGGAGCTGTTAGTGTGATTAACATATTTCTCTAACGCTGAGGAACCTCCTTTCCCCCCGTCCTAAACCCCTCACAATTCATCCCCTGTTTGTCATTTGCTGGCTGCTCCTCGGGTTTCTTTTCCCTAAGAGGCCACACCTAATCCCAGAATTACCTGGGCTTGTCTCACCTCGCTCTGCCCTGGCACCTCTGGGTTCATCCCCATCTCCTTCTCCACATTTCTGGGGGGTCTTGGAAGCTCAGCCTGTCCATCCCAACGTGTCTCACTCTCTTATCCTCCTCTCAATCTTCCCATGAAATTAATGTGAAGAGAGTTTCAAGAGTTTAATGAGTCTAGAAGTGGAGTTGAGTGTCCATGAGACAAAAGCTCATCCTGTCCATCCCAATGTGTCTCACTCCTCTTTCCTCCTGTCAATCTTCCCATGAAATTAATGTGAAGAGAGTTTCAGGAGTTTAATGAGTCCAGAAGTGGAGTTGAGCGTCCATGAGATAAAAGCTCAGCCTGTCCATCCCAACGTGTTCTCAGTCTCTTCTCAATCTTCCCATGAGATTAATTTGAAGAGAGTTTTAGGAGTTGAATGAGTCCAGAGGTAGAGTCGAGTGTCCATGAGATAAAAGCTCATTCTCTCCATCCCAATGTGTTTCACTCTCCTCTCCCTCTCAATCTTCCCATGAGATTAATTTGAAGAGAGTTTCAGAAGTTTAATGTGTCCAGAGGTGGTTGAGTGTCCATGAATTAAAATCATGGCACACAAAGGGTTAAAACAGGGATTATTTTGGGCACGTTCGGTGCCAATTTTTTTGTTGGAGATGGGAAAATGAGGAACATGGGTGGGGAGATGGGAAAGAAGAGTCCACCAACCCAACAACTCCCAGATCAGGAGCTGAGAGATGCCCTTTTTGGAACAAAAGCTCCTCCTGGCCAGCACATACCTGAGTCCCCCACTCTGGAAACTGTGTAGATTTTTGGGATGATTGTTAGAACCACTCCAACCCTCCCAACGTGAACTATTGTGCTCCCACAAGCTTGGAGCTGCTTGAATTTATCGCGTCACAGATGGCCCAAAATGGGTTTTGCGAAATAAAAATATTATATGTGTAATTAATCGGCAAAGATTTGGTAATATTTCCAGTAAGCTTTTCAATAAATACAGCTTAAAAAAAAAAAAAAAAAAAAAAAAAAAGTCAATTGTTTATAGAAAAAGGACTATTTCAATATATCACCACACTCAGAAAAATTATTCTTCAGGAAAACGTCTCTTTTTTTTTAATATTTTTTTTTCCCTTTAATGAAAATATTTTTCTTAGAAATAACATTGGTCAGCTGTATTAATGATATTGGAAGAGTTCGAAGTGACAATGAGCAAACCATGAAAAATGGACAGAAAACAAACACAGAATCACTCCAGTCCTGGACTGCTTTTTAGTTATATTGGAGACATTCCAGGGCTTCCATTTTTCCACCAGTGTTTAATGGGCTCTCTGTTTGCATTTATGTTTTCCTGATCTTTCAATCTGCAGGAACGGCTGCTCCTGGCAGGACTCTTTTAGCATCACCCTCTCTGTCCCCTCTTTGGAGCCTGGGTGCCTCATTTTTTAATTTTTTTTTTTTCCCCTGAATTTGTAGGAAGAAAACACCCTGATACGAAGGCAAAACAGGTAAATTTGGAAAAGTTTGGGAATCAGGATTTCAGCAGCGGCCTGAGCCTCCATCAGTGGATTTCGCTTGCACACGCACTCCCTGGAAAAATCCCTGCCCCCAGAGGGTTTATGCCAATTAAAATTTTAACATGACATCAGTGAAATTAACTTAAATTTTGCTTGACCTGGAATTTAGGTCAGTTTAGATCATCGTCTTAGCGGGGCTGTCTAAGATCCAAAGCCTCGTGGGGAGAGCTGTGGGCACAGAAAGGTCCTTCAGAGCTGAGGTGGGTCCTGCACAGGCAGCTCCAGGATGGTGGGAGAGGATTCCCAGAACTCCTCTGGCTGCCCGTGCAAAGGCTGAGGTGGGAAAATGTCCAAAAAAGTGCCTGAGGGGCACCAGCAGCTCCAAAATGGATTTGGGACATGGAGCAGCTCCTGGTGCTGCATCCCAGGCTGGACTGAGTGTCTGGGGAAGGCAGAGCTCCCACAGGGCCAGGGCTGGAAGGGTTGGGATGGGTTGGGTTGGGTTGGGGTGGGTTGGGTTGGGTTGGATTAGGTTGGGTTAAGTTGGGTTGGGTTGGGTTGAGTTGGATTGGGTTGGGTTGGATTGAATTGGGTTGGGTTTGGTTGGATTGGGTTGGGGTGGGTTGGGTTGGGGTGAGTTGGGTTGGGTTTGGTTGGGGTGGGTTGGGGTGGATTGAGTTGGGTTGAGTTGGGTTGGGTTGGATTGGGGTGAGTTGGATTGGGTTGAATTGGGTTGGGTTGGGTTGGGTTTGGTTTGGGTGGGTTGAGTTGCGTTGGGGTGGGTTGGGTTGGGTTGGGTTGAGTTGGATCGGGTTGGGTTGGGTCGGGAGGAGCCCAAAGCCCACCTCAGCCCACCCCTGCCATGGGCAGGGACCATTTCCACAGACCTGGGCACCCCAACCTGGCCCTGGGCACTTCCAGGGATGGGCAGCCAACAATTGCTCCATTCCATTCTGTAATATCCTGAGATTATGATGATCATGATGATGATGATGATGATTCCACAGCTCATTGGATGGCCCCATCATAGAAAATGCTAAAAAAATCAAAACAAAACAACCCATCAGCTGCTCACTGCTTTCAGTGCTTCTCACCCTGTACCACACCTTCGGTGGTTCCCTCTTCCCAATTTTTCTTGCAGCAATTTGTGCTGTCTTCATCCTCGTGCAGAACTTTTGGCAATCAGTAGAATGAAAAAAATAAAATAAAAGAGAGGAAGAGAAGAGAAGAGAAGAGAAGAGAAGAGAAGAGAAGAGAAGAGAAGAGAAGAGAAGAGAAGAGAAGAGAAGAGAAGAGAAGAGAAGAGGAAAAGAAAAGAAAAGAAAAGAAAAGAAAAGAAAAGAAAAGAAAAGAAAAGAAAAGAAAAGAAAAGAAAAGAAAAGAAAAGAAAAGAAAAGAAAAGAAAAGAAAAGAAAAGAAAAGAAAAGAAAAGAAAAGAAAAGAAAAGCAGAATAATATAAATTAAAATAACACAGAGGCTGATCATCACATGCACGTTCATGGGATATTTGAGAGACTGCATTTACAGCCTGGCCAGGTTTTACTCTTCTTTCTTCCCCAGGGCGGACACAAATCCAAATTTATACTCTCAGTGCATTTCAGCAGCAGCAGCAGCACTCTCCCTCCTTTCTCTCGCACACAATTCCACATTTTCCCCTTCTCTGAGGGATCCCAGGCTGAGCCCTGCAGAGCCCGCTGCTATCAAGCGGTGGCAGCAAGCAGCTTCCACAGAAAAATCAAATCCCTGCCCGGCTCTGCCGCCCCACCCCGATGGAAATAGAGCCGGGATTTAGAAGGTGTGAGCTGGCAGCGCAGCGGAGCCTGCGAAATGTAAGAGCTGCAGTAGCCCTGGGGTTTTTTATTATTTTAATTTTTTTTTTTTTTTTTCCGAGGTTTGACAGCGAGCAGAGCCGAGCAGGAGACTGGGATCCCATTCAGCATCGGCGAGTGCGAGAAGTGTCGGGGAAAAGGGAGTCAGGAGCCGCTCTGATCCCAGCCCGCTGCGCCTGGAGCTGTTTGTGTTTGTTTTCAAGAGTTAGGGGGTGGTTTTTTAGTGCTGGATGCTTTCCGCGGGAATAGCTGCGGACTGTCACGGTATCAGTGGGTGGGGGAGGCTGAGAGCTGTCTCGGCTGCCTTTCCCAAAGTTCTCTCTCTGGAGAGAGCTGAGGTCACCTTTCCACAGCATCTGCTGCTGTCCGGAGGGACCAGGGCTTCCAAGGGCTTCCAAAGACTTCCACAGGCACCACCACGCTGGGGACGGTCACAGGCCAAATTCAGTCTGTGCTGTTCTTCTGCAAACTCCGATATCTGGGAGGGTCACAGGCCAGTTCAGCTCTGTGCTGTCCCTTCTGCAAATTCCAGCATTTGGGAGGGTCACAGGCCAGTTCAGCCCTGTGCTCTCCTTCTGCAAATTCCAGCATTTGGGAGGGTCACAGGCCAGTTCAGCTCTGTGCTGTTCTTCTGCAAACTCCAGCATTTGGGAGGGTCACAGGCCAATTCAGCTCTGTGCTGTTCTTCTGCAAACTGCAATATTTGGGAGGGTCACACACCAGTTCAGCCCTGAGCTATCCCTCTATAAACTCCAGCATTTGAGAGAGTCACAGGCCAATTCAGCTCTGTGCTGTCCTGCAAATTCCAGCACTTGGGAGGGTCACAGACCAAGTCAGCTCTGTGCTCTCCTTCTGCAGCTCAGCCCAAAACTCCAACATTTGGGAGAGTGACAGGCCACTTCAGCTCTGTGCTGTCCCTTCTGCAGGGCTCAGCCAATCTCCAGATATTTGGGAGGGTCACAGACCAGTTCAGCTCTGCACTCTCCTCCTGCAGGGCTCAGCCCAAACTCTAATACTTTGGAGGGTCACAGACCAGTTCAGCTCTGTGCTGTCCTGCAGGGCTCAGCCCAAACTCCAACACTTTGGAGGGTCACAGACCAGTTCAGCTCTGTGCTCTCCTTCTGCAGCTCAGTCCAAAACTCCAGCATTTGGGAAGGTCACAGGCCACTTCAGCCTTATGCTGTCCCTTCTGCAGGGCTTAGCTCAAACTCCAATATTTTGGAGGGTCATAGGCCAATTCAGTCTGTGCTCTCCTGCAGGGCTCAAACCAAACTCCAACATCTGGGAGGGCCACAGGCCACTTCAGCCCTGTGCTGTCCCACAAGGCTCAGCCCAAACTCCAAATATTTGGGAGGGTCACAAGACCTTCTTGCCCTGCAGCTTTTTGGGCTCAGGGCAGTTGGAATCTTCCTTTGGGAAAAGATGCCGGGGGTTATCACCCAGATCCGAGCCCTGCACTGCTCCCACTGGGAATTCCCATTCCCACTTCCCATTTCCTCTCCTGCAGATCCTCACTGGAGCCCTGAGAACCCCCCTAGATTGTCACCACAGGGCTTTTTGCTCCAGACAGAACCCAATGAGACATCCTGGTCCTCAAAGCCAACCTGGCAGTGACCTCACACTCCATCCAAGCTCACCCCAGCCCTGGGCAGAGCCTCCCCTGGGCTCAGGGTGGGATCTGATCACTTTTTATTTGTTCCTCTGCCAGGTTCTGGATGGGTTTGGAGCCATGACTCCATCAGGACCACACTGGGGCCATGGATGGATGGATGGATGGATGGATGGAGGGAGGGAGGGAGGGAGGGAGGGAGGGACGGATGATGGATGGATGGAGGGATGGATGGATGGATGGATGGATGGATGGATGGATGGATGGATGGAGGGATGGATGGATGGATGGATGGATGGATGGATGGATGGATGGAGGGATGGATGGAGGGATGGATGGATGGATGGATGGATGGATGGATGGATGGATGGAGGGATGGATGGAGGGATGGATGGATGGAGGGATGGATGGATGGATGGATGGATGGAGGGATGGATGGATGGATGGATGGATGGATGGAGGGATGGATGGATGGATGGATGGATGATGGATGGATGGATGGATGGATGGATGGAGGGATGGATGGAGGGATGGATGGATGATGGATGGATGGATGATGGATGGATGGATGGATGGATGATGGAGGGATTGATGGATGGAGGGATGGATGGATGGATGGATGGATGGATGGAGGGATGGATGGATGGATGGATGGATGATGGGTGGATGGATGGATGGATGGATGGGTGGATGGATGGGTGGGGCTTTGATCAGCACAGCCAGGACAAGCCTGCAAAGGGCACTTTTGTGCTCTGCGGGGCCTCCAGGGCCAGCCTGGCTGTGGGATTGGTGTAAATCCACATTGCCGCAGAGCCCAGGTGGGTGTGCTGCACTCCTGTGGGGAATAACGGGAATTGTTCCCTCTTCCCACTCAGCCACGGGGCTTGCAGGGATCTGCAAAAAACCTAAAACAAGCAGCTGCCCAAACACCTTGAGAGAACATAGCAGACAGAACCATCCATTTTTGTATTTCAACTCATAAAACAAGACAGAAAACACAGCATCTTCAGGAGTTGTCTAGTAAGAAAGGACTTGCAGGTATCTGCAGGGCTTGTTTAGTAAAAAAAAGCTACCCAAACACCTCGAGAGAAGAAGGGAGGTAAAGCCATCCATTTTTGCCTTTTAACTCATAAAACAAGACAGAAAACACAACATCTTTAGGAGTTTTCTAGTAAGGAAGGACTTGCAGGTCTCTGCAGGGCTTGTTTAGGAGGAAAGACTGAAAAACAGCTACCCAAACACCTTGAGAGAAGAAAGCAGATAAAACCATCCATTTTTGTCTTTCAACTCATAAAACAAGACAGAAAACACAGTATCTTCAGGAGCTGTTTAGTCAGGAAGGACTTGCAGGTATCTTCAGGGCTTGTTTAGGGAAAAAAAACCTGAAACAAGCAGCTGCCCAAACACCTCAAGAGAAGAAAGAAGCTAAACCCATCAATTTTTGCCTTTTAACCCATAAAACAAGACAGAAAACACAGTTCACACACAAACTGGCAAACCCTCAGGAGCTGGCAGCTCCTCATCTCCCTATGGCCGGGAGCAAGAAACCACTGTTTCTAAAACACATCTGCTCTATAAAAATGAAGGTTATTCCCACTTCTCTTCACCCAGATCAACAATCAGGCAGAAGAGAAAACGAAATCTTCGCAGCCACAAGAATGTCCTCATTGTTCCGTGCCCACCACTGGCTTTTCCACAAACACCAGCTCCAGCTGCTGCTGGAATAATCTGAGTTTTGGGGTTTTTTTTGCCCTGTTCTCTGCCCTGCTCCTGTGCCCACATTAAAAAATGTTGCTTTCAAAAATGTTGCCCCCATTTTTTTTCCAAGGCAGCATTGAGAGCAGCCCAGCCATCCCTCAGACCATGACGTTTGTGAGTTATTTTCGGGGCTTTTGGCAGATCCCTGAGCAGCAGCAGCAGCACAGCCCTCCAAAATGTGTGCTCAGCTAAATTGAAAAAGAAATACTGAGGAGTCCAAGCGAGTCGCCCCCACCTTCCTCCCTGCCTCCCTCCCCGTTTCTTCGGGATGGTTTTCAACTCAAACAACCCCGTGGGTGGGTGGAGAGATCCTCCTGCCTGGTCCAAGTGGATTGTTGGGGTTCATTTGCATGAATTTGCATCCCTCCAGGGAATGGGGTTGGGTTTTTTTGGGGAAGGGGGAGATTGTACCTGATGCGTCGCACGGAAATTTAAATGTGTTTAAAAATCCCGAGTTGTCCCTCTGGTTTTGAGGGACCCGGGGTGGTTGGGGTGGGAGGCAGCAGCTGAGGCAGAGGGTTTGTAATTCCCTCTGGTCTCACAGGGGCATGGGATGCACAGGCTGGTAAATTCCGAGGAATTCCAGTCCAGAAAAACAACCACAAATCACAAAACACTGATGGAAACACCCAAGGAAAGGGTCCCTGTCCTGGGGGAGGATGAAGGGCTACAAGGGGTTCTGCAAAGAGCAGGAATTCCTCAAGTGGCTGAGGAGATTTGGATTTTTCAGATACTCCTTCCATCTCCAGAACCCCCCAGAGCTGCCCAAATCGCCCCCAGAAATGGAATTTTAAAAATCGTCAGAGATTTGACCCTCCTGGGGTGACCTGTCCCCGTTCAGGGACAGTCAGTGACCAATCTGATGTTCCTACAACTTCACAGCACAATTTTATCACCATTTTAAATGTGGTTTTTTTTTTTATTCTTAATTGTTTGGCAGTCACAGGAGCAAAATCTTATCCCTCGTTGCTTTTGTTCTTCTTTCTTCCTGATTTTATTTTGTTTTATTTTATTTTATTTTATTTTATTTTATTTTATTTTATTTTATTTTACTTTGCTTTATTTTATTTTATTTATTTTATTTTATTTTACTTTATTTTACTTTACTTTATTTTATTTTATTTATTTTATTTTACTTTGCTTTATTTTGTTTTATTTATTTTATTTTATTTTACTTTATTTTACTTTACTTTATTTTATTTTATTTTATTTTATTTTATTTTACTTTATTTTATTTTACTTTATTTTATTTTATTTTATTTTACTTTGCTTTATTTTATTTTATTTTATTTTACTTTATTTTATTTTACTTTACTTTATTTTATTTTATTTTATTTTATTTTATTTTATTTTATTTTACTTTATTTTATTTTATTTTATTTTATTTTATTTTATTGCTTTGGCCTGCTGGGAATTTTTCCCTTTTATTTTTTTTTTGTATTCTAGATGAAGACAAGAGCAATGTGTCATCAATCTGTCCCTTCCAACACTTGCATCAAACACTTTCCTGCTCACAGAGTGGGTGGGAGAAGCAGGATTTTCATGGATAATCTCTATGCCGACAAGCAAACACTGAGTTATGGATAACAACAACAAATAATGATTCACTGGGGTGAGTTGGGAAGGGCTGGAAGTGCTGCTGAGCCTCAGAGGAGTCCCCGTCCCCACCAAATCTCCAATTTTATGGCTTCAGAAGGAATAAAATAAAGCAAAACTCAGAGCCAAAGTACATTTTGAGGAGGAGAAGGAAACTCTGATGTCTGGGATCAATAGAATGTGAACGTGGTGTGGACAGATAAGATAAAGAGCAATAATCTCCTTTTTGAGTTAAAACTTTATTTCTCATCAGCGACGTTGCCTTGCTAGAGGATTTCTTATATATCCAGATGAGTCTCACTTAATTTCAGAACTTTCTGCCCAGTAAAAGGAGAAATTTGGGTGTCTCAGAGGGAGATCCACCCCCTCTGGATTTGTTCAGGATGGGATCAATTATTATTTGATAGAACAGCCCATGGTTTTTATCCTTAAGTTGTTGGCAGCCACAGGAGCAGAATCTTATCCCTCACCGCCTTTGTTCTTCTTTCTTGCTGCTTTTATTTTATTGCTTTGGCCTGTTGGCAATTTATTCCAGCTTTTGACTCCATCCAGCTGGACAGGATTACAATCCTCGATTTCAAATTTAAATACCCGATCGATACATTCAGATGAAATAAGCCTGGATTTAATTCCAGAAAACGGAAAGTTTGTTTCGCCTCCATTTTAATTTATTTTCCTTTCCTTTATAACAACTCTGTTCATATCTAGCAGGAGAAATCCATCATTTCACTTTGGAAAAACAAACTTTCCTCAGGCCAAAACCCTCATCCAGGTTTACATCCTCCAGCACATTTATCAGGCCTGGTGATGATGGTGCTCTCCTGGACGGTCGGAGCAGATAAATTAACACAGCAATAAACACAAATAACCCCAATCACCATCCAAATATTCTTTTTTTTTTTTTTTTTGTGGGCGTTGGGAACTTTGTGGACATTCTAAGCCCTCCACGAGGTGCTCAGGTATTTTCAGAGTGGTGGAAATAAATAAAGGGGAAAAGTTGACTTTTTCTTAAAATTTTGGTGGGGTTTATTTCGGGGATTTTGTTTTGTTTTCTTTTCTTTTGTTTTGTTTTGTTGGGTTTTGTTTGTTGGGGTTTTTTGTTGTTGTTGGGTTTTTGTTTTGTTTTGTTTTGGTTGGTTGGTTGGTTTTTGGTGATTTTTTTGGTTTTGTGGGGTTTTGTTTGGGGTTTTTTTTGTTTGTTTGTCTTTGTGGGTTTTTGGGGGGGTTTTGTGGGTTTTTTTGGTTTTGGGGTGTTTTTCAGGTTTTTTTTTTTGGTTTTTTGTCGGGGGGTTGGGGTTTTTTTTGTTTGGTTTGGTTTTTGTTTTTTGGGTTTTTTTGTGGGCTTTTGTTTGGTTGTTTTTTTGGGGGGGTTGGGTTTTTTTGGGTTTTTGTGGGATTTTTGGGGTTTGGGGGTTTTTTTGTGGGTTTTTTTTGTTTGTTTTTTGGGTTTGTTTGTTTGTTTGTTTGTTTTGGTTTTGGTTTTGTTTTTTTGGGGGTTTTTTTGTGATGGTGGTGAGTTTGTACTTAAAAACAGCAAAGGACTGACGTTGATTTCCACCCCTGGGTTTCTCCTGGATTTCCAGCAGAGCAGACTCACAAATCCCTCCTTTCCATCGGCAGCGCCAGGGGCAGGAATCAGCCCGCACCATCAACATGGGAAAAGCATCCAGCATCACTTCCCCAGGAGGGGTGAGATCCAAGGAAAGCAAACACCCAGCCCCAGCAGGCTCAGAAGGAGCTCCCCAGGGGTCTCCTGCCGAAGGGCAGCGTCGTTCCCCAGCTCCCTGATCCCATCAGGCACAGCTGGATTCATGTGGTGCCAAGGCCCAGATGTAAACACTGCTCCTGCTGCCCGGCAGGAACATCACAGCCCTCTTATGGGAGTGAAGAGTGAGGAGGGGATTGTTTGGGAATAAATCATTCCTTACACCGCTGGAAATTGTCGTTTCCAATCGATACCGGGCTGGTTTTCCAGCAGTGCCTTCTGCAGGTCTGTAGCTGACTCAAAGCATCAGGAACAAGGGATGTGTTTGGTGATTTCCAGGGATTTCAGGATGCTGGGACTGCTCCCCCAGGTGAGGGAAAACAACTGCTGTCTTAAAGGCAGGGAAAACACGGCCAAGCTGTTCAAAGCCTCAAGGGTTGATGCCCCCACGCCGGGCACGAGGCACAGCAAAGGGACTTGGAACGGGATAAAAGGGATAAATTTGTCACAAGAGCAATGAAAGCTTCCGCCAACAATAGCGTGAGGTGCTAATAAATAAATAAATGGCTAATAATAAAGCCATTATCTTCAGCCAGGTTTTCTTAGACTTTCTATTCCAATATTCAATAGTGGTTTGTAGTCCTAAATAATTTCAGATCTATTTCCAGCACCATGATTAGACTGTAGGGTTTTAAAACTGTAGGGTTTTAGAACTGTAGGGTTTTAGAACTGTAGGGTTTTAAAACTGTAGGGTTTTCAAAGCTCTCCCCAAAGTAGGGCTGGAGCTTGGCACAACATGGCAGCCACCTCAGGCTCTGCTGTTCCCACCAAATTGTGGGAGAAATTTCTTTTTCCCTCCCTCTCTGAGAAAGCCATGATGAGTTAAATGTCCCTGGGTTTATCCCCCTGAGTCTGGAATGAAGGAAATTGGGATCACACAGAATTAATCCTGTATTTTGTTTTGGTGGGAACTCTCTTCTCCCCTTTAATGCCACAGATTTCTTCATCAGCAGGATTTCCCAGCGAGCACATTCCCATTTATTTACCCTAAAAGCGAGTTTACAGCCAGGCTGGTCAGGGTTTTTTTCACTCCTAAGCAACACCAATTTATTTTTTCTTTTCTGTGTACTGAAATCCCAGCACCAGCTTTGTCAATATTTGCCCATATCTTCGAGAACTCCAAAGCAGGGTCAAAAGAGAGTAAACTCTCCCTCCAGAAAGCAAACATCAATTATTTAACCACTGCTTTGGGCAAGTTTAGGAGAGAAATGGTAAGAAACTCAAAGCCTGGCTCTCTAGAGGGTTGTTGTGCTTTGAACCCGGAGCTTGTTGGTACAGAACAAATCCAAACTGTCCAAGGGCAGGGTTGGATGGGATTTGGGGAAGGAATTGTTCCCTGGGAGGGCGGGGAGGCCCTGGCACAGAGCAGCTCTGGCTGCCCCAGATCCCTGGAAGTGGATCCCTGGATCCCTGGAAGTGCCCAAGGCCAGGTTGGGAGGGTTTGGAGCAGCCTGGGACAGTGGGAGGGGAACAAGATGAGCTTTGAGTTCCCTCCCAACCCAAACCAGTCTGGGATCCCAGGATTGTGTTGCTTTTACTTTTGACTGCAAGAACAAGTTGTCCCCTTCATATTTAAGGGTCTGAGAGCACAATTCCAGCACAATTTCATCACAATTCCATGAGAATTCCATCGCAATCCCATCCCAATTCCAGCACAATTCCATCACAATCCCAGCACAATCCCATTACAATTCCATCACAATCCCACACAATTCCATCCCAATTCCATCCCAATTCCATCACAATTCCATCCCAATTCCATCCCAATTCCATCACAATTCCATCCCAATTCCATCACAATTCCATCCCAATTCCATCCCAATTCCAGCACAATTCCGTCACAATTCCATCACAATCCCATCACAATTCCAGCCCAATTCCATCCCAATCCCATCCCAATCCCATCACAATTCCATCTCAATTCCATCACAATTCCATCACAATCCCATCCCAATTCCATCACAATTCCATCGCAATCCCATCCCAATTCCAGCACAATTCCATCACAATCCCACACAATTCCATCCCAATTCCATGAGAATTCCATCACAATTCCATCCCAATTCCATCCCAATTCCATCACAATTCCATCACAATTCCATCACAATTCCATCCCAATTCCAGCACAATTCCATCACAATCCCATCACAATTCCATCCCAATTCCATGAGAATTCCATCACAATTCCATCCCAATTCCATCCCAATTCCAGCACAATTCCATCACAATTCCATGACAATCCCATCCCAATTCCAGCACAATTCCATCACAATTCCATCCCAATTCCATCACAATTCCGTCACAATTCCATGACAATTCCATCACAATTCCATCCCAATTCCATCCCAATTCCAGCACAATTCCGTCACAATTCCATCACAATTCCATCACAATTCCATCACAATCCCATCACAATTCCAGCCCAATTCCATCCCAATCCCATCCCAATCCCATCACAATTCCATCTCAATTCCAGCACAATTCCGTCACAATTCCGTCACAATCCCATCCCAATCCCATCACAATTCCATCTCAATTCCATCACAATTCCGTCACAATTCTGTCACAATTCCATGACGATTCCACCACAATTCCATCCCAATTCCATCCCAATTCCATCCCAATTCCAGCACAATTCCATCCCAATTCCATCAGAATTCCATCACAATCCCATCACAATCCCATCCCAATTCCATCCCAATTCCATCAGTCCTTACTCCCAACCCTTTGGCTGAACTGCAGAGTGGGAGGCAGATCCTGGAAATGATGGGTGATTTTGGCCCCTCCTAAAGGCAGAGTTAGTTCAGGAAATAATTTAGGAATTCCTGGGTGTAAAATGCCAGCGGATGCATTTTGGGTTGGGAGTTGAAATGAGGATTCTGAGCATGAAAAGCTGAGCGGTTCTCCTGGAGCAGGGGATGATATTCTGCCTGCAGGGCTGAGCCCTAAATCCCAACCAAATCACCAGGAGTGGATCCAGTGGAGACCAGTGGCCAATTCACACCTCCAAATCCCACGGCAAATTTGAGAAGAGGTCCCTGCAGCAGAATAAAGGATTTATAAACTCCTCGGTGCAGTCAGAGCAGCAGAGAATCAGGCTGGCTTCAAGGAGTCCGTGTGTTAATTCCTCACACTTTTACAATCCCCCTTCCCACCCTTTTTACACCAATAGCAACAATAATGTTCAGTTGGGGAATATCCCCTGCCTGAGCTTTCTGCTTCAGCATCGTGTTCCTACAACGTGGTCTCATTTAAATTAGAAATTTCTAATTTCTAACAGGAATTCCTGAGTAGAAAACCCTCAATGACCTGCCAGAAAGGCTCTGCAGATACTGGGACACTCTGAAATTACCCCAAATTTCTGGGATTTAACAGAGCAGCTCCTTTAATATCCCCCCTCTCAGCAGCACTGGAGAGCAGAATTAACCTTTTGAGAGCGCTTGCACTTAATTAAATAAAATTTACATCTTTGAAGAATAACCTGTGTAGCATCTGGAAAAATTTCCATGGATCCATCAGGATTAAAACAGGAAGGTCTGGGCTCTCCAAAACTCTCCTGGCAGAGCTGAGCTCCAAACCTTGACCATCCCAGAGCTTCAGGTTTTGCATCTTTGTGCAAAGTGTTTGTTTGTTTGATCTGTGGCATCTCCTCCTGCTCAGGGCTGAGACCAGGGAATGAAGGATCACAAGGGATGGATGAGTCAGGAAATGTTTTTTTTTTTTCCTATATCCGCCCCCCAGAATGGAAATTTTGGAGGAATCCCTGCTCTAAGATAACACTGATTGCAATTTTTTACGTACTCTGCTTCAGCTAAGTGAAAAGAAAATAATGAGCCCAGTGTTTGGCCATGTTTTTTAAAAAAAATATAAAAAATCCCAACCAAAACACAGCCCAAATATGTATAAAAAGCAGGGAGTGAATCACTGGCAGTGGCAACTCTGTCAGAATTAGGAAATTAAGTTCATTAAAGGTGTGGTGAGTTGATTTTCTATGCGAGCACGTAACGACGAGGGTTGGGCAGAAAATAAAAAACTGCTCAGACATCCAGTTTAACACAAACCCACCCAGAGCTGGCAGGGCGGAGCTCCCCAGCTCAGCCCCACCTCCTGGCTCTCTTTTTTGGGGGTTACTTTTGCTCAAAATTGGCCAAATTAGCCCCAAATTAGTCCCCTCCATGTCCTCTTGATGGGAGCAGTTGGGATTTGGGGGTGACACTCCCCAAACCCCCAGAGGAGCCCCCACACAATTCCCTGAATCCCAGGAGGAGCCATGGCCCTGTTTTGTCCTTGTCCCCTCCTGCTGCTGCCCAGGACAAATCCCAGACTCCTTTTTCCATCTTTTTCTCCATTTTTTGTTCCCAAAAATCCACGTCTGGGGCACCCCTGAGCCTTTCCCATCACCCCTGGGACTGTGGTGGTGGCTTTTTCCCCTGCTGGGTTCAGGGTTTGGAGTGATAATTCCATCAAACCTTTCCACAATTCCATTAAACCTTTCCACAATCACACAAATGTGCTGGAATCAGCCAGTCCTCCAGCTCAGCATCAGCATTCCCTGTTTTTCTGGGTTCTCCAAGGCATATTTATGGATAAGTGTGTGGTGGGTGAAGAAATCTCCCCTCTGATCACTGGGGGAAAACTTGGAGGTGAAATCTCCTCTTCTCCCCCAACTTTCAGCACTTCTGGATTCAGACAAAAGCACAAAACCAAAAAACCTCCAGCCTCAACCTCCCTTTTAACAACTGAGACTTCCCAGCTGCCTTCCAAATCACTCGCGTTCTCCTCGAGATGCTTAAAATAAAATTAAAGAAAATTTGTTTCCCAAACAAATTCCACGATTTTTACTCCTTTCTAATTTCCCTGTGGCTGCCGAGCCCAAACAGAGCCCTGGGTTAATTTACAGAGGGGAGAAGGAATCACTCTGTTTACATCTATAGATTTAAAACAAGAATCCTCGTCCACGTCCTCTAATTCTCTGCGTAGGGTTATTTCTACAGCCAAAATTTCTGGTGGCCTATTAGCACTATATAAAACCCTAAAGATTTCCTGTTCCAGCAGGCAAGCAGGTTTGACAGAAAAGCTGAACTGGATCCTGCCAGGGAAAAGTCACTTTGGGAGACACCAAAAAAACCCACTAAAACTCTCAAAGTCTTATCTCTAATTCCACAGCTCAGAGTGGGAATTGTGCTTGGGAAATTTGAGGGGTTTAGGGAGCCTTTAGGGGTGTACAGATGTTTTTGGGGTGGTGAAGGTGAGATCCTCAGGGATGTTGAGCCAGAAATGAAGTGAAGTGAAACACCTTCATGGCTTTGTTGGTAAAAACAGTGAACAAGGAGTGAAATTTGGGATTTGGTTTTGGTTTACCTCCTTTAGGATTTAGGGAGTGTACAGATGTTTTGAGGGTGGTGCTGCAGCCCTGAGATCCTGGGGGATGTTCAGCCAGAAACAAAGTGGAGCACCTTGGTAAGAACAGTGGACAGGGAATGAAATTTGGGGTTTGGTTTTGGTGCATCTCCTTTAGGATTTAGGGAGCCCTTAGGGGTGTACAGATGTTTTTGGGGTGCAGCCCTGAGATTCTGGGGGATGTTCAGCCAGAAGTGAAGTGAAGTGAAGCACCTTCACTCTGTTGGTTTTATTGGTAAGTCACTTTGTTGGTAAGAAAAGTGAACAGGGAGTGAATTTTGGGGTTTGGTTTTGGTGCATCTCCTTTAGGATTTAAGGAGTGTACAGATGTTTTTGGGGTGCAGCCCCTGAAATCCTGGGGGATGTTCAGCCAGAAACGAAGCGGAGCACTTTGGTAAGAACAGTGGACAGGGAATGAAATTTGGGGTTTGGTTTTGGTGCACCTCCTTTAGGATTCCCAACCCAGTGCCCAAACCCAGCGGATTAATTAATTTACTCCCAATTAATGTTCATTACTGGTACCTCAATCAAACTTTGGCCTCCCAAGGAGGGAAAGAGCCCCAAGGGACCCTCCAGGGTCTGTGGCTCCATCCTCATCCCCCTGGGCTGAGGGAGCTCCAGGGGCCCCAGAGCAGTGGGGCAGGTGACTGGGACTAAACATGGATTTTTTATTTTTTTTTTTGACACTGCACATTTCACATTTGTGCTGTGTTTTCATTTCGCCTCCTGGAAGCTGCGAGGGTGAACATTATTAAAATTAAAAAAGAGGAAAAAAAAAAAAAAAAAAAAGGGCTAAAAAGAAAACAGTGCAAAGCAACAAGGGAGGTTTCTGTCCAAAAAAAAGTCCGAAACTGGCTCCAATTGGACCTGGGTACGGAAATGCTGGAACTTGTACCCTCCAGTGGCAAAATAAAACAGGCTACCATTATTAGAAATTCTCTACAGCTAAAGATGTAACATCATAGCTAAATTCAGTCAGAGACAGGTCGAGCAACAAAAACCAGGAGCCAAGGCAGTCTAGTCTGGTCTGAAACCTGATTCAGGCACCAGATTATGAATAGATTTAACTGGTTTGCCAAATGAAAATGTAGATTTTGGCAGTGTTTGGGCTCCTTTTATTTTATTTTATTTTATTATTTTTTTTAATGTTTTTTGGTGTGCTATATGTGGAGTCCTATTGCGCTCTGTGGGGATATGAGAAAAGAGCCTTTTTATATTATATAACTGCTGGAGGCTGGTGTGTGTGTGAGTGTGTGTGTGTGCAGCAGAAAAAACACCCTTAACCCCGCGAGTGCCGGGGAGGAGCTCGGCCTCGGGGCCCCACACTCAGCACCAGGATCTCTGGTGGCTTCCACATCCCTGGAAATGCCCAAAGCCAGGTTGGATGGGGCTTGGAGCACCCCTGGCCCATGGCTGGGGGGTGGTGAGATGATCCTGAAGGTCCCTTCCAACCCTAAACCATTTTTGGGGGGTTTTGTGTTCACCCCCAAACCTTTGTTTGGTTCCACCTTTCCATGCAAACCCATCCTGAGGAGATCCAGCCCCTCCTGCAGGGATGGCTCAGGGCTGGAATTGTCTGCCCACCCTTTGTGGGGTAACAACCCACACCCAGGGCCTCCTCCTTCTTCACTGGCCATTTGGAGAATCAAAGAATCACAGAATATCCTCAGCTGGAAGGGATGCACAAGGATCTTTAAAAGCCACCTCCTGGGTTAATCATATATTGATTAATTAAAGTGAAAAAAACCACATTAATCTCCCTGTTTGCCATTGATGTCCTCTGCAGAATCATCTGGAGCACCTCTGAGAGAGAGAGGTGGGTATTTCAAAGTGAAAAAATCACTTTTTTAAATGCCCAGAGGCTGCAGCAGATCCCTGGAGGTGCCTTTTGGTGACAGATTCCAGCTCTCCACGGTTGGTTTTCACTCTGATTCCCAGTAGGTATGTGAGCTAGGAAGGAATAAAAAAAATTAGAGGTTCCAAGAGGAAAACACCATGGGGCAGGGAATAGTCAGGGTCCCTGCTCTGTGCCTGCCCGTGGCTCTGCTCCTCACCCCACGAGTCCCTCCTGTCCCACAGAGACACCCCCTGCCCCACAGCACCCCTGGAACCACACCATGGAATATCCTGGGTGGAAAGGGGATATTGCACAAGGATCATCCAGAACAACTCCTGGCCCTGCAGCCCAAAACAGGGGGGCCAACAGGGCATCCCAAACTCCCACTCTGTGCCCAGACTCCCACCCCAAACTCCCACCTTGTGCCCAAAAACTGCCACTCCAAACACCCATCCTGTGCCCACCTTCCCACCCCAAACTCCCACCCTGAGCCCAAACTCCCACCCCAAACTCTCACCTTGTGCCCAAACTCCCACCCCAAACTCCCACCCCAAACTCCTACTCTGTGCCCAAACTCCCACCCCAAACTCCCACTCTGTGCCCACCTTCCCTCCCCAAACTCCCATCCCAAACTCCACCCCGTGCCCAAATTCCCACCCCAAACTCCCACCCTGTGCCCAAACTCCCACCCCAAACTCTCACCCCAGAGCATCACCCAAAGAGTCCTTGAATTCTGGCTGAATTCTTCCCTGCAGATCCCATTCCTAAACAGGAATATGAAATACCCTCCAGCTCTCCCAGCCCAAGGGTTCCTCTGCCTCTGCTGACATTAGGAACTCCTCTCCACAAACCCACCCTCGGCTCACACCAAACTCAGGGACACATTTCCCACCCCAGCACCTCTTTCTGGACTCTCAGTTTTCTCTCTGGACTCTCATTTTTTTATTGTCCCTTCACTAAAACCCCTCCAAGTGTGTTCAGGTGTGCGCAGAGGGGACAGAGCAGCACAAAGAGCAGGGACAGCTCAGGGGCAGCACATTTCACACCGAGCTGGAGCATCACCGAGGAGAATCCACAGGCTGCTCGGGGGGGATGTTCATTAATCATCCAGCTAATTTGTTTTTACACGGGAGCGCTGACAGCAGACGAGTGTTATTGTAGCAGCAGCCGCTGCATAATCCCCACTATTATGGGTTTAGCAAACGACTGCTCTGTGTTCACTGCTGCTCCTTCCTCCGTCCAACTGCAATTGTAAATTGTAAATACATCTATTTTTCCTTCCCATCTGCTGAAAGGAGCGGCCCCACCAGCTGTGGCCAAGGATGGGGATGAAAGGATTGCTGCTGTCTGCTTCTTCTTCTTCTTCCTCCTCCTCCTCCCTCTGGTCCTTATCTCAGGAACACGAGTTGAAATCTGGCCCAGGATTTAGTGAGTGTTTTCAGAGAGTTTTTACGAGGCTGTGCTTTCGTGGGCCGCCGTTGAGGAGAGAGATATTGATATCCGTGTACACACGTGGATTGTTGTGGTTATTTCTCCAGTAAATCTCTCTCCTGTTGGTGCACGATGGGCCCAGGCAGAGTTCGCACGGGAGAGGGGAATAATCCAGTGGTTAAGGCTGATTTGGGATTTGGGAGACCTGGGTTTAATCCTCCCCTCTGCCACAGCCTGGATTTTAATGCACATTAAATATGTTTATGTCTGTGTGCACCGTGGAAAGGGCACAGAGGACGTTGTTTGAGTTGTCCTTCAAAAATAGGGCTGAACCCTCACTAGTTCTGGTTTTTGGGGGAAATCCATGTGCAGAAAAGGGTTTTGATGAGCTCTGACCCCCGTGGAACAGGCACAGAGGACATTGTCTGAGTTGTCCTTCAAAAGCAGAGTTGAACCCTCACTAGTTCTATTTTTTGGGGGAATCCATGTTCAGCAAAGGGTTTTGATGAGCTCTGACCCCCGTGGAACAGGCACAGAGGACGTTGTCTGAGTTGTCCTTCAAAAGCAGAGTTGAACCCTCCCCAGTCCTGATTTTTGGGGGAAATCCATGTTCAGAAAAGGGTTTTGATGAGCTTTGACCCTCGTGGAACAGGGACAGGCTTGGACACATCCCTCAGGCCAAGAAAACCCCACCCAGCCCTTCCCTTCTGCCACATTGGCTGAAACACATCTTGGGATCATGGAATGGGTTGGGAAGGGATCTTAAATCTCATCTCACTGCACTCATTGCCATGGCAGGGACACCTCCCACTCTCCCAGGCTCCTCCAAGCCTCATCCAGCCTGGCTTTGGGCACTTCCAGGGATGGATCAGCCACAATTCCCTCCCACATCCCACTGGGGGACCACAGGGCTGGCCAGTCCAGAGGGAAGGGTGACCCCATAGAGTGACCAACCCTTTCAGAAGACTTTAAACAAAGCCAAGGAATTATTTCCCTCCCTCTCCCTCTGCTCTTCTCCACCTGGATCCTTTACAGAGCCAAAACTCACTTTTTGTCAAACTGCTTTGCCATCACAGCAAAGTGGAGGTCAAAATTGGGTCAAAATCCAACCCCACATGATTTTAAAGCATTTCAAGCTTGAAATTCTAAGAATGATTTTGAAACAGATGGGCAAAGCTGGTGTTTCCCAACGTGGCAACTCCCTGCACTGCCTTACTTGCAGCAATACTCTAATAAAAATCCAGGGACCCAATAAAGGGAGGAGAGGAGAGGTTTCAGGTGTTTACTGGCTGTAAAATTATTAATACCAGCTTCAAACATGCGATTGTGGTGTTATTGCTGATTGTACAGTGTTTAAAAAAAATTATAACAATAAAATATTTTTTTAAAAAAAATGGAAAACCATTTGTTGCACAAGTTTCAGGCTCGTGCAGGTGATTTAGATTTAGATTTAGATTAGATTTTAAACATTTGGCTGGCTACAAATTTACAAGAGAGTCCTGCAGAAGGGTTTGCCAGGGTTTATTTCAACCCCTCACCGAAGACAAGAAAATAAAAATACCAAACCCTCAAATCCAATTTAAGGAGGAGACACAGACGAGACCAAACCATAAACACATTTACACCCAGCTCTACCTGCCCTTACCTGTTTGCCCCCCCTGTTCTTTGTGGCCTCTCCCCCAGCAGGAAAGTTCTGCTTGCCCTGATTTTCTCATTCCTATTTTCAGAGGAGATCCAGCCCCTGCCCCACAGGGACTCATTTTTCTGTCCTCACTCTGGGATCCCCAAACCCAAACATGTGTCAGGAACCCAAAACACGTCTCTGCTTCTTCCTTCCCCTGTCCCTGCTGGCCAAAAATGTGCTTTATGCACGAGGAGAGGTGACTACTGATGCTCACAAATGTGTGGTCATTTTTATTATTATTATTATTATTTTATATTTTTTTTCTTTTTGCCTGTCAGAAAATCAACCCCCGGAATCACTGATGCCTTGTGAAATTACAGCCTAATGTAACCAGCCGGGGTATAAAGTAACCAATTTCTTTATTTTTTAAGAAAATTGTTCTCCTGGAGGTTGAAACACAAAACCAAGACGTGGATGGAGTTATTTTTGTCCCAAGTCAGGGGAAATTAATGAAATAGCACCTCCCATTCTGTTGACATTGGCCAAGGTTGCCAAAGGCCTCGGTAATATTGGGGTTCCCGTTATGGGGAATGCTGCAATAACAGGAGGGATTGGGAATATTATCCTGGTGGGAATGGCCATGTCACAGCCAACAAGAGGAGTTAAACTCGTGCTTAACTTGAAGCAAATAATCAGTTGGAGTGGATGGTTACAGGGCTGTGATAAAATATCTCCTTACACGCTGGAGCAAATGGAATAAGGGAAAAATCTGTGTCCTGAAATCCCTGATTGAGACATCAGAATCCATCAGCAAACACTGCTGATGGAAAAAAAGAATTCCTCAACAGATATCCATTTTAATTACTATTTAAAATGCTGGGTTTTCTCTAATTGGCTTGGCTGTTTTCAATAATCATGATAATAATAATA